>NC_133868.1:13285074-13319752 GCF_044706935.1 Curcuma longa
TATAGGACTATGTTCTGTATAGAGTCTTAGTAACTTGTATTTTACCACTTACCACTGGAGATGTCGCTATGATGCAACCATTTCACTCATTTTTACTGTATGCATTTTGCCATAGATTAGACATAGATATTAGTATGTACTTATTTCATACCATCATTTACTCTGTCAGTATTAGCACTAATAGGAGAGTTCACAATTCATATTACTATATTTTAACCTCACTCTTAGCTGCCCTTGGATTTAACGTTGCCACAGATAATATCAAACTTGTGAGTGAGTTTAACATGTTAGGTATTAGAAACTTCTCTTTAGCTGAGGTACATTGAGATGGCATCAAGTTCCATTTAATTATGAAAGTAACATTAATTTAAATCTAACATATAAAATTAAATCCAACACTTTTAAAAATTTTAAAAAATTCAAAATTATTAAAACAAATTAATAATTCAAATAATAGAATATCAAACACAAATAATGAAATTAAAAGTGTGTCCTTCGCTTATCCCGCTCGTCCTTAGTTCACTAGATCTCTTACACATTCAAGCGTCCGTGTCTCTATGCATAGTATCCACATGAACACGATCTCAAGCTTTGAAGAAGAATCGCCTTTGTGGTGCTAGCTACACAAGGAGATTCGGCCAAAATAAGGAGGAGGAAGAAAAAGGGTGTTTGGCCAAGAGGGAGAAGATAGCTCAAAATGTCTTTTACACCATTGAAAAATATAAGAAAAATCTTTTATATTCATCACATAAATATGAAGGGTTTTTGCCTCTTTAGCAATTAAAGCCAATTAAAACCCAAATAGAGCACATATTTCTTATGTTGGCTCTTCATCATCTTTTTATCCAATGAATAGAAAAACCCTTAGTCTTCCTCTATTATTAATTCATTAAATATTTTAATGAATCAATATCTCATTCAAGTTTGATTGAGTGCAATCTAAATGAGTCTAACTCAAATTAGACTCAATCTCATAATCTAATTGGGTTCACTTGAGTCTAACTCAATTAATCTAATTCGGATCATATTTTAGTCAAACTAAAATCCATCAATCTTTGAAGCATCGTGTCCTTTGTGTGTGACTCAATAGGTTCTCGTAACATTGGTAATGTGTCTAAACCACTTTATATACATAAGTAATGAGCGACATCTAGGAATACATCGTTGTTACCCAAGTGACGAGAAAATCGAGATCCGACCTAACCTTTTTGTGACTACTATAATGTATGATGATGTCTTTCTATCCTCGATATCTAGATTGATCAATGAGGTATGGACCGTGTCATCCTCGATATCAATTTGTGTTTCTTGATCCCTGAATAGACTCACTCAAGCAAATGAGCTCAATATCTCATATTGATTCATTTGAGCATGGTCATGCATTTAGTAGTCCTACTCGATCTAGGGACCCACAGATATTACTCCCGTCATATGGGAGGGATAGATTCCATCTACATCACTCACATCCCTCCCATAATTCGTTGCATACCAAGTGATCACCTTTATAGTCCACCCTGTTACGAGTGACGTTTAACGATACCAAAGTACACAACTCCTTATGTAGGGAACCGTAGTGACTTTAGGTCTAAGGACTATTCATACTAATAGTCACATGAGAAAGTTTATGATACTCATATAACGATCTATGAAACTTTCTCATAGCGGATCAATTCAGTATATATTCTCTAATATATACCCATGTGTCAACGTGATATCACATATCCATGACTTGTGAGATCAAGTCATCAATTGACCTACATGCTAGTCTCAATGCATTAATATTGTCCTTGAATATTAATGTTTGACTAGGAATAGTTAAGAGTAATGTTTTCTATATCATCTCACTATCAATTCAACTAATTGATATGATGTAGATTAGAACCTACTACTCAAGGACATTATTATATTTAGTCATTTGGCACAAACATGAAATAAATATAATAACCAAACTTTGCCTTTATTAACAATAGAATATGATACAAAAGTCCCTAGTCAATCATCACATAATTGGCTCTAGGGCTACTACTAACATAACTTCGTATGCATCTTTTGGAAGAAACTAGGGATTCAAATGTAAAATAGATAACCATATCTGATTCAATGGAATATGATCCCATAACATATGAAGAAATAATGAAGTCAAGGGATATTACATTCTGGAAAGAAGCCATTAATGATGAGATAGAGTCTATTATTAGCAAAAAAAGGTGAAAATTGATTGATCTTCCACATGGCTCAAAACCAATCGATTGTAAATGGATCCTTAAAAAGAAGATGAAAGTTGATGGAACTATAGATAAGTTTATGGCAAGGTTAGTAGCAAAGGGCTTTAAACAAAAAGAAGGTCTAGACTATTTTGATACCTATGCACTTGTTGCTATATTTGCTACTATTAAAACCTTGATTGCATTAGCATCAATTTATCATCTTTCTTAATGGAAAGCTAGATAAAGAGATCTATATGAAACAATTAGAAGGGTTCATTATGTCTAGACAAGAGCATAAAGTATGTAAATTGGTTAATCATTATATGGACTTAAATAGGCTCCTAAACAATGACACGAAAATTTTGATCAAGTGATAACAAATTTAAAATTCATGAATATGACAAATGTGTGTATACTTATAAGTTTAACAATAATAAAGGTGTTATTATTTATCTTTATGTGGATGACATGTTGATCTTTGAAATCGATATGATTAGTGTAAATGACACTAAATCATTATTGTCATTTGACTTCGATATGAAAGATTTGGATCAAGCAGACATAATCTTGGGCATATAGATCTTGAGGGTTATATTCTTTCACAATCTCTTTATATTGAAAAAAGTATTAAGAAAGTTTGATCATTTTGATTGTAAGACATTTACAACACCATTTAATTCTAGTATTAAACTGTATCTTAATATAGGAATAATAGTTAACTAACTAGAATATGCCAAAGTTATCAGTTCCCTGATGCATGCAATGATATTGACTAGACCTGATATTGCATTTGTAGTTAGAAATTAAGTAGGTATACAAAGAATCCTAGTCAATTGCATTGGAATGCAATTTATCGAGTATTAAGGTACTTAAGACATACTATGGATTATGATATACATTATCCTGAATATTCTCATATTCTAAAAGGATATGCAGATGCTAGTTGGATATCTAATTCAGAAGATCATGCATTTACAAGTAGATGGATATTCACAAATGATGAAGGAGTCATATCTTAGGATTCCAAAAAGCAAATTTGTATTGCTAATTCCATAATGACGGCCGAGTTTATAGCTCTTGCTTTGTATGCTAAGGAAGTAGAATGGTTGAGGAACTTGTTAATGGAAGTTCCTTTGTGGTCAAAACCAATGCCTCTAATAGCTATACATTGTGATAATGAGGCTACACTATCAAGGGCATATAACAATATTTACAATGGAAAGTCAAGGCATATTGGATTGAGATATAGTTCAATTAGACAATTGATATCCAAATGTATCATAATTATAGACTATGTGAAGTTAAGTATTAATTTGGTTGATCATTTGACAAAAGGTCTTGCAAGAGATTTAGTTTTGAGAATGTCAAAGGAGATGAAATTAAAACCAACTTACTGATCATCAATAGTAGAAACTCAACTCAATTTTGGATGATTTCCAAATCTTGGATTCAATGAGCAAAATATACTATATGAATGGTTGAAGCACCAAATTTGTCCTAAGGGAAGTGTTTGGTTCACGTAATGGAATGGTTAGGAAAAGCTTCTAAGCTTTGAATGGAGTTATAAAAGGCAATCATTTAGAATACTTAATTACGTGGGTATTCTTTATAACACCCACCTATGTGAATATAGGAGATGGTGTCGTCTTTAGTGTGGTCTAGCTAAGTACATAAATATTCATGAAAAATTAGGCTAGCAAGACACAAGGTCTATCCACGTGTTGCCAATATGAATACCAAGGATAAGAAAAGTCTATGTGTGAGATCGCACCGGTTAATCAAATAAGGTCGTTGGTTCAAAGTTGGTCTACTAGTCACCTTGGTTAGCATTTGAGAGGTCTTCACTATGTAAAGGTTCAAATCCATTGGATATATTTATTTATGCATAAGGTTTGTCGTTTGAAAATTGAACGTTTTCAAATTCATTTTTTATGGAAATGGTAGAGGATTGTTAATAATTTCCATAAAATGGAAAAGAATGGAAGGAACAAAGAAGCAAAACAATTATGTCAGTTCAGTTGTGTCCCTTTATGTATTAGTGTCTTTTGATATTTGAATAAAAGATTATAATCCAAAAAACATGTTCTTTCATTGACAATGATTCAAACACTATAAAACACCATTTGCACAAATAATCCAAGATCTTTATAACAAAAAATCTTTCCTTTCAAAATTACTTACTTTCAAAGTGTTGTTTGTATATTGTTATACTACAATAACAATATACAAATTCAATTATCGAGCTTGAATAAATCTAAGGTATTCATGGTTGTTTTCAAGCGTGTACTTTGAAAACAACATTATTAAGGAATTCATTGTATCCTAAAGGAACATTTGCTTAGTGTAAGTGCATCACCATAGTAGGAGCAAATAGTTTCTTAAGGAAAATGAGTGTACGCGCCTTGGATTTATTCTCTAATTTATTGAAAGATTTATGGAATTCCCCAACGACAATAATTCCCTAACAAGAGTAGAATTGAAAAAATAAAATCCTACAACAATCGACAACAATAACAATAATTTCCTGACAGAAGCATAATCGATCCAGTTTTCCCACCAACACAAAATATATTATCAAAACTAGATGGGTCAAATCAATGGATTAAATGAGTTAAGGAGATCCAATGTGCCAAAGCTCAACCCAATTAGCTAAGTGAACCAAATAGAGGTATTAAGTTAGTTGACCAATCATGTTGGACAAGCTAACCAAGTCAAGCTAAGTGGGACAACGAGGCAAACAAATCAATCAACAACCAAATTAATGAAAATTTTTCCTCATATATTGCCTATAATATTTCTACTAGTGAAATATTAGAATAATTAGTTTGTGTCTATTATATTCCATCATTTAAACTAAGAAATACTTGATATTATTATTATTATTCTATTTCTCATCTATTTTATTTCTTAACAATAATTATACTTTTTATTTTTAATTCCATTTGGTGAACCAAATGCACAATATATATATATATCACTAGAACCAGAACTAAGGTGTGCAACCTCTAACCTTAAAGAGCATTTAACCACCAAACAAAGGTAGAAATTCAAGTCTTGTGGTGTCCTGATGTGGAAGACAGGTCAGTTCAACCGCTCCCAACACTATTTTCTGAATTGAAGATGAACTTAGAACAAACCAAGATATATCAATGTTCTTTTGGATTCATTATAGAATAATAAGCCCATATTCATACTAGTTTATGAATAGATTTGAGATAAATACTCTACATTATTTTTTGATTTTTTTTTATTTTCTCTCACGAACTTTTGCCCTTATCTTTGCAAGGAGCTTTTCCATTGTGAGAAGTTTCAGACTGATCATTGACTAGATGTCTTGATTTTTTTCACTAAATTTTATGTTATACTTGTTAGAGTAACAGAAACTACTTGTGCCATTTTCTTTGTTATTTCCACAGTCTAGTGATTGCCATCTAGGTTTGTTCGATAAATATGTTAGCCCACAAGCAATTGCATCCAAAAGCATATTCTAAGGCTCCAAGAACCATGACAGGTTTAGAAGTTGATCTTATCATGACAATAATCAACATCATAAAGTAGCAAAGAAACTAGTTATTAGTATCCATCCGTCCATGAGAATAGATTAGATGTTTGAAACAGAAATTTATTCAAATACTAATAAAGGGCTATTGCTTTACATATAAATAATGCATAAATTCTGCAACTAATGAATAACTGGATCACCCTTATATCGACAATGGAAGAACTAATAAAGTGAACTGGTTCTCTCCTCTTCACATCAGTACTTCACTGTTGCCTTTATCGCATCCAATATCTGGAAATGAAATTACTCATTTAATTGAGAACCAAGGAAACCAGTATATGTATTTACTCACCTTGTTCATCGATGGCAAGTAAAATTGTTCGTAAACAAGAGGGAATGGTGTATCAAGTCCACAAACTCTTGCTATAGGAGCTTCCAACTGCAAAGCACATCAAATTACAGTGAGTAAAAGGTCTGAGCATGGAGAAAAACTAAATCAGATCTGCATTCCTGAGTTATGTAGAATGACATGTGGCTTATAGAAACATGTACCCGTAGAAAGCAGCGCTCAACAATTGAAGCAGATATCTCTGCACCAAATCCTCCAGTCACAGGAGCTTCATGACTAATCTATGAAAGGGAAGAGTTTTAAAAATTAGTGGAACTATAGTGTGTCAGTATGTTCAATTGTAGAAGGCATCTTACAAGGAGCTTTCCAGTCTTTCTAACAGAGCTTTCTACCGTTTCCTTGTCCCAGGGTATTAATGTTTTCAGGTCTATTAGTTCACAAGAAATTCCTTCCTGTATAAGTGCCATATAGAAATTACTGGAAGTCTGTTGTATCTAAATCCACAGCATAGTTATAGAAATTTTTGGGTAGTTCATCTTTAGAATTCTTTTCCAAAGACTGTGACGAGACAATGTGCAGACAGCCTGTTCTTTAAGTACTCTGATATGACTATTAGATGACAAACAACTAAAAAGTCGAACCAGATTTATCAAATCATGGATCAATGCCATACCTTTGCAGCAGCATCACATGCTTGTTCTAATATTGAAAGCTGGGCTCCCCAGCCAATAAGTGTTATGTCACTCCCTTGACGAATCACCTGGTAGTCTATAGTTAATAACATAAAGTTCCATGGCAGTCATGTCAGTGTGACAAAATGGTTTACCTCAGCCTCAGATAAAGGCAACATGTAGTCATCTTCAGGAACCTCTTCTACAGCTAATCTATACAACAACTGAAAAGTAGCAATAAGAAAGTGACAATTTCCTGAATATAATATTTTCATAACTATGAAATAAGAAGGTATTGGGTGAAACCAAAAATCTTATCAAAGATATCCATACTTTTGGTTCAAAAAATATAACTGGATTTGGATCACGTATGCAGGATAACAGCAACCCCTTTGCCTGTCTGGGACTTCGAGGAATCACCACCTAAGAGAAAATTCATTAGAACAAATTTTGGATCCTATATGCAGGATAACAACAATCTATATGACACGGATTCACATACAAATATTGGATATTGAGGTAAATCAATGTGAATTATTATTTCCAAAACCCTTTACACATGAGCAATAGGCATATCAAGCATCCACTGGAATCTTCGTGTCTGAGTTTTTGTATATCAGAGACAGCAATCACTGTATCTCATGTACTTTGAGAAAAATTACTTAAGATCAAAATTCATGTGATATTCACTCGAGGGTAAATGAAGACAAGTCCTAGTGTTGGAAGATACTAATAGGAAAAAAAATCACCTTAGCATCATATTTCATAAATACATCATGAATATACTAAAGTAATTATAAAATTTAAATCTACATTGCATGAAAGGAGCTAAAAAACCTTAAGACCAGGCACGTGACAGAAGAAAGATTCTGGTGATTGTGAATGATAATGACCACCATGCCCAACAGCTCCATATGGAGATCTCACTGTTAAACCTGGGAATGCATATACATGAGCTTAAAAACTCATTTAAATAGATGAACTACGGAAAAGCTACCTCCACAATTGAACTCATTCCCACTTCGGTATCTGAATTTGGCTGCCTCATTGACAATCTACAAGGTAAAACAATTGTGCCAGTGAAAGAGGTACGTACAATTGGAGGATAAAGAGATGAGAAATTGCAATTTCCAAAAAAATCTAATTAAAAATTGGGATAAACTATATGTGCATCCCTTGTAGTTTACCATATAACCACTACTTTTCTAAACTCAACTAGACCTTTTTAGTCAATGGCTCAGTTAACCTAATTGAAATATAAGTTAAAACACATACGATGTTATCTAAATGATTTTTGGACTAGATATTATAGCAAAAGTGATTACGCTCACCCCAGACACCCCTCACAGTCCATCCCCAGGTTATATAAAAGGAGGTAAATCACGGGGTCAGCTTATAGCCAATCGCCAAGTGACTAGAGGGTGGGAGGGGTTTTTTTTCCCAAGGGTATGTGCCCGTTGAGAATTGATCCCTTGCCCCATTGTAGCAAGCCTGTCACCCTCTAACCAACTAGGTACCCCCCATAGGGACTAGATATGATCCTTAAGGGCATAGGATATGCAATGAAAATAATTTAGAAAAAAATGACTTTTAAGTTTAAGTTAAATAAGATGCCTATCATATGTTATGGAATGTAGTGGAATTTAAGGAAAAAATAAAAGTTCAATGTAAAATCAGTTAGCTATAGGGAGTGAAGATACATTTACACTAAAGTTTTATGTTTTTCTTCTGAGTGCCATTTCAGTGACATATTTGAGCGCCCGACTCAACAATACATCATCAAAGTTCTTGAGCGGCTTCTTGACCAAAGACCTGAAGAAGTCTCCTAACAATCCTTGTGAGAAAGTACTCACCAAGATCTCGAAAGCGGCTAAAGGCACCTCTTGAGCCATCTGGTTGAAGCAATGTACATATTCTTTCAAGAATTCTCATGTCTTTTGTTTGATGGAGAAGAGATCCATGGAGGTCTTATGGTAAGTTTTGTTGGTCGCGAAGTGGCGTAGGAAGGAACCTTTGAAGTCGGCAAAAGAGCAAATGGAGGAAGGAGCCTGTTGAACCTGCGTTGAGCTGATCCGGCTAAAGTGGTCAGGAAAATGCGGCATTAGATGTCATCCGTGTACTGGTGTAGTAAGGTCGCATTCTCAAATCTTCCTATGTGATCCTCTGGATCCGTAGCTCCGGTGTAGTCAGCGAGCTGCGGAGTCCGGAAGTGACGAGGCAGTTCCTCTTCTATTATGCGCCGAGTGAAAGATGAGATTTCAAGCTCATCTCCGTTCGCTAGCAAGGTCCTTTGCCTCTGGCCGGGTCCTTAAAGGGAGTTCCCTCTGCCGCGAACTACATGGGCATGTCATAATACTCTGCGTATGGGACTCACGGTATCCTTGATAGCGGAGCCGGAGCGACACATGGGAGAGGAGCTCGTTGTGCTTCCACTGGCAGTTGTGGCCTCCGAGTGGGGATTTGAGAGACTTCAACGGATCGCGTCGGTATCCTTGATAGCGGAGCCGGAGCGATGGGCTGATTTTGTGAAGCAGCTTGGACTGCAGCGGCCACTAGGCGATTGAACTCCTCTTGCATCATGGTGATGAGGGTTGGTCTTGTGGGGTTGTCCATAGGCTTGTCTCAAATCAGGAGAAAGAAAGGTTTCCACAGAATGCGCCAAAATATGTTCCTGTTAAGATCACCCCTTGGACAAATCATCGGTCGCCTAGCACCTGAGTTGGCCCAACGGGAAGAAAAGAGGACAATGGGCTCCGTGATCCTGCAAGCACCGAAGAGATGAGAATGAAGGCTACGGGTGCCCTAGCTCGACCACTCCGATGCTCAAATCAGTTCCTAAACTGGGGAGGAAGAAGGAAGAATGTGGAATCTAATTGAGAGGGCATAATGAATGTGTGTGCGTACCTCTACTGGGAGTTATATATATACAGGAGAGAGTGAGAGAATGAGAAAGACCTGTCTTATCCTAATTAAGGAGAATATCTGCGCGTGTATATCTTGTCAGAAGATGTGTCCCGTCTAAGTAAGGAAGAGGTCCTATCGCCGCCAAAGTAGCGAAAAGTCACATCATGCATCATCATGCCGCATTAATGGGATAGGTTAATTCACCTTCTACCCTATATTCTTCTAGCAGCGATGTGGCAGAGTTGGTTGAGTGTTGAGCAGGGCACTGAGGGAAGAGTGATCAGTAGGGAGAGTTGGAGTCTATTTGTGGGGCTGGGCGAGGGACCTTGACTTGAGCCTCTTCCTGAGCTCGTGTACCTAATCTTGAATGAAATACTAAACTGCTGGGGGTCGAGCTCTTCAAGGGGTCGAGCGTCTGACCCCGACCTCTGGAAGTCGAGTTGAGATTACTGAATGGGGTAGTCCGGATCCCGGGCGTCAAGAACCGAGTCGGGTAATAAGCCCCGATTTAATTATGATAGCTAGTCAAGTCGGCTAAGTGGGGTGCGGGACCAAATTAGCCGCCTATATGACGCGTCCTTAGGTGGGACCGAGTCTCCGACCTACTAGGCTAGGTCAGAATGGCTTATAACACCTTACTATATCATCATATATACTTAAATAACTTTTATCTTGTTTTATTGTTGCTAACCAAATCTTTTTTGGTCTTCCTCTTTCTCGTTTGATATGTGTATTTGTCATAGTTTCATATCGCTTAACTGGAACATTTATTGGTCGTCTAAGTACATCTTTGTATCATCTTAAATGTATCCCTTGAAGTTTTCCTTCAATAAATGCAACTCCAACTTTCTCTCTTATGCTCTCATTTCTTATTATGTTCATTCTCGTATGTCTATATATCTATCTTAACATTCTCATCTTTGCAACTCGCATCTTCTGCTCATGTACTCCAGTCACAGTCCAACATTCAATAGCATATAACATAGCAAGTCTAACCGCCGTGTTGTACAACTTCCTTTTAAATTTTAGAAGTACTTTACAATCACACTAGCGCACTCCTCTATTTTTACCATCCTGCTTGTATTTTATGTAAGATATCTCTCTCAATCCTTCCATCGTCTTGCAAATGATCCTAAATATTTAAAGCTCTCAGTTCCAAACAACTGGTCATCTCCTATCTTAATAATTATCTCATTACGTCTAATATTCCTAAATTTAAATTCCATATATTCTGTCTTAACTCTACTAAGTTTAAAACCTTTCACTTCTAATTCCCGCCAAAATTCTAGTTTAGCATTTACTTCTTCACATAATATCATTTGCAGACAACATGTACCACAGTATTGTATCTTGAATGTATCCCGTAAGTTCATCCATGTTTAATATAGAAAGATAAGGACTTAGAGCTAATCTTTGATGTAACTCTATCTTTAGTGGAAATATTTTGGTTAATCTGCCTGAAGTCTCCACTCTAATCGTTACATCCTCATACATATCATTAATTAGTTCAATACATGCTACGTTAACCTCTCTTTTCTAGAATTCTCCATATAATTTCTTTTGAGACTATATCATAAGTTTTTTCTAAGTCAATGAATACCATGTGCAAATCTTGCTTTTGCTCCCGATACTTTTCAATTAGTTGCCTAAGAAGATGTATAGCTTCTTTTGTTAACCTTCCAAGCATGAACTAAAATTGATTTTCGATCACCATGGTTTTTTTTTCTTAATCTTTTTTCTATTACTTTTTCTCAAAATTTCATGGTATGTCTCATTAATTTAATACTACTATAGTTTGCACAATTTTGTATGTCTCCCTTATTCTTATGTAAGGGTACTAGAGTACTTACCCTCTATTGATCAAACATTTTTTTCGTTTTCAACATTATGTTAAATAATTTTATAAGTCATTCAATACCTTGTTTCTCTAGACACTTTCATACCTCTATCGGAATATCATCTGATCCAATGACTTTTTCATTTTGCATCCCAATTGTTCTACTTTTAAAATTTGAATTCTACGATAGAAATTTAAATTTCTATACTCATTTGACCTACGTAAATTACCTAAATTAAGTTGGTCACCTAAACTTTCATTAAAAAGTTGATAAAAATATCTCTTCCACCGCTCTTTTATTTCTCCATCATTTACTAGTACCCTATTGCATTTATCTTTAATACATCTTATTTGGATAAGATATTTTGTCTTCCTCTCTCTCTCACTTTAGTTATTCTATAAATGTCTCCCCTTCTTTTGTATTCAATTTTCGGTAAAACCATTCAAAAATTTCATTCATTTACTGCTTTCTTAATCTTTTTCATGGTTCTTATATGTTTTTTAAAATTTTCTTATTCTTACAAATATATAATTTCTTATACACTATTAATTTTTCCTTTACTTTCTCTTGTATTCCACCATCAAAATTCCTTGTTGGTGCATGCCCTTTTGACTCATCGAGTAGACTCTTAGCTACTATTTTTAACTTTGATATCATCTTATCCCATATCGTATTAAAGTCGTCGTATATTTTATCAAATACTTGTACTCCTACCTTTTCCTTAAATATGTTTTGATTTTCATCTTTTAACTTCCACCACTTAATTCTAGGAATCGTATATATTTTTCTTTTATTGATATTATGCTTGAGGTGTATATCTAACACTACTAACCTATATTGTGCATTTAAGCTTTCTCCAAGAATGACCTAACAATCTTTATAAATATTTCTATTACTCTTCCTAACAATAAACAAGTCAATTTGCGATTTATTATTCTCACTTTTGAATGTGACAAAATATTCTTCTCTTTTCATAAAAAAACATATTAGCTAATATACGATCATATACTAACGTAAAATCTAATATAATTTTTTAGGACCGAAAATAGCGATAAGAGGGGGGTGAATATCGCTCGTTGAAAACTATTCTTTTCTTTTACAAAACCAAGTCAGAGATATGCAGCAGAAAAACAAATATGAAAGACTCAGACAGTTACATGGTTCACAGTTCAACAATTGCAACTCCAAGACCCACGATCTTTTGAACCATTTCCGATTGGGCAAGTCACTATTATCCTTCTCTCCGAAAACTTTCGGAGAAAAAGAGAATGCGTATAAGAATGGAAATAATAATAACCAACTACTATCTTTTTTAATATAAGTACAAGTAATTAAATATACTGACAACTTAAAGATAATGTTTCGTCGTGGTTGTCAGAGAGCCTCTCAGCGTAATAGCACTTTCATGAACTAAACAACAGAGAAGAATAAGTCGATGAGAGAGTTAATCCTCAACTTCGGATCTTGAGGTTCTTTTATAGGTGATGTTCGGTCGAGTGATTAGTCGATTGATCCCTTTTAGTCGACTGATCCCTTTTAGTCGATTCAACCATCTAGGCGACTCAACATCAAATTGCCTTGTGTGCTTTGATCTGATCCGATCACTCCTACCATATCTACTTATTCAATTGACTAATCCTCTAGATCGGTCGATTGATCCTCGGTATTTCCTTTGTTGCTTGATTCAATCTCATCCGATCTATTCTTTCCAAATGGATTTAGTCGACTAAACCTATTTATCAGTCGAATGAATGTCATTTTCCTTCTTCGTTGATCTTGATCAAATCTATAGTTATCTGCCTAGCTGAGTCGACTAAACGTTCGATAGCACGACTGAACCTATTGTTTAATCGACTGATACCTTAAGCTAATCCCAATTTTTGTTGACTTGCAAAACCATGTTAGTATAACAAGAATAATAATCTTGCAAAACAAAGTTAGAACAGTTATACATGCATGTATTATTCTGAAAGTTAGACTATCTGGTCGACTTAGAACTCCAAGTTAGTTTCTTAGTTGAACTATCACCTAAGTGTTTTGTCCCAACTGAGATACATTAATCTAGTAATACAAAATACTATACTTCAATTGACCAAATATGCTAGTCTGATCGACCATTTCGATCACACTTGTTTGGAGTTCACTTCTCCAAGACTTCTCATTAGGATTTTCTTTTGCTTGGAGTTTACTCCTCCGAGACTTCTCGCTACCTAAAATTCACTCCTTTAGGATTTTTCCTCTTGCCAAGCATCGAATCACCCTTGACCTGCTTAGACTTTACCCTTTGCCAGTCATCCAATCAACCTTAACCCAATTGAATTTTTTTCCTTTGTTAGTCATCTAATCAACATTGACTTGACTAAACTTCTCTCTTAATTAAGTCAACCTTGACCAAACTCCATTACATATATTGTCGAACAAACATCAAAACCCTAGAGGTCGATTGCACCAATAGTTTTCCCTTCTTCATTTTTCATTCCAAACCCATAACCCCCATACACCCTCTCATATTACTCATTTTTCTCTCTAACATACCCATTTAGATCGTCTTCTATTAAAATCATTTCATTTGACAAAATATTTTGTAATACTTCATCTAGGTCGCCCTAAAATCTTAATTTGGTATCTTCATGTAATCCTGCTTGAGATGCATATATGCTAATTAAATTCATAGTTTCTTTCTCGACTACTATCTTGAAAGTTATATTTTATCCTCCTTTCTAACTACTCATACAACTTCATCTTTTAATGAACTATCTATAACAATACCTACTCCATTTATTGTTTTACTTTTTCCTGTATACCATAACTTAAAACGCGAGTTCTCTATCATCTTTACCTTCTCACCTACCCATTTTATCTCTTGTACACACAAAATATTAATTCTTCTTTTAATCATCGTATCTACTACCTCCATTGCTTTACCAGTAAGGGTTCCTATATTTCATGTTCCAAATCTTAGACTATTAATTTTCCTATAATATTTGTTCTTATCCAACCTATTGTGAGAGAACTTTTGTCTATTTAACACTATATCCAAGTTCTCATTGAGATGTAGCAGTCCTTGCCGAATGTTACAATCGGATCTTGTAGCACGAACTCTTGTATATTTATCACTACACCTAAATTTTGAAAATGTAGCGATCCTTGCCAAGATGTTACAATTGGATCTTGCAACACATTCCTTCCGAGGAACAAATCTAAGGGAGAAATGATACCCTAAATTTCATGCTTAACAAAAAGCACAAAGCTAAGGGAGAAATGGTGATATAGCAAAAGCTAATGTGGGCACACTCGGTAACATGGTAACCCAAATTTATAAAAGGGCATGACAAGTGGTGATGACGGCAAGGGAAATGAGAGTATTGAGTAGTGGATTGTATGGTGGATGGAAGTGGTTGAAAAATACTATCAGTAATCAATAATAATAACAGTAATTTGTAGGATAGTTAATTATGTAAGAAGTGGTAGTTAGTGATGGTCTGTCCTATTAGTTAGAGTAATGGTGGTTGTTAGTGGTGGTATTTGTGTCAAAATAGTGATAGTGAATGGAATGGATTCATTTTGTGTAATGTATATATATATATATAGTGAATGGAATTTCAAAATGTATATATATAGTGAATGGAGCTTCAAAAATGGATGTTATTTCTCTTTCAAAATCTTGATTCCTCTTCTTATCTATGAACATATTCTTGCTCCAAATAAGACAATGTCGTTGCCATTAGAAATCGATAGAGAAGCAGTATACAACACATAATTCCTACCTTCATAAGGTTGTAACCTACTCTTCTTCTCTACAATCAACAACCAAGTGTCCTATCATTCATGCCTACCATTTAGTCCATGGTATAAGATGTCGAACCGTGCTAGTTGACATGGTTCGAATTTACCATTCTGCTTGTTGATCAGCATGACACCTAGCTTGAAGCTATAAAACTGCCCACTGCAAGTCATAGCAGTCTCTGCGACCTCACGATAACCTAGCGACAACCTTAGCAAGGTCTCGGAGGTCATCACAACCTTACGGTAAGTCATGGAGATCGTCGTGGCCTCATGGCAACCATGCTAGTGATATCAACATGCATCAATTTTTTCCCATTTTTCTTTATTTTCTTTTTTCCCTAATTTCGTGTTTTTTTCCCACAAATAATTCTTTTCCCTCTTTTATTTTTTTTCCTCCATCCGTCCATGAGAGAAAATATATAAATTTATTTCCTCCATCCCTCCATGATTAATTCATCTGTCCACAAGATAAATAAAGAAAAAGCGACGGATACAGATTATTAGGAAAGATGGAATTTCTAACCTCTTATAATATACTACTAATGAATTAAATTATTTTATATATAAATTTAGTTTAATTTTAAACTGATTATAATAAATTTAAATTAAATCCAATTCAAACCTACTTGATCATGTAATGTTTACTTAATGAACTTCAGTTGACCGTAAATCAACTTTTACTCAATAAGTATTAAATATTTCATAAAATAATATCAAATCTAACTCAACAATAAACATCTGTAGCAATCAAATATTGATAAAAATATTTTTAATTAATATACTTTATATTTTAAAAAGTACCAAAACCACATCAGTATGACACAATACGGTACCAATTAGAATCATGTGAACTAATACACCCATCAGAGTAGACATACAACTTGAGACTTCCAACACAATCTTTAGAATCCCAACAAAATTAGATTTCTGATGCAATTTTTGGAGTTTCCATATAATCTTTTTAGAGCATACTCCACTAAGTTTTCATCTACCAATTGGATGTTCTAGGCCATTATGTGTTTGTCGTCCATTCGCCTAACAACATTCTTGAAGTCCTTTATAAAACTAAATGATTCTTCGTTAAATAATATGATGATTACAAAAATCCCCAATTTAACTTATCTACTAGATTTTTTGATCATATAAGAGTAGGATGATTAGTCAAGTGACATGAATACACAAGCTAGAAGTGCACACAAAATTGTGCGACACTAGCATTGTTTGACGGAATAGTATGCCACCAAACTAAATGAACAGTTTGTTTGTGCCAAATATTCTATTAGATTTCTAATTCGTATAATTGGAATTTTATTAGTTCCATTCCTTGGTTTAGGATTTTGGCCTTAATATGACCTTATTCCACCAAACCACAAAATTTAGACAAAAGACCAGACCCTAGTGATGTGAGAGTGCAGAAATATTTTTGACATTGGGATATTTTGTCCATAAATTTATTAATTCAGTGATTTTACAGAGAAAAGGGCTATACACCTAGAGAGTTAAATATCACAACCAATTTTGATCAAGTTATCGCTCACATTAAAATTTATTGATTCATAAGAACTATCACAAACTTCAATCTTTCCACTATATCTTCTGAACTATATATAAAAAAACTTCTTAGATCAATAAATTTTTAGCCAAATAAAGATATGCCTGATCAAAAGCTGGATAAATGTAATCTGCAAACTGGATTTCAGCAATAGCTTGATTCCCCTGTCAAACATTGAGAATGAGAGAAATCATACCAAGTCAAAAAAACAAAGAACTATACATTGACATCTATGAAAGAAGGAAATAGAAAATCCAATCCAAGACTAGTAAAATCTCTAAATGAATAATGCACCTAAGGTTACCATACCATTGCTGCAAGGCCAATTGCAAACCCAATAATACCCTGTGAACATGGAAGCCAAAAAACAAGGAGAATCAAGCATAAACATAGAAAGTTTAATATACTTTATGGTATATTTCCAATTATTTAACCATAAAACATTTTTATCTAACATAAGTCCTAAGATATTGCTCATGGCATCTAACTATATTCAAAAAATATCTCACACAAAATATCATGTAATACCTGCTCACATAGGGGAGTATTAAAAACTCTATCTCGGCCAAACTTATCTGCCAATCCTGTTGTACATCGGAAGACGCCGCCAAAGCGAACATCTTCTCCAAAAACATAAGAACTGCAAAGAAACCCTTTTATCATTAAAAAAATCAAAGTTAAAATAATAGTTGCAAAAAGCATTAAGGACAAGTATCAACATAGTCTAAAATTTTTCATACAATTTGACCAGTTCATAAGGACACAAAAGAAAGAACTACTTAAACCAATAGAAGATTCCTAAGATACAAGAACATTATATGCGAGTAGTAGAACTTTTAGTAGACATGTTATTGGAAATTAAAAATTGTATTAACCCAAAAGTTATTTAATGCATGGATTAGATACTAACCCCTTTTATACATTGATAACACAACTTATTCTTCATAAAATAACATACTTTTCTAATACACAAAAACCTAATTTATCTCAATAAAATCTTTAAGAGATTTTTCTAAAATCCTATCCAACCTTTTGTGAAAACTAACTATCCTTTTGTAAATATTTTCAGCCTAACATTTTTAAGAATATATATGGTTACAAAATCATGTTTTTGCACACTCCCCCCTCAAGATTATGAATGATATTTCTTATTCTCATCTTGGATGCAATACTTTAAAACATTGAACTACTTACCTTTAGAATGTATATTTGCAAGTTGTTCATGGTAGATATGTAAGGGGCATAGATCAACTCACTCTCTAATTCCTCTTTGATGAAGTGTATGCCAGTTTCAATATATTTTGTTTGATCATATTGTACCGCATTCTGAGCTATGCTACTTACAAACTTATTATCACAATAAAGTCTCATTGGGTCATCCCACTTGATCTTTATCTTTAAAGAAAGTAGTTCACACACACCTTGAGTCATTGCTCAGAATTTTACATATGCAGTAGACCACACTACCACATGTTGTTTCTTGTTCTTCCACGTCACGAGGTTACCACCAAGAAAGGTGCAACATCCGGTGGTTGACCTTCTAATAACCATTCACCCTACATAATCAGCATCTGTACATTCCTCTATCACCAAACCTCCATTTATTTTAAATAGAAAAGTCATTCCTCATGTTTCTTTGATATATTTTATAATACTTGGTGAGCTACTTGCTGATTCTTTTGGGTTATGCATAAATTGACTAATTACACTATGTATATTATGTCTAGCCATGTACGAGACAGATAGATACATAGGTTTTCCTACCAGACATTAATACATTTCCTTATCTACTGTGGCATCTTCCTTTGCTATTTCAACTCTGAGATTTGGCCTATTAGCGTACCTACTAGCTTGCATGCGAGATTACCTATTTCTTTAAGGAGATTTGTAGCATATTTATGTTGAGAGATAAAAATGTCTTTCTTAGAGTAAGCCACCTAAATCCCAACAAAGTATTTCAACCTAAATACACTGATTTCAAACTCTCTTCACCAAACACTGACTTAGAAGTTGTCACTCCTTATCATCATTTTGTCACTACTATATTATCAACATACATTAAGAGCATTGTAACTTCCTTGAAACAGAGTGATTAATAAACAATGTGTGATCCCCTTGGCTTTGTCTATACCCCATGACAATTACAACTCTTATAAATGCCCGGTGGTTGCTTAAGTCCTTATATAAGGATTTCTTCAATTTGCATAGAATATAAGCATTAAAATTATTTCCATATATGAATTTCTTCCTTTAGTTCTCCAAGCACAAATGCATACTGACATCAAACTCATTCTTAAGATTTAGGGGTAGATTCTTGGACCTATATTAGTTTTAGGACAATCATCTTCTTCCTCGTGTATGCCTTGTTAAGTCTCACATTCTTAATGATAAAGTTGGAATTTTCATGCACAGGTTCAGATATAAAAGTTGACATGCATTCAAACACAGGATTTGGCATACATTCTGACATAAGATTTGGCATAAACTTAGATATTAAGATATTAACTTGGATATTGAAAGTAATGATAGGTTGAGCAAGAAACCCATGTCATTATCTAGTAGGCACTTGTTTATTGAAGTACCATCACACAAATTTTTTGATGGAACACTTGTATCCTTTCTGAATTATGAAATAACCACATGTTTCAAGACAGTAGAGCCCATCCTGTTCATTAGCATGTCCAATCACATTTCCCAAATCCTTATCCTGAGTACACCAATGGACAAGTATCTGAAGCTTTATCAAGGCTACCAATAAAAGATCTCAACCTCTAGACCTTTTGACTATGTTGTAGCTGTAGTTTCTACAACTTTTGACATTTTAATAAGTCAAAACTTACAGAAAAATCAGTGATGAAAGCCCAACAACACGAAAAATAAAGCTATAAAGGCTGGTAAAAGGAATCCATCAATGAAGGTTGACATAAGGAAACCAAAAGAAATTAAAGGCAAAGCAACAAGAAACCTATTACAAAGGTTGATAAAAGGAATCCAGCTATGAAGGTTGATGTAAGAAAGTAGGAACATATCAACAATAAAGGTCGAGTAACAAACACAACCACCAATGATGAAGACTAAAGAAAGGAATCCAACTATAAAAGAAAGTAAAAGGAATATGACAAATATTCTATTTTTTTTAGAAAATCAAGTAATACAAAAAAAATGATGAAGGCTAGAAGAAGAGAAGAAGGAAACTCAAAATGGTGAGGGGTTAGGATCCAAGGATGGATGAGAATAAAGAATTAATAATGATGGTGGAATAAAACATATGATATTAAATGTGAGAAGGATGTGGTGGAGAAATCAATGTGTAATAATGGGAGAAAAGGAAATCATAATTAAACTAAAAAAGATGTAAGAAAAAGCTGACTAAAAATGATGTAAGGAACCAAATCAAGTTTCAGAGTGCAAATGATTCGTAGATGAAGGCGATACTGAAGCTTGAGGATGATGGAAAATGAAAATGAGGGTAAGTTTGAAAAGGAGATTAAAGGCAAAGCAATTAATATATCTAAAGAACAAGTGGAGGTTGAGTTTTCACAACTTGAGACTGAAAAAAATGCCAAGGATGAACTAGTATTGGAAAATATTCTATTTTATCAATAAAAGGAGAAAGCAATAGAAAGTACAACAAAGGAATTAAAATCTAATATGACATAAATCCACATTCACGTCAGAAATTCTAAAAAAACATCTTGATACTAAGCAGGCTGTCCTTTCAAGTGATGAAATAGATACCATATGAGAGGAGGTCTACCAAATAATGACATTTATGGGAACATTTCAAATACATAAGCGGGTTACAATAAAGTTTGTCGCTTTGATACCATGTTGAAAATTATATTAACCTAAAACTTATCCAATACATAGAATCTTTAACCCTTTTTTATAAATTGATACCACAACTTATGAATCATAAAATAACATATTTTCTAATACAAAAATTAATTATCTCAATCAAAAAATAACACGCTTTTCTAGAAAAATTAGCCAGCCTTTTATAAAACCTAGCTATAGTATCATATCCCATAATTTATGGGATATTTTCAGCCTAATTTTTAAAGATATACATGGTTACAAAATCATGTTTTCCCACACACATGTTAATAAAAATATCTCCCAAGATAAGATTTTAACAATTTCCATCATAAGGTAGAAGCCCTTTTAGTTTATTTTACAAGGATGGGTAGACCATTTAATGTTCATCATGTTGTCTTCTTATAGAATTCCTTATACCTAAGGGTGGTAATTTGATCCATGCAATTGAAAAAAATCCACATCAACAACCCGAACAAGCATGTATGCCCTATTCACATCATAGACTAAAAGCTTTGGAAATGAAAACTTGAATATGGTGAGGCAGATGATGGTCATGAAAGTTCATATATCAATAATTCTCTAATGCCAATGTTCTAAAAATGTGGCATTCTAGGCGTCTTAGACAAGAGAAACATTATATATATGATATGCAATCCCATTAGGTAGTTAAGTACACGAATGACCTAGGGTGGGCACTTATGCGAGCTAAGTAGATGCCTAGATTGGCCATGAGGGAGGCTATGTAGTGAAAAGAGAAAAGGTGGGTTAGGCAATCAGCTATGTAGTGAAAAGAGAAAAAATAGTTTCTGTTCAATTGATGATTGTGAACTTAATAAGGACTTTGGTGATTATTTTCTTCATTCCTTTCACTTTTGAGTCAAAAGTTCTCAAATGTTAAGACCAGACATTTTAAACCCCAATTATTATGGTTGTTAAATGCTTATTTTTCTATGGAAGCACATAACTTATAATTGTTAACTTAGACATTCAAACACTTCTTTAGCAAGTGATAAACTTTATATTGTATGATTGAGTTTTTTTTTTCCCATATGTGTTATAGTGAGGTCGCAACAGATAGTGAATTCTGCTAATTTTGAGAAGGTTAAGGTGAGTCAAGTTTGGCTAGTTATAGTTAGAGTTGAGTTGAATTCATTCAAACTAGAGTTCAGTGGAATTGGGCAAGGCTTCATTGTATCAAATTCAATTCTACCAAGCTGCATGCTACTCACCCAAGATGAATTAGGTTTGTGTTCCGATGATATTATTAATGTTTTATAAGATAATGTGGATCGATGGTTAGCATAGTATGGAATGGACTCCAAAGAAATGTTTGGAGTTGAAGTGGTGATTAAGTGGAAGTGTTGGGATGAGATACACATTGTTTGAAGTGGAAGGGCCGACGTGAATGTTAGTGCAATTGGCCCCAAGTGGTCTGGTGCGACCTTGGATTTTGATGTTTGAGTAAAGAATTTTAAGTTAAGTTGTCTTA
Source organism: Curcuma longa (assembly GCF_044706935.1). Taxonomy (NCBI): domain Eukaryota; kingdom Viridiplantae; phylum Streptophyta; class Magnoliopsida; order Zingiberales; family Zingiberaceae; genus Curcuma; species Curcuma longa. The sequence continues at coordinate 13,307,192 of NC_133868.1, forward strand.
GAATTTCATATGTATGTTTGAGTGTGCAAGGACTTGGTAGATATACATATGGAGATGACTTAACGGAACCAAGGTTATGATAAGCTGATGACTCAAGGTCCATAAAGATCAAAGAAGGATTGTATGGGACATCCGAGAGACTACAAGACGAGGAGCATCAAAGTGCAATATGCCTGAGTAGCAGGCTATGTAAGTGAAGCGTGAAGAATGGCACGAGGGCAAGAATGACATGGGGACATAGCCAAGAGTTCGAGGCATCTGAGGGACGAGAAGCTTGATAGTAGATGGCTAAGAAGCAGATTGCGCAAGTGAAGCATTAAGGATGGCACGAGGAGAGAACCAAAGGATCAATGCATTCGAGGGACGAGAAGCTTGACAAAAGATGGTTGAGGCAGACTTACGTAAGCAAAACGTGAAGGATGATACAAGGAGTGAGTCGATAGCCCGATGCATATAAGAGACAAGAAACTTAACAAGAGATGCCCCGGTGATGGAGACAGGAGAAAATGTACTCGGGTAAGAGTTAATTTCAACTTAGGTAGACTTAGCATTAGATTGAGTTGACTCAATAGTCAAACGAACAAATGGTCTACTCTAGAGATTAATCGCCTGGCCAAATCGATTATTAGCAGTTGACTAGTGAAGTTGGATGAAACGGTCACTGAAGGAAACGATCGTGATCCATTGGAATTATTCAAGTCCAGTCGATTAGTGGTGCATAGCAATTGACTGATTTGCGACAAGTCAGATTACAACAATAGGTTTCAAAGGCTATAAAAGGACTTAGTGGAGGCATCAAAATCTACATGTCTTTTAAATTTTATAATTTTCAAATTCTTTTAAATTTTTTTATAAATTTATAAACAATGATGGTTGGATTTTTAGAACATTCGATCAACCAAAAACTAATGTTAGACCCAACTTGCTAGAGACTAATTTTGGTAGACTCGTTTTAGCATTTAGTCGACCCAAACCTTGAAATTATCCTAAGATGCTTTTTTATCATATTTAGGGGAGTTCTTAGGTCAAATTAGATCTATTTATGTTTAACTTATCTACACATATTTTCTATATTTTGCTTGAATATTTTATTATTTTCATGATGATAATTTATTTAAAGGGGGAAAGTGTGTAAGGATTTAGTTTATGGGAAAGAATGCATTAATCTTACAAGGGAGATAAATGTTTAATGTTTCTATATTTGATCATCATGTTTAATTTCTTATTCTACTGATCATATATTTTAAATTATTAATTGTTTGATAAGTGTTTTGATGTATGGCAAAGGGGGAGAGATTGTTTATGTTTAACTTAGAAGTTCCCCCTTCAAAAAAAAAATTATACCTACTTAAAGGTAGCTTGATTCGGGGGTGCGAGGTTCACAAAATGCACAGATCGAGGAGAGCTAAGATTAAGAGATTGATTTATATTATCCCAATCTTAAATCGATTGGCAAACAATAATTCCTCCATTATAGTTAAGGTTTACCATGGTGTTTTAATGATTTGAAAAGTGATTTAAGTTAAGTGTCCGTATTTAATCATGTGTATTATGTGTGCAAGACATTATAAACATTATAAAGTTTGAGGTGACTAAGCGTGAATGATGGACTTTACATACCATGTAAAGCCATGAGGAGCTTCTTATCCATTCTTATCGAGCTTGGAGATAGACCTAATGAACCATGCATTGATTGTTACAATTTTGGTTTTATTTCAGGTAGTTTGATTGTAATGATAGAATAGAAGATGTTTAAAAGGTTATCTCAAGGTTTAGGGTCAACCCTCAGTTGTTGGATCACCAATTAAACTAAAACTTAGATTCAACATTAGATTGAAGGTGGGTGAACCAAATTTAAATATTAGCAGACCAAGCTTCCTTTCTAAAAATTTAGATTGAACGAACATCAAGGTTGGTTAGATAACATCCTAGAAAATTGAACATTGAATTCCCAATAGCCATATTTGCCAGTGTTTGTATTTTTTCAGGATTAGCTTCTACCCTTGCTCGGTCACAATGTATCTGAGAAATCGACCGACCTTAACGCCGAAGATACACTTGCTCAGATTCAACTTGAGCCCGTACTGTCACAGGGTGTTGCATGTCTCTTCTATGTCTGATATGAGAGTTCCTTCGTAAGCCATCTTGAGGAGTATATCATCAACATAAACCTTAATATTCCATCCTTTTTGATGTTGGAAGACTTGGTCCATTAGGCGTTGATATATGGCTCTGACATTCTTTAGTCGAAACAACATAACATTATAACAAAAAGTGTCTTCAACTATTATAAAGTTAACCTTGTCTTGATCCTCCACAGCTAGAGGAATCTGATGATAGCCTTGGTAGGCGTTCAACATACATATGTATTCACAACTTGCAGTCGAATCCACCAATTGGTCGATTCGAGACAGGGGATAACAGTCTTTTGGACAGACTTTGTTAAGGTCCCGAAAGTCCACGCAAACTCGCCACTTGTTACTCGGCTTAGGAACGAGCACTACGTTAGACAACCAGGTCGGGAAATATACTTCTCAGATATGTCCAGCCTCCAGCAGCTTGTGGATTTCATCTCTAATTACTTTGTTCTGCTCGAGCCCAAAGTGTCTTCTCTTCTGTTTAACAGGTCGAACTCCGAGGAGCGTGTTGAGGCGATGTACTGCGACGAAGGGAGAGACGCCTGTGAGGTCTGTGGTTGTCTAGGCAAAAACATCGTGGTTCCGAGAAAGGCATGCACTCAGCTTTTGCTTAAACTCAGGAAGCAAGTCGGCAGCCACCTGTATTGTCAACTCAGCATGGTCCAAGCGAATCTGCAACAACTCTTTATCTTTAATGACTAAGGAGGTAGGTGCCTCTCAGACCGAGTATATTTTGCCTTTGCGAGGCTTCTTGGCATCGGTTCAAACCAAATAGCACCTCCGAGAGGTCAGTTGGCTGATCTGGCCGAGGGGTCGTACCTCATGACCCGTAAACCCGAACAAAGAGGTGGTCATGGGTTGTAAGTCGGCCTCATCTATTTGCATCTGGTCGAAGGCCTTTTTGAAGATGATGTTGACAAAACTGCCTGTATCTACAAAGACACGCGCTCATATTATAATTGGCAATGGTGACGTAAATGATTAAAGCATCGTCGTGCAGAGTTTCTATCCCCCTCAAGTCCTGAGGCTCGAAGTCAATCTGTGGACCTTCCTCCTTTTGGCTGGAGTTGACTCCGCAGACCTCGAGTTGTCGGCTGCACGCTTTCCTGGTTCGATGAGAGTCTCCATCCGTGGACCCGTTGGTGATCATGTGGATATCCCCTCTAGGGGCATTTTCTTTATTATTATTTTGTTGGGCTTCGTGGTCGGACATTATGGGGCCTCGTGAGGAATCGGGCTGCACTGGCTGAGCAGACCATCTAGGTGAGCGGTCCCTTCTACAAGCATGAGGCGAGGAGTGCTGTAGCGAGTCCTGGGGAGCTCGGCCAACTGAGGGCCTTCGAGATTGCGAGGCCGGGGGCTGCCTTCTAGAGCGTTGTTAGGCAGCTTGGTGAAGTTCACAAGCGTACTGGTGACGTTCGCGAGTGGCATGACTTCTTGATTGATGATAGGCACAGAAACGGGGGACTAGGCCCTGAGGATTGGGCCCTGTTTCAAGGGGCCTGAATGGCTCGATGGCTGATTTTGGAAGGTGGGATGAATCCCGAGTCTAGTCCCCTCAGGGGCTGAGGTAGTGGCCTTCAGTCGGTCCGGTTAACCACTGGAGCGCTGCGACTGGGCAATGCATGCTGACTTGGGTCTACGTCCTTCTGTCGGGCAGATTGAGCTTCTTCCACATTGACATACTTGACCGCCCGACTTAACAATACATCAAAGTTCTCGGGTGGCTTCTGGATCAGAGACCTGAAGAAGTCTCCCTCCAACAATCCTTGTGAAAAAATACTTACCAAGACCTCGAAGCAGCAGAGGGTACCTCTTGAGTCATCTGGTTGAAGCGATGTACATATTCCTTCAAGGATTCTCGTGACTTCTGCTTGACGGAGAAGAGGTCCATTGATGTCTTGCAGTAAATTTTGCTAGTGGCGAAGTGTCGTAGGAAGGAAGCTTTGAAATCGACAAAGGTGCAAGCAGAGGAAGGAGGGAGCCGGTTGAACCAACACTGAGCCAATCCAGCTAAAGTGGTCAGGAAAACACGACACTTGATGTCGTCCGTGTATTGATGCAGTAAGGCGGCGTTCTCAAATCTTCTATATGATCCTCGGATCAGTAGCTCCGGTGTAGTCGGCGAGATGCGGAGTCCGGAAGTGGCGAGGGAGCTCCTCTTCCAATATACACCGGGTGAAAGGTGAGCTTTCGAGCTCACCCACGTCCCCTAGCCAAGGTCCTTTACCCCTGGCCGAATCCCTAGGAGGAATCCCTCCTGCCGCGAACTCCATGGACACATCGTAGTAATCTGCTTCCTGGAAGGGCCTTGCAGGGAGCCTTCTACGCGGATCGAGTTGGTATCCTGGACGGCGGAACAGGAGCGTCGGGCTGGTTCTATGAAGCCGCTTGGACAGCGGCGGCCACTATGCGGTTGAACTCCTCCTGCGTCATGGTGATGAGAGCTGGCCTGGTGGGGTCGTCCATGGGCATGTCTCAATCTAGGAGTCAAAGGTTCCCACAAACGACACCAAAATATGTTCCTGTTGAGATCATCCTAAGGACGTGTCACCCGCCACCTGGCTAGTCGTTGACTGTTGAGGAAGGAGGTAGGAAAACGACAGGCCCACACCGTTCGCCTGAGCTCCAAGAGGCTACAAGGACAACAAGAGGGTGAGGACGAAAGCTAGGGGTGCCCTGGCTCAACCGCTCCGACGCTCAAGTTAATGTTCCGATTCAAAGAGGGAAGAAGGAGCAAGGTAGTAGGAGATTAATTGAGAGCGTGTGATGACCTTGCGTACCTATATCTGTAAGGAGCGAGAGTTATGTAGACTTACAAGAGAGATGTCACATCGTAATTAAGGAGAATATCCCTGAGTGGAGATTCTGTCAAGGGAGGTGTCCCATCTAGGTAAGGAGAGTATCCCATTACCGCCGCAATAGCGAAAAGTCATGTCATTCATCATCATACTATGTCATCATGCCTCATTAATGGAGGAGTAGGTTAACCATCATATCACATGATCGTCTATATCTTTTTGGCGGCGGCCTAGCTGATTAAGGGAGTGAATCAGAGTCGACTGAGTGTTAAGTAGGGTACTGGGGGAATAAAGTTCAGTCGGCAGAGGGAGCCCGAGTCGAGATAGGCTGGTGACTGGGTCGGAATATAACCAAGCAGAGCCTTGGAGTTGGAGCTCGAGGTCGAGCAGAAACTCAAACCTCGGGGGAGAGAGAGATTGGTTGTCCGATCCCAAGCTGAGCCTACTCGCTAGGTAGGGCGTTGGACCCCGACCTGAGCTGCCTTTCGTGTCAGGCTTGGGTGTCGGAGGAGCAGGATAAAGAACTGAGGTGGCCAAGCTAGGTGGATCTAGCAGAGTAATCTGGAATTAGAGCTCGGAGTGGGTTGCTGCGTTTGTTGGATATTGGGGCCTTAATGGACCAATACGATTTTGTAGAAAAATCGGAATGTCATCAATTGATGAAAGTCGTAATTGACTTCAAAATCGAAATCTACGTTTCGCGTAGATAGATTTAGACTATTAATTTGCTCAAAACTGATTAAAGGTGAATGAGAAATTAATTGTTTAAGATCGGCCCAAATAACATTAATTATTAATTAATGTTATATATAAGGAAATACATGGAAGAATAGTCCCACATCGAAAATTTTTGATGTGTTTTCTTTCCTTATTAATGATGTTGTGTTAATGGAGTTAACACAAAAAGACCAGGTGCTCTCTTCTCAGGGGCGAGCAGGTGCTCGCACCTGTGCCCGCCACCCGCCACCCGCCACGTGCGCACGTGCGCAATGGGCGCTTTGTAGCGCACTTGTGCACTTTGCACGTACGCGTCGTCGCGAGGAGCATTGAGGAGCTTAAATTTATGCTCCAGGTGACATTGCGGTGCCTACGTGGCACTCGGGTGACGTGTCAGGCTCGTATCTGACGTGGCAATGCCTATGTGGCATCCACGTGGGCAAGAAGAGATGACTGGACTGTTGATTGGGCGAACGGATGGCAACCGTTGATCAAAGAGGTGTGATGGATCGCTTGTGATGCGATCTGGAGCGTTGGATCGCGAAGAGTCACGATCTGACCGCTTGGGATGAGACTTGATCTGAAGCGTCAGATCGAATGGATCATTAGATCCAGATCCGATGGCTGATGACAATAGGCGAGATCTGAGGGTCACAACCCTTCAGATCTGATGGATGAGATTAAAGTGGGCTATGTGAAGGGTTACAACCCTCCAGATTGGACGATCCAGATCGATCCAGCCCAAGGAACACATCCTCTCACCCAAAAGGCATTCAACCTCTTCATTTGGTATAAATAGATCCCTCCAGATGCTGGAAAGATCATCGAATTCATCGATTCAACTCTTCCTTGTGCATTCATCCCATCTAGTGCATTCGGAGTCCAAAAAGCCTACGAGAAAGTTCGTCGGTCTCGGAATTTGGAGTGCTACTATTCCGAGACGTTCGTCGTTGTATCTTGGGAACGAATTGCTGCTATCCGTTAGCACCGTAGCGGAGCAATATCGTTTACGGAGATAGTGTTGAACACTAGCCTCGACGATCCGTATCAGTTTGCGTACTCCCGGAGCTACCGGCACAAGGAAATTAAACATTATTATATGGATTGTTGTGTAATAGTTCACTACAAAAATCTATTAATTAGGGACGAATATTATATAGTGAAGAATATTTTTCATCATAAAATTGTAATCAATTTTACGATGAAATATATTTTCGTTGTCAATTAGTGATCACTTTTACAATGAAAATTACTTTATTACTAATTCTGTAATATATTAAATTCGTCACAAATTTCGTTGTAAAAAATATTTTTATCATAAAATTATGACAAAAAATGTTTCGTCACTAATTTGCGACGAATTAAATATTTATCGCAAATTTAGCGATAAAAAATAAAAACGTCGCAAATTTGACGACGGATAAATTATTCATCGCAAATACACGATGAAATATTAATTCGTTGCATTTTAATTGTCGATAAATATTGGTTTCATCGCCAATTTGGTGACGAATTTAACTTTCTCCCTAAATTTTGGCAACGAAAATTAGATTCGTCGCCAAATTGTCGATGAATATTGGTTTCATCGCCGATTCGACGACGAATTTAACTTTCTCCCCAAATTTTGGTGACAAAAATTAGATTGTCGCCAAATTATCGACGAATATTGGTTCGTTGCTAATTTGACAATGAATTTAACTTTCTACCCAAATTTTGGAGACAAAAATTAGATTCATCGCCACATTTGCGACGAATTTGGGTTTCAACATCAAATTTTGGCGATGAAACCAAGATTCATCATCAATTTGACGACAAATTTAGTGATGAAAAAAGTTTCATCGCCAAATTTAGGGCATAACCCTAGATCTGTTGATCCCTTTTCTTTCTCTCGCATTTTCCTGCAGCCAATCTCTGGATCTCGTCCCCCTGCCATCGCCTCTTCTCTGTCAAATCTCTCCAACAAACGAAATCTTCATTGCGTCTAGAGGTATTCTTCTTCCTCTTCTCTATTTTATTGCGGGCGTCTTCCATGCTTGTCATCGCCAGGCCGTGGGTCGTGGGGCCAACGGCCGTGACCCCACCCGCTGGCCTGGGGCTATGGGATGTAACCCTCTGACCGCTGACTAGGGGGTTGCAACCCGCTAGCCGTAGGCCAGGAGCCGCGTTCAGTGGTCATTGACCATTGGCCAGGGCCCGCAGGCCGCTGCGGGGCATTGCTCGGCAGTCCGCCGAAGCTTGCGAGCATACTAATAGCACTCGTGGGTAGCGTGACTCCTCGACTAATGGTAAGCACAAAAGTGAGGGAGCCATCGGCTAGGTCCTGAGGATTGAACAGGAGTTGTATCCACTGTCTGAATAACTCTATTGCTTATCTTCGGGGGTATTTGATGGTGTCCTTCCTCGACTCCTCGCAAAGGCTGAGACAGTGGCCTTCGATCAGGTTGGATGATGGCAGGGGCATTGAGGGTGGACGGCGAGTGGTAATTCACGTTCGTGTCTTTTCTGCGAATCAATTGAGCCTCTTTCACATGCACATATTTAACGGCTCAGCTCAGCTCAGTAAAATATCAAAATTTGTCAGGGGCTTCTTTATGAGTGATCTAAAAAAGTCCACCTCCAACAACCCTTGTGAGAAAACACTCACGAGCACCTCGGATGCAACTAAGGGCACGTCTTGGACCACTTGGTTGAAGCAATGTACATACTCTTTCAAAGTTTTTCAAAGTTTCTATTTGATGACAAAGATATCCATGGTATCTTGCGATAAGTTTTACTGATGGTGAAGTGCCGCAAGAAAGGGGACTTGAAGTCCACGAATGTCTGAATGGAAGCAGTAGGGAATCGACTGAATCACCATTGGCATGAGCTGGCCAATGTGGTTAAGAAGACACAACACTTAATGTCGTCGGTATATTGATGTAACAAGGCCGCATTCTCAAATTGGCCTATGTGGTCTTCTGGGTCTATATTTCCCATGTAGTCGACGAGCTGGAGTGTTCAGAAATGATGAGACAATTCCTCTTCTAGAACACATTGGGCGAAAGGCATGCCCTCTAGTTTGCTTATTTCTCCTAACCAAGGTCCTTTGCCCCTAGCCGGATCCCTAGGGAGCATTTCGTCTGCTGTCGACTCCACAGACACATCATATCCTTCTACTCTCTGAAAGCGATGTGAGCTCGCGGTGCCTACATGGGTGGTTGCTGCCTTCGAGTAGAAATTTGAGGCACTTTCGCGGACACAATTGGTATCCTCAAAGGTGGCGCAAGAGCACCAAGCTAATTCTATGAGGCTGCTTGGACAGTAGCGGCCACAATTTTGTTGAATTCGTCGTGGGTCATGGTGATGATGACTAATCTTCCCGGGTCATCCGTCACAACGTCTCAATTTAGGCTCCTAACTAAGTGTTCCTACAGACGGTGTCAATTATGTTTCTACTTGAGATCGCTTTCAAATGAGTCACCGAGCGCCTAGCCTTTATGTTGACTGAGTCGTAGAGGATCCAAGACCCGACGGGGGAGGAAGGTGCTCCTGTAAAACTACAAAGAGAAGGAGGTGAGAACGGAGGGTAGGAAGGGTGCCTTGACTCAGCCGCTCCGACGCCTAGGTTAGTCTGTTGGCCAGGTATGGAGAAGAAGAAATGCATTAGGTAGAGAATGTTGATTGTGTGTGTATGTGTATTTGCGTCCGCAAGAAGTGGGGATATTATATACAGAATCACCAGAGGAGAAGTCGCATTGATGGTAAGGAAAATATTTCATCATCGCGGTAGTTGAGGGTTCTGTCATCCATACTTAGCACAGTACAAGACCATGCTGAATTAATGGGGTCGGTGATCTACCATTAAGTACTTTACCGTTTCATGTATCATTTAGGAGGCGATTGAGAGTGCGGACTCGGTGAGACTGAGTTGATTAAGGAGTTGACCGCTATCTAGGATATCTCAGAATCAATCAGGAGTAGAGCCAGTTAGGCACTAAGTTGAGTCGGGCACCGAGTTACGTGGGTTGTGGAGTTGATCGATCTCCGACAGGTTACCTCCACCTGGATTAGACTTTAACTTTCTAGGCAAGGGTATATCAACCCATAACAGGTAGGGTTTGGTTCTATTTGCTCACTGAAGACTCAAGATTTGCTAGGTTGGTTCTTCTTCTCCTCACCATCTTAACATCTTTGCTCAATTCAATTCATTTCCCATATAAGATGCTAAAATGATATGGTGAAAATTAGATATCAAGGTGGATGTTGAGGTGGTGTCGATGAGGCTATTTTTGGTGAGGCAAATGTTGAAGTGCGAGTGCCCTCTGATCTAGGCTTCAGGATGTGACTTGAATGGTACAACTCTTCCTGTGCATATACTAAGGAAATGTCAGATGGTGTCAGAATTATCCGACAAAGCTCTTCCAATGTTTAAATCACTATATGATAAAGCTTGCAAAAACAAAAGTAGATAAAGCTCTTTGCCCCGGGCATAACTGAGTTAGTTACGACGCAACAGAGTTGCAGAAAAATAGATAAAGCTCGCGAAAACAAAGTAGAATAGGTGTGGTAAGAGGGAGAGGTTTTGAACTTGTCTGTAGTAAATATATATGAGTACTTATATAAGTGTGAGAAAAACATGGAATCAGTAGGGATCGTGACCATATTTTTTGAGAAACTAGGGTGACTATTTTAATTTTTTTTATTGTTAATCTCATCTTAATTGATATTAATTCCGGATTTAAAGACGGCAATTGTGGAAGGGTTGTTGTCAAAATCGCAGACCATATCATCATGAGACCATTGTGGCACAAAGAGCACGGGACCGAGCTGTATGGGGGCTTAGGAGGCCTGAGTTGTATTGAGAGCTTATGAGGCAAAGTTATATATAGAGTTTGGGAGACTAAGTTGTATGGAGAGTTCAAGAGAACAAGCTGAGTAAGAAATTGAATTGAGCTTGCCCTTAATATGACAAGAAACTTCTTACAAGTCTTTATAAATGCCTACTTTGCCGACCTAATAGAGAAGGTCAGTCCTCATGATTCACAATCTCCTCTTGAGCAAGCAAAGATACTGATGTAAGGTGAGGCTACATAGGCGTGGTATGTTGACTTGCAGTAGAATAAATATTATCCACCAAAATTTAAACGTTAAATACTTACACATGCCAAACACATTTATTGGTTTGTTATGTGGAAGGGGTCAAGCTTCATAAACGGGTTAAGGAGATAAGATCACAAACCCATTGACATTACATTTAACCATAGAACTCAAAACCTTGATGTTAAGGTTAATTAAGGGCATAGTTACAATTTATATATAATGTTATAAACAAACAAATAAAACCTATCAAAACAAGTGGATTTACTTGTTTAATAGTTACAATTTTAATTCTACCTAGAATCCATCTTTCCAGTGTAATCTATCTACATTTTGAATTACAAAATCAAAAAATTATATGGCAATATTCATTTTAGAATTTTGAAATGTTAATATGCAAAGTTGAATTGCATTTGATAATGATTTTTTTAAAAAAAAGTTGGCTAAATGCCTTGATAAATAAAAAGTTGTTTTTAATTAAACAAAAATGAACAATTATAATTTGTGCTTTTTAAAATTTTAAAATGTTAATGTAAAAGTTAGTTTGTATTTAATAAAATAATATTTTTATGTCAAGGTTGACTTTATAAAAAATAGTTAAAATACAAATTCAATGCTTTCAAAAGTTTAAAATATTAATGTACAAAGTTGTTTGCATTTGATGAAATAATATTTTTTTTATTTTAAAAATTGCTAAATATCTTAATAAATAAAAAGAACACACATGGACACATTCACACACATATTATATATATATATATATACACACTTCAGTAAAAGATAAAATTCATCATCTCAGTGATCTCATACGATCGGCCCCACATTGTGAGGAGATAAATCGAGAAGCTACAGTTGACTATGACAAAGGAGGCTATTGTCTCAACTTCGTCAAGATTCGACACACACTATGCCCCCTAATACATAATGTTAGATTCATCATTGATGAAGTAGATGACTGAACTCATAATCTACTAATAGAGATAGAGAGAAATAAAGATGCTGTAATAGCATGTTGGAAAGGTGGACTCATAATACAATTTTTTGATACATTGAAAGCATATAATTCTTTGAGATTGAAGAAACAAATGCAACTATATATGAAATTGATCCGTATACCATTGAAATATTCTTGCATAATATGGCTAGGACTAAAGGAAAGATTGACAATTGAAGATATAATCACTTACATGGAGTGAAGGTGAAAAGTGTGACTTATAATCATTATAAGTTGGGTCCTTCAATCATTTATTTTTAAAATTTGAAATGAATTTTTATCGATAGAATTAAAAATTTCCATCATTAATGATATTATAATCTACTTATTATATTTTTGAATAAAAAGCTAATAGATTTTATTCAATTTATTAAATTATAAATATATCAATTTAGAAAATTTTAAAATTTTTAATAATTTAATTTAAACTTATATATAGTTATTTTAGAAAATAATAGGTTATGAAAATTATTTTGTAATATCTATTTAAAAATTAAAATTGATATTTATGTAATTAATTATCATATTTATTTGGGCAGTACACTAGCGTTACCGCTACCTGTTATTTTAAAAAAAGAAGAAAAAAAAATTATGATCGGTCGTCGCCTGCCTTCCGCAGTCGTTAGACGCCCTTCGCGGCGGCTTTCGATCTCGATCGATTGCATCTCCGATCGAAGAGGAGTACAACATACGCAATGTCAATCGCTGTTGAATTTTGTGATTATCTTCCTGGCGATATCGATGCTTCCATCGACGGACGATTTCAGGTACTCCCTCTCTTCTTAGAAGTTAGAACCCTAATTTCAAATCTCAAGGTTGTTCTTTTTCTTTTTGT
>NC_133868.1:13319852-13376346 GCF_044706935.1 Curcuma longa
GGGGTTGTGACCCGCTAGTCGTCGGCCAATAGTCGCGTTCAATGGTCATTGACCACTGGCCAGGGGCTGCAGGCCATTGCGAGGCGTTGCTCGGCAGTCCGTCGGAGCTTGCGAGCATACTAATAGCACTCGTGGGTAGCGTGGCTCCTCGACTAATGGTAAGCACAAAAGTGAGGGAGCCATCGGCTAGGTCCTGAGGATTGAACAGGAGTTGTATCCACTGCCTGAATAACTCTATTGCTTATCTTCGGGGGCATTTGATGGTGTGCCTGCCTCGACTCCTCGCAAAGGCTGAGGCAGTGGCCTTCGATCCGGTTGGATGATGGCAGGGGCATTGCGGGTGGACGGCGAGTGGTGACTCACGTTCATGTCTTTTTTGTCGAGTCGATTGAGCCTCTTTCACATGCACATATTTAACAGCTCGAGCTCAGTAAAATATCAAAATTTATCAGGGGCTTCTTTATGAGTGATCTAAAGAAGTCCACCTCCAACAACCCCTGCGAGAAAACACTCACGAGCACCTCGGATGCAGCTAAGGGCACGTCTTGGGCCACTTGGTTGAAGCAATGTACATACTCTTTCAAAGTTTTTCGAAGCTTCTATTTGATGACGAAGAGATCCATGGTATCTTGCGGTATGTTTTACTGATGGTGAAGTGCCGCAAGAAAGGGGACTTGAAGTCCACGAATGTCCGAATGGAAGCAGCAGCAGGGAATCGGCTGAATCACCATTGGCATGAGCTGGCCAACGTGGTTAAGAATACAACACCTCAATGTCGTCGGTATATTGATGTAACAAGGCCGCATTCTCAAATTGGCCTATGTGGTCTTCTGGGTCTATATTTCCCGGTAGTCAGCGAGCTGGAGTGTTCAGAAATGACGAGACAATTTCTCTTCTAGGACACATTGGGCGAAAGGCATGCCCTCTAGTTTGCTTATTTCTCCTAACCAAGGTCCTTTGCCCCTAGCCGGATCCCTAGGGAGCATTCCGTCTGCTGTCGACTCCATAGACACATCATATCCTTCTACTCTCTGAATTGGCGTAGCAATGTGAGCTCGCGGTGCCTACATGGGTGTGGTTGTTACCTAGGAGTAGAAATTTGAGGCACTTTCGCGGACATCATTGGTATCCTCAAAGGTGGCGCAAGAGCACCAAGCTAATTCTGTGAGGCTGCTTGGACAATAGCGGCCACAATTTTGTTGAATTCGTCGTGGGTCATGGTGATGATGACTAGTCTTCCAGGGTCATCCATCACAACGTCTCAATTTAGGCTTCTAGTTAAGTGTTCCTATAGACGGTGTCAATTATGTTTCTACTTGAGATCGCTTTCAAATAAGTCACCGAGCACCTAGCCTTTATGTTGATTGAGTCGTAGAGGATCCAAGACCCGACGGGGGAGGAAGGTGCTCCTGTAAAGCTACAAAGAGAAGGAGGTGAGAACGGAGGGTAAGAAGGGTGCCTTGACTCAGCCGCTCCGACGCCTAGGTTAGTCTGTTGGCCAGGTATGGAGAAGGAATGCATTAGGTAGAGAATGTTGATTGTGCGTGTATGTGTATTTGCGTCCGCAAGAAGCGGGGATATTATATACAGAGTCACCAGAGGAGAAGTCGCATCGACGGTAAGGGAAATATTTCATCATCGTAGTAGTTGAGGGTTCTGTCATCCATACTTAGCACAGTACAAGACCATGCTGAATTAATGGGGTAGGTGATCTACCATTAAGTATTTTACCGTTTCACGTATCGTTTAGGAGGCGATCGAGAGTGCGGACTCGGTGAGAACCGAGTTGATTAAGGAGTTGATCGCTATCTAGGATATCTCAGAGTTAATCAGGAGCAGAGCCAGTTGGGCACTGAGTTGCGTGGGTTGTGGAGTTGGTCGATCTCCGACAGGTTACCTCCACCTGGATTAGACTTTAACTTTCTAGGCAAGGGTATATCAACCCATAACAGGTAGGATTTGGTTCTATTTGCTCACGGAAGACTCAAGATTTTCTAGGTTGGTTCTTCTTCTCCTCACCATCTTAACATCTTTGCTCAATTCAATTCATTTCCCATATAAGATGCTAAAATGATATGGTGAAAATTAGTTATCAAGGTGGATGTTGAGGTGGTGTCGATGAAGCTATTTTTGGTGCAGCAAATGTTGAAGTGGGAGTGCCCTCTGATCTATGCTTTGTGATGTGACTTGAATGATACCACTCTACCTGTGCACACTATTCTTTTCTGCAAACAGGGAATTTGCCAACCTTAGCGGCCCCACACGGTCAGCCCCACGACCATCTGGAGGAAACGTTAGATGGTGTCCGATAAAACTCCTCTAATATTTAAATTATGATAAAACTTGCGAAAACAAAAGTAGAATAGAAGTTGTAAGAGGGAGAGATTTTGAACTCGTCTGTAGTAAATATATATGAGTACTTATAAGTGTGAGAAAAACATGGACTCCTTAGGGATCGTGACCATATTATTTTTGAGAAAATAGGGTGACTATTTTAATATTTTTTATTGTTAATCTCATCTTAATTGATATTTAATTCCGGATTTAAAGACGGCAATTGTGGAAGGGTCGTTGTCAAAATCACGGACCATATCATCATGAGACCATTGTGGCACAAAGAGCACGGGACCGAGCTGTATGGGGGCTTAGGAGGCCTGAGTTGTATTGAGAGCTTATGAGGCAAAGTTATATAGAGAGTTTGGGAGACTAAGTTGTATGTATGGAGAGTTCAAGAGAACAAGCTGAGTAAGAAATTGAATTGAGCTTGCCCTTAATATGACAAGAAACTTCTTACAAGTCTTTATAAATGCCTACTTTGCCGACCTAATAGAGAAGGTCAGTCCTCATGATTCACAACCTCCTCTTGAGCAAGCAAAGATACTATGTAAGATGAGGCTACATAGGCGTGGTATGTTGACTTGCAGTAGAATAAATATAATTATCCACCAAAATTTAAACGTTAAATACTTACACATGCCAAACACATTTATTGGTTTGTTATGTGGAAGGGGTCAAGCTTCATAAACGGGCTAAGGAGATAAGATCACAAACCCATTGACATTACATTTAACCATAGAACTCAAAACCTTGATGTTAAGGTTAATTAAGGGCATAGTTACAATTTATATATAATGTTATAAACAAACAAATTAATAAAACCTATCAAAACAAGTGGATTTACTTGTTTAATAGTTACAATTTTAATTCTACCTAGAATCCATCTTTCCAATATAATCTATCTACATTTTGAATTACAAAATCAAAAAGTTATATGGCAATATTCATTTTAAAATTTTGAAATGTTAATATGCAAAGTTGAATTGCATTTGATAATGATTTTTTTAAAAAAAAAAGTTGGCTAAATGCCTTGATAAATAAAAAGTTGTTTTTAATTAAACAAAAATGAACAATTATAATTTGTGCTTTTTAAAATTTTAAAATGTTAATGTAAAAGTTAGTTTGTATTTAATAAAATAATATTTTTATGTCAAGGTTGACTTTATAAAAAATATTTAAAATACAAATTCAATGCTTTCAAAAGTTTAAAATATTAATGTACAAAGTTGTTTGCATTTAATGAAATAATATTTTTTTATTTTAAAAATTGCTAAATATCTTAATAAATAAAAAGAGCACACACATGGACACATTCACACACATATTATATATATATATATATATATATATATATATATATACACTTCAGTAAAAGGTGAAATTTACCATCTCAGTGATCCCATATAGTCGGTCTCACATTGTGAGGAAATAAATCGAGAAGCTGTAGTTGACCATGACGGAGGAGGATATTGTCCAACTTCGTCGAGATTCGATACACATTATGCCCCCTAATACATGATGTTAGATTCATCATTGATGAAGTAGATGACTGAACTCATAATCTACTAATAGAGATAGAGAGAAATAAATGTTGTAATAGCATGTTGGAAAGGCGGACTCATAATACTATTTTTTGATACATTGTAAGCATATAATTCTTTGAGACTGAAGAAACAAATGCAACTATATATGAAGTTGATCCGTATACCTGAAATATTCTTGCATAATATGACTAGGACTAAATGAAAGATTGACAATTGACGAAGATATAATCACTTATATGGAGTGAAGGTGAAAAGTGTGACTTATAATCATTTATGAGTTGGGTCCTTCAATCATTTATTCTTAAATTTTGAAAAGAGCTTTTATCGATAGAATTAAAAATTTCCATCATTAATGATATTATAATCTACTTATTATATTTTGGAATAAGAAGCTAATAGATTTTATTCAATTTAGAAAATTTCAAAATTTTTAATAAATTTAATTTAAACTTATATATATCTATTTTAGAAAATAATAGGTTATGAAAATTATTTTGTAATATCAATTTAAAAATTAAAATTGATATTTATATAATTAATTATCATATTTATTTGGGCAGTACACTAGCGTTACCACTGCCTGTTATTAAAAAAAAAAAGGGAAAAAAAATTATGATCGATCGTCGTCTGCCTTCCGCAGTCGTTAGACGCCCTTCGCGGCGGCTTTCGATCTCGATCGATTGCATCTCCGATCGAAGAGGAGTACAACATACGCTATGTCAATCGCCGTTGAATTTTGTGATTATCTTCCTGGCGATATCGATGCTTCCATCGACGGACGATTTCAGGTACTCCCCTCTCTTCTTAGAAGTTAGAACCCTAATTTCAAATCTCAAGGTTGTTCTTTTTCTTTTTGTCAATAAGGAAACACATGCTTACTCAATATAACTTATCTTTGATTCCTAGTTCTGGTACATTCTCTTTACCCTCTTGATTTCTCCTCTATATCGTAGGGCGGAGTTTGTTTTGTTTTACTAATTACTGAATTTGATGTTAGAATATCACATGTACTCTGCGGCGGGATATTGTGAAACGTTACGAGCTTTCCACTCTGTTTCAAATGCCCACCTCGAGCGAAAATTTAAATTGCTACAGGAGAATCGTTCGGCTTTTACCCTACTTTTATAAGAATTATAGCTGCCTGAAAAATCGCATCATTTGACTCCATTTGTGTTCAAATCAAAATCAAATATCTTGCTCCTTAAATATTTCAAATTTAATAATTAAATATTTCATAAATCAAATATTTATATTCATTCATCAAATATCTCACTCCTAAATATCTTAAATTCCAAGATCAAATATTTAATTAACTAAATATTCATGAGTCATATTTATCAACTTATTAATTTATTTCTAATTTTATATTTTAAAAAAATTAATTATATTTTTAATTGTTCAATTTAATAAACAGAAATAGTACATTATAGGACGTATAAATTTTAAAAGAAATAGTACAACATATGAATATAAATATTTTACAAATTTAAAATTGAAATAATTAAATATTTTATAGATGATAAATTAATTATTTACTCATTACAGTGATATGTTTCCTAGATGTATTCAATCAAATCATGAATCAATCAAATCATGACGAAGTTGATGATGCATCTGAATATCACATTACTTAGAATTTCTTCGAATGTATTCAACAAATTCGGTGGTTGAGCCTTGATTCGCCATGATAGTATCTTGTTCTTCGTGATCCTAAATTGATATTGCATGACTTTCGTCTTTCACAATCATGTTGTGTAAAATAATGCACGTATACATGATTTCTTTATATTTATCCATGAATCATTGTCGTCCTGGCCAACGAGCTTAAAGCATCCCAAATGCTCATTCGACATCTTTTCTTATAACCTATTGTCTTTTCTTAAATTTCATTCTTTTTGGATTCTGGAGACAGAAAACTCTTGACGAAAATGATCCATTCTAGATATATACCATCTGTTAGGTAGTACCATTTTGTATATTATGTATCATTCACAATAAAATTAACCTCTAGTGTATTTCCTTTCAAGACGTTATTAAAAATATGTGATTCATTAAGGATATTGATGTTATTACGAGGCACAACAATTCTAAAAAAGGCATATCATATTCACAAATCAACAGATGGGACTACCTCAAGCAAAATTTTTGGATAGCCATGATCTCCTTGTGTGTACTATGCCCTCCACACAATTGGATATTTTTTCAGGCCCAATGCATGCAATCAAGACTTCCTAATATCTCACAAAAATCGTGCCTTTGTTCATGTATTTCAAGCAAACGAGCGATGTCAGTTGCATTGATCTTTCTTAAATACTCATCTCTATCTATTTACATCACACATTGGTAAAAGTTGGACAGGCATTTAGGGCAGTTGTTTCACTCATCCACAAGTACTCGTTCAATTGGTTGGCGGAACCTCTATAAGCTAGTTGATGGATAGCCATTTTGCATTTCTAAAGTGGCAACAAACCTTTTCTCATTGTTGCATTTTTCCTCCATTTAAAATATCCACTGGGATGATTTTTCAAATCAATGACTATACGCAAAAATAACTTTTTCTCATTTGAAATCGTCATCTAAACATGTCATTGGTATACACTGGCTCAGTGAAATAATCATTGACAAGTTGAGTATGTCCACCTACACGTTCTTTGTCAATTGACTTTCTTCTTTGTGTACTCTGATAATAATTTTGCACGGAATCAACCACTCTAAGTTAATTGTACACTACCATCATGCATAACACTTCATCGGGATCTGATGTTGTATGATTCGTTGTGTCTTTAGGAATATTTTTTGTGTTAGTTTGATTAGGATCTTGAAACATTTTGGAACAAATGAATAGTTTAGTGTGAGAAAGAGGAGAATAGACATAGTGTAAAGAATTATGAATACCTCATCTTCTACTTATATATACATTTTGTAACGACTAGTTTGTAATGACTAGTTTGTAAACTAATTATATAGAATATTAATAATCGAAAAGTGGATTACACAGATACTAAAACACATGATATGAAAAGAGAAATTACAAACCACATTAAGTTAATAAAACACAAAAATGACAAACAAACCATATTAAGTTAATAAAATAAACAAATCCACTATATCTTTTCTTCAGCTGCTCATATATTGCTAGATGGTTCTGAAAGTATTTATTTATCATTCTTCGTGTGCCCATTACAAGAAGTTGATATTCTTGAATGAGTTGGTTCACTTTCTTATTATTATTATACTCCTCTAAATGTACTACTGACTGTTGCACAGTTTGACTCAATTCATTAATTAGGATCACTATTTCTTTATCTTTGCTCTTTGTTGCCTTCTATCCCATCGAACGAGATCAGACTTCTATATCATTCATATCAATAGTTATGTCAGAATTAGAAAAGTCAGTATGCGTACCTGATGATTCAGATGTATTTACTTTCTTTGCAATCCGTTGCCTTGAGGATTGTCTTTCATAATCCTCCACACATGATCATATTGGAAAGTAGATTTAAAAGTACTCTTGTATCCTTCATGAACCTGCACCATCAAATCTTCTTCAGTCCATCTGCTTGATTGATCATTGTATCATTTATTATAGATTTATTATGTCTATTTACGATCTTTTTCACTGAAACCTAATGTGATTTTGGTTTATCCTTAGTTCTTGCATCCCCTTATCCTCAATAATTATGTTGTGCAAAATAATATATGTATATATATGATATCCTTCAAGTTATTTTTGTACCAAAATTGTCCTAGACTCTCTGATCATTACCCAACAAGATTGAAGCACCCTAAATGCTCACTCGATGTCCTTTCTTGCAACTTCCTATCTTTGCTTGAACATCTTTCTTTTGGAATTCTAGGGCTACAAAAAGCTCTTAACAAAAGTAGTCCATTCTAGATAGATCCTCATCAGTTAGATAGTTTCCTTTTGTATATTGTATGTCATTTACTGTAAAATTAACCTTTAATTTGGTGTGTTTCCTTATAGAACGTTGTTGAATAAAGGTGATTCGTTAAACACATTGATATCATTACGTGACCCTACAATTCCAAAAAAGGTGTCATGTCAACAAGTTTACAGATGCAACCGCTTCAAACATAATTGTTGGGACCCCATGATCGCCTCGAGTAAATGCCTTTCCAAGCAATGGAGGCTATTTCCAATACATGCAATCGACTATCAAAAATGCTAGAGAAGTTTTGTCTCTATTCATGCATTTCAAACAAACATTGAATGTCAAAAACATTAGGGCATATTGTGGCCCAAATTTCAATCACACACCGACAGAAGTTGACCAAGCAATCTATGGTAGTTGTTTCACCTATCTTAGGTACTCATCACAAATGTCGACAGGGGATCCATATGTCAATTGACAGATAGCAGTCGTGCATTTCTGAAAGGGTGACAAACCACGTCTTCCCATTGCATCGACCCTCCATTCAAAATATTCTAAATGATTTTGTAAGACATTGACTATGCAAGGAATAACCCTCTTCACATCCAAAATCATAGTTGGAATACTTCATCGGGATACACCAACTGATCATAAAGTAATCATTGAAGAGGCGATCATATATGACTTCACAATCTCGATTTAAATGCATTTTCCTATGTGTTTCCTCTTGAAGAACTTTGAGTTGTTTGAAGTTTCATTTCCTCATGCTCAAGTAGCATCAGTGTCATTTGATCTAAGTCATCATCTGAATTTGCTAAAAAATTTCTCCACTATTAGTGGAGAATAGAACGCCTAGAGTGATTGAGATTGTGAGACATTTGAAATAAATGAAGACTATCAATATGGTTTGAGAAGACAATGTTAGTAGAATGGAGGATTCTAGATTCTATACATGAATATAGAGAAGCATTTGTAACAGTTGGTTTTATAATGCCTAGTTTGTAATGACTACTTTTGTAATGACCACTATTACAACGGCTAGTTTGTAATGAGTTACTTTTATAATGGTTAATTTGTAACAACTACTTTTATAATAGTTAGTTTTATAATGATTTGTTTGTAACAACTATTTTCAAACGGATAACTTATTATTCAACACAAATAATATTAATACCGACAACAGTGAATTATATAAATGAAATACAAAAATAACAAATTTTATAATGATCATCTAAAATACATCTACTATAGACTATATCTCTTTTTACTTTCACAAAATTTAGAATATAAATTAAGTTGATATCTCTCATCCCTCTAGTATATTTCATAAAGATTTTATAATATCCTTCATAAAGATTTCATAATCCTTCAATTTATCTCGTACTTTTGCATCTCAATTCTCTATATTTGTAATTCTTTCATTTTTTTGCCACCTACTATCGAATTTCCATCATCAATGTCTCTAGTTTCATATTTGCCCTTCCTCTCCGATGTCTTTTGCCTAATTGATCGAGTATGGACTTCATAATCGCCCACATCAGTAAGAGTATCCGGATTGGATGATGTGTGCCCCCTTGATTCAGAGGTTCTAGATTGCTTGTTAGCATGATGACTAACTTTTTGTGGACGATATTTCTTATAATCTTTGACAACTTGCTAAACATGTTCATAGTTGAAGGACTTGTTGTCATAATTTTCCTGTCACATTTTATGTGCTCTCATGAGCACACCCTCATCACTCCACTAACTTTCATGATATGTATAAAGTTATTATAGATGATTGTAAATTCATTCATAGTGGATGGAGTCTATAGAAATATGATTTTAACTTTGCCAAGGTCGCTCCACACATCTAACGAGTTGGTATTTGTTGTAGTAATTTGCGATTTATTTGTAGAAAGTTTGTTCCTTTTGATGATCATTATCAATTATTGGACCGGTGCTAACATTATATTGATCCATGACTTTGCAAGATGTATCTCTTCGTCCATTGACTATTTTGTTCGTTTGGTGTCACACACATCCGAACTTGCTTCATTGCCCAACCACATATGGTGTTTTTATTTTTCAAGTGTCAAATAATTACCCGGCCTATCAAAAGTAAAAAATTCTCACTCTTATCTCCACTAAAAAAAAAAACCCTTTGAAAAACTTATTTATGGGCCCCACACTTAACAATTCATAAATCTTTAAAACAATCCCGGCCCAAACTAATTTTTAATGGGTGGTCTCACTCTCATATCTTCATTTATACGTAGAGACGGATCTACCACCGAGGGAGGGAAGAACTTCAAGTTTCTATCCGACAGTGCAAATACAATACGAAGAAGCCTAGCTGCAACAACACATGCATGTTTAGCACTGAAGTTCATCAGAGTAGAAAGAGTAGAGTAGAAAGATTATCTTCTTTGACAGTCTCAAGCGTAGGGAGGAGGTTGACTGACATTGGAAATTAAACAACTCGAAGAGAAACAACGACTTCTCTATCAAATAGTGCATAAGATCTTGTATTAACTATATATCATGAAAGATATCTTGTTATATTTTTAATATTATTATTTTTATTTTCATTTCAGATCGTAAGTATATATCCTGTGTAATTATTATTATTTTTTAATTTAAAACTTTCGTTACTGAAAAAGATGTTTTTAATTATATTTTTTATTTTATTAATAAAAAAATTTCTCTTCAAAAATCTTAATATATAAATAAATTAATATTTGATAATCATATATTATAAACCCATTTATTTTCAATTACATTTAGACAATCAATCTCAATGAAATTTATCAAAAATATTTTTTTTAATAAACATAAAATATAGATTGAAAATATCAACTGATCTCGGAAGAGAATATAAAAAAATAATAAGAAAGATTTAATTGATCGAATTAATCATATGTATTAAAATAAATAGGTTAAGATAGAGTGTTTGTGGATGTGCAAAAAAAGATCTTGTACTTGTTACAATCCAGTCCCAATGTCAAATAAAATACACATTATGCATGTAATTAGAGACCGATATAGGATTGTTCTAAAAAAAAATTAGATAGGTATTTTATAACTATAATTTGATAAGTTTTTTTAGTATATATATATATATAATGAATACATTATTTTTATTGAAAATAATAATTTGTTAAAAAATATTATTGAAAAATTATAAATTATGTACTCAACCAAGTATGTTCGAAGTTAAATAATATACTTCTATCACATAGCTTGCAGTTTCTCCAAAGATATTCTTGAACTCTTGGATAGAGCCCTAAAATATCTATGCTGGAGTATTTCTTTTATCATCCGACCAATTGATTGTTGTATCCTCTTATCCTGAATAATAATGTTGTGCAAAATAATATACGTATATATGATATCCTTAAGTTATTCTTGTACTAAAATTGTCCTGAACCTCTGATCATTGTCTAATGAGATTGGAGCAATCCAAATGCTCACTCGACCTCCTTTCTTGCAACTTCCTATCTTTGCTTGAAATTGAACATCTTTCCCTTGGAATTTTAGGGGCACAGAAAGCTCTTGATGAAAGTAGTGTTGGTGCAAGTAGTATAATTCGATCAAATCTGAATTTTAATATTGGCAAAGGGTCAAAGTTAAAGTTATTTATGATATAACATACTTATTATGTTTGTAGGAAGTCCAAATTTAGACAAGGCAAGGAAGCCCTGATTGGTGGAACTAGATAAGAAAATTCTGGTCGAAGTGACTAGATAGTAGGGCTAAGTATTCGATTAAAATCGAACTGAACTTAATTAATCGAAATCGAACCGAATCAAATTTTTTTGAACTAACTAAACTGATCAAATTTTTAAATAAAAATCAAATAAACCAAACTGATAAAATATCAATTAATTTAATTCTATCGAAATAACTAAATTTTTTTAAATATTATAAAAAATTTACTAATTAGTTAGAGATTTATAAGTTTACTTATTTAAAAATTTAAAAATTATTTTTTTTATTTTGATTAATTTGATTTATTCAATTTAACTAAATATAAAATTTTAAAATTAAAATCGAACTGAATTAATTAATTTTTTAGAAAAAATAATCAAAATTCTAAAATAACCAAATTAAAATTTTAAATTCAGTTGGTTCGATCGATTTATTAGGTTTAATCAAATTTTTGCTCACCCCTACTAGATAGGAAGACTTGGCAGATCGAGGACATCGGACAGGAAGCCTCGGGGTCGAGGACACCAGGCAGAAAGCCTCGGAGGTTGAGGACACCAGGTAGAAGTTTAGATGAGGTCAAGGACTGGAGGTCTAGTTGAGTCCCGAGAGTCAAAATTAGTTGAGCAAAAATCCAAACAGGTCGAGTGGACTAAGGTTTGGCATCAAGTAAACTCTCCCGAGCGAAGTAGTGGGGACGCGATCTTGGAATAGAGTAGTAGGCATCGGTCCAACTTGAGATTTCATTAGAGATCAAAAGTTAAGATCGAATAACTATAAGTTGTCACTCATACTCATTTCACTATGCCTGTACTAATATTGTAATGCAAGGAACGAAAGTTGGAAATGCATATTGAAGCCTAGAGAGATCTGGGCACTTGGAAAGGGTTCCAAGCACTTGGAAGTGTTCTAGGCACCTGGATGGGGCAAAACATAAACAGCAGTTGAGCTGGCAAGTTTTGACTAGTTGGTACATGTCGTCTTTCAAGTGCTCGAAAGGGATCTAGGCGCTTGAAAAAGAATAAGTCATAGTTGAAGCGAAGTCTGATCCAATAGCCGCTACGTCAGTATTCCAAGCGCTCGAAAGAGATCTAGACGCCCGGAATGGATAAGTCGGCGATGAGATTGGATAAGATTAGTCTTGTTGGAGGTGCTCAAAAGTGGATCCAAGCACCCTGATCACCCCATAAAAGTAGGGTGACAAGAGCTACATAATAACTCTTTCCTCGATTGTCCAAGTGCTACTCCATGAATCCAAGTCTCCAAGATGACGTGCTCAAGCTTCAACAACGCAATGACACTGCGAAACTGCTACGAGCTCAAATGAGCCTAGCCTTTGGTAATGCTTTGTTATTATTTTTTCATACATTTTTTTGTCTCTTAATCTTTACAGGTCGGTTGGTTGTTACCGAACCCTACTATTGTAAAGAAATGAGCCTTCTTCTCATTTGAGAAGAAGGTGAATAATGATTGTCCAACGAAGTAGTCAAATTGACTGCGGGCCTTGGAGTAGTAGCCAAGCGGCTGCGAACTAAGTAAAAAATAATTGTGTTTCTTTGTTGATGCGTTTATTATTTCCGTTACAACTACTTTGAATTTGAATGTTTTCTGAACACGTACAAAGCATGCTATTGACCCTCTCAGCGCTTTCTCGATCCAACAAGTAGCTCATTCTGGGTAGATCCCATCAGTTAGATAGTATTTGTAAAATACCAGAAATTAAGGGGTAAATTTGTAAATAAAATCTACAGTAATTGTTGGGGTTTAAGGGAAGGTTGGAAAAGTTATTTAGGAGTTTAATTAAATTAACCCTAAAGCCAATTAGGTTTAATTAAAACCCAATTCATTTAATAATGGATTAGGGTTATTGGAAGGGTTAAAGGGTTATTAGGTTTTAGGTTATTGGATCCGGGTTAAAACTCGACCCGTTAAGAAGGCTTAAAGATCCAGCACTGTGATTCCCAATCGTGATTTCTCTTCTCCCTATTTTCTGATCACGCGTCTCTGTTCCTTCGTCTCCGACGCACGCGCGACCGTGACTCTCCAACGTCGGTGCCGAAGGGGAGGCGGAACGTCGGCAACCAAGAGCTTGATCTACCGGGGATTGGATTCTCGTCGAAAGAGGCTGGAATCATGCACGAGGCGATAGTTCAAGCGACACGAAAAAGAGGAAGAAGCGATCGGCTAGTGAAGAAATCCGATAAGTTAAGCTGAGATTTTTTGATTCTATGGTTCTTGAGCTTAGATCTATATATGGTCTTTCCTGAGCTTGGATTTTGAATCGAGGATCTACTTTGGGTTCCGAATACAAGGGAAGAAGAAGAAGGGTGTGGAACCGGAGGCTAATCTAGGGCACAGATTAGATGTAAGGATCTTGAATCTAATTTGGTTTAGCTTTTGATCTGTTGCCGATTAGTATTTGAATCCCGGTTACTACATGATTGGGTTCTGATTAATTTATGGATTGTGGTTTTGTTGGGTCGGTTAGAATGGATATGTGAGTTTTTAGTGATCGGTTAGTGGATCTGTTTTGGATTCCTTGAACTGATCTGTTGATGGATTCTATTCCATTTGTTGAGTTATCTGGTGTGAGGTTGTGAGGTTAGGTTTAAATTCTTTGATTGATTGTTGGGTGGATAGTTGTTTAATTACTGTTGGATCGGGTTAATGATAGGATTAGGTTTCAGTTAAGAACTTTAATAAGATTGGTTGGAGCTAGGTCTGATCCAAATGGATTGGATCTGTTATGGGTTAGGTTAATTGGAATGGGTTAGATTAACCTACAAGTTTGGTTAGGATTTTACTTTATTGTAAATTTGATAGAATATTGTATTTAGTGTTGTCGTATGTATAATTTACAGGACTGTGACTGGTGATCCTATTATATACGGAGTTGTGTTTTTTCTGGGGGGTCCTTTTATTGATATTCGTTAGATCAGGTGAGTACCCTGTACTTGGTCACTACAGACTCTAATTTTAGTGCATGATCTATTGTTACTTGTCTATCTTGTTGTTATTATGTTGCTTGTGTTATTACCTTGTTGATACTCTTGTTTCACATGTTATTTGATACTTGCCAATTGACCTTGGATATGATCTAATACTATCCTGTTGCTACACTTGTTATCTATGTTATTTACCTAGTTGATACTTTGTGTTGTTCGTTGCTTGATACATACTGGTTGACCTTTGATTGATCTATCCATTGATAGTACAGTCTCAATTTTGTATCGTTGACCTGTGATGACTCATTTTGATTCATGTTAATTATGCTGATTAGTTGTAGCTATTATATGTTGAGATGATCATCATAACATCTACATGCTAATAGTAGGTGTTGTTGACAGCCATTGGCTATTATTATTATTGGCACTCACCTGACACTGTATTATGGTGGCACAGGGGTGAGAGCATCTGTTGTGCCATGTTGGGTGCGATTAGGACTGGCTAGATAGCCCTCCTTATACGCTGCCCGCTCCCACCTGATTAGTGGTGGTTAGTTGTTAATTTTGTGAATTAATTTTGTTAAATTAACAAAATATTAATTATGGAATCTCGCTAAATATTAGCGAGATATAATTAAAAAGATTTTGTTAAAGATAAGAACAAAATTAATAGAATGGAAATTTATTAAAAAGATAACTAATCTTATCCATTAGATTTTATTAGATTTCTTTCTAATAAAATCTTATAAAAAGATTTATTTCTAAATAAATCTAGATAAGATAAGATTGTTAGATTCTTTCTAATAAAATCTTATAAAAGATTTATTTCTAAAATAAATCTAGATAAGATAAGTTTATTAGATTGTTTCTAATAAATTCTTCTTAAAGATTCTATTAGAACTTTTCTAACTGAATCTGGATAAGAAAATTTATTAGAATCTTTCTTAAATTTCCATGATGGCTTGGCTATATAAAAAGGGGTTTAGAGGAGGTGAAGAGAGAACACATCAATTGGTTTCTCTCCTTGAGGCCGGCGGCAACAAGGAGAACTCCTCCCTTCTTTCCACCGCCCAACCCCCTCTTCTCCTCTCCTTAGGGCCGGCGCCCCTAGTCCTTTCTCCCTTTCTTCTATTTCCTTGCTAGGGCCGGACACAACAAAGGTTTTCTCCCTTGGAAAGGCCGGCGGCATTGAAAGGAAAAGGAAGGAGAGAAAAAGAAGGAAGAAGAAGAAGGAAAGGATCTAGTTTTTCTTGCCATCGGAAAAGAAGAGTTTTGGTGGAGATATCTCGAAGGATCGTTGTCCACACAACGTTCGAGAAGAGGAGAGGACATACAACAGAAGATCAAGGGGTCATCTACTCCTTCTAGACATCCCGAAGAAAAGGTGCAAGTTTATTGTTTCCGCTTTAAATAAATTGTTCCCTTTATCTTGGATCCTGTAAACCAAACACAAGAGCCCAATGATCTAAATGCGTTGATTAAACCTTGGTTTGATCAACTAACTACTTGAAAAAAAGGGCAACTTTCCCAACAGATGGATCTAATTTAATTGGATCTTTGAGGAAGAAAAAATGGTGATTGAGTTTTCTGGATCAAGTAATTTACCGAGAACGTCCAAAAAATTTCAACAGCATTTCCGTGTAAGTGATAATTCCTTGAATACATGTTTACGAATAAATCCACGTAATGAATACAACCATAATCAATACAAACCAACCCATAAAGTCTCCTACTGTGAGATGGAAGCAGCCTAGCAGATCTCCAAGCTCCAAATAAATCTCTCTAATCTGCTACCTGGGGAAGAATAAGGGAAATCCCCAGGGTCTGGGTAGTGAGCATTAGATACTCAGTGGATACAGATGAAAGTGCACAACATAATAAGATATCAAAGGAATGTAAGTATGGATATCAAAGGTATACAGTCTCTACAAAGGATACATAAGAAAAATGTAACTACTAATCAACAGATAACAGGATATATTACTGAGGTAAAGAAAAGGTATACAGTCTCTACAATGGTACATAAGGAAAAGGTAACTATTAATCAATAGATAACAGGATATATCAACTGAGGTAAAGAAAAAGTATGCAGTCTACAATGATATATAAGGAAAAGGTAACTACTAATCAATAGATAACAAGAATCATGGTAATAGGAATCATGTGATTTCAACAATGCATGTCATGTCATATAATGCAACAGTCATATATCAAACAAATGCAACAACCACACGCTAAGATGTTGTAAATAACAATGCAGTAAAATAATCTACCAACAACTGCATGCACAAATGCAACACGCATCAAATGCAACATGCATTGTCATTGTGTGTACTAGTCACCTCCAGACACCCACACAATGAACTGGGGGGCATGACAGGACAACTGTACACCCTCCAACAACAAACCACTACACTTGAGTGGGGAGCGAGAAAATATCACAAGGGAGCTATCTCCGGCCTAGTCACTGTCTGCGTACTCAACATCCCTAGACACCCACACAATGAACTAGGGCACACAACAGGAATCAACCACTCCAATAACAAACCAACTACACGTGAGGGGAAGGGGCAGTCTTCAGGAGGGCTAGTCCTGGTAGCACCCACACAGTGCTATAATGATCGCACTCACACAGGCAGTGCATCAATGCTCAACATGCTATGATGTTATGATGCTCAGCTGAACAATTAATAACTACAACTACTCAACATAATCAACATGAATCATGATGAGTCTTCACAGGTCAATGATACAAACTCGAGACTGTACGATTAATGAATAAATTAATCAAAGGTCAACTGTCAAGTATCATACTACGAGTAACACGAGATATCAACTAGGTAACTAACACGAGTAGCAAAAAGATAGGTAGATAATGATATCATGCACTAGAAATAATAGATCAACAAGAACCCACTGTTATGATATATACTAAAAGCCTAGCTTTTGTATGAACATCTATTTTGAAACAAGAATCACTTTGGTCAAATATTTATATTTTATATTCTTTATATATGTTAATGTAGTTGTCCAATTAATTTATATTGTAGATAACATAGTGTGTAGTGCCACACAGAAGATCATGTTATCAGTTCCTTATAAATTATAAATAGTAGCTCACAACCAAGATGGATTGAGACAAACCATTGGAATGGTTGTAGTGTAATTGGTATTAGTCTATCTTAACTATAAAATTATACTAGTACACTATGTGTATATTGAGCAGGACCGTTGAGGTTGTTTCGATTTATACTGACTATATAAAAGAACAATGCCTCTGTTATTATAGATGTGCGTCCTCTTAATCCCAATATAATAGCAATCATGTATACTTAGTATTTATTTCTTTAACTTATCAATGGATGAGATTTATTCATTAAATCAATAGGCTTGATGAGTTGGAAGATAGTGCTATTTATATGATGTGTTGTTAATTATAGAAGAAATCGATGTCCTAATTATTTAGGCTGATGATGTCCCCTTGAGAAGCTCATAAGGATTATCATGTAAACCCTACAGGTGGATTTAGTCTGGCATGATAATAAAGTTGAGTGGTACTACTCTTTGAATTAAATATTAATTAATTGAGTTGTTAGTAACTCATTTAATTAACAGACATATAATATCTTAAACACAGGGAGATTGACGTGCTCATAATAAGAAGGAGCCCATATTATAATATGGGATTGGTGCGGTAGTTCAATAATAACCCTTTAGTGGAATGAGTTATTATTGATGAACTTAAGTTGGGTGTTCGAGCCGAACACGGGAAGCCTAAGCCCATCAGGAGGCCTAAACCAATTCCTCCTCTAGGTCTCTGTTGTAGCCTCTATATAAAGCCTCGCATCCGCCCAACACAAACTCTATTCTATTCTTCTCTTGAAGTGGTCGGCGGCTTAGAACCAAGGAGAGGAGGCGGCGCCCCCTAACAACCCTAAGTCGGCGCCAACCCTAGATCCTTACCTTGGTGGCCGGCGGCTTGGAAGCAAGAGGAGGCGGCCCTAGATCCTTACCTTGGTGGCCGGCGGCAAGAGAAGAGAAGTGGTCGGCGCCAACCAACCCAAGCTCTTCTTGTGTGGCCGGCGGCTAGGGCTTTCAAGGGAGAAGAGGGTGGTTATTCTCTTGGGAGATCGTCGCCCACACGACGTCCAGGAAGAGGAGAGGAATACAGCAGAAGATCAAGAGGTTTTTAGCTACAAACCATCATCCATACAATCTCAAAGAAAGGTATAATTTGTTTAATTCCGTTGCATAATTATATTTTTTATGGATCCTGAATACCAACACAAGAGGCCGACGATCTTACGCTTCGATCTGACATGATCAATTAAGCGAAGATCGATCAAGACATAGCTTGATCGATCACGCTAATTGATCAAGGTGTGCTTTGATCGATCAAGCACTTGCTTGATCGATCAAGCACATGTCGGATCGATCATGTGGGCTGCTTGAAAAAGTTCTGTGCCTGTGCAATTTTTGTCTATGAGAAATTGAAATAGGACGGAATTCCAACGCCATCACGGAGTTCACAATCATCCACATCGATAGGAGCATCTGGATTAGATGAATATGTATATTGCTTGATTCAAAGGTCTTGGATGTTTGTTAGCATGATGACTAACTTCCTGTAGAGCATATTTCTCACAATTTTTGACTACTTGCCCAATATGTTTATAGTTGAAGGACTTGTTGCCATGATTTTCCTACCACATTTTATGTACTCTCATGAGCACATCCTTATCACTCCACCCACTTTCATGATATGTATAAAAGTTATTGTATATGGTTGTAAATTCATTCACCACCGGATGAAGCTTTAGAAATGTGATTTTAACATAGCCCAAGGTTGCTCCACACATTCATCAGGTCGATACTTGTTGTAGTAATATTCTACAATTCATTTTCAAAAAGTTTGTTTCTTTTGATCATTACCGATGATTGGATTGGTGCAATATTGATCCATGCCTATACAAGGTGTATCTCTTTGTCCATTAACCACTTTATTCGTTTGGTGTCATGCACACCCAAACTTGCTTCATTGCCCAACTCTGGAACGTCATATGGTGTTACTAGCTCTTTGTCGGTCTCAAATACATCTATGCTAGCCCTCCTTGATTTGTCTAAGAGCATGAATGATGGTTGTGGAGAAAAAATTCCATAAGGAGGGGGTGCCATAGACTGCAAATATTTGGGCGGGTACATATAAAATGGAGGTTGAGGCACAACAAAAATACTCACATTTAGCGACAGATAATTCCGTTGTCTATTCGATCGCTAATTCCATTTAGCAACCGATTTGTGATGAAAAAAATAAAATCACAAACTTTTCCATCGCAAATTGATTTTGCGATCGAAATTATAATTCGATCGCTAATTAGCAATTGAATTATATCGCAACCAACATATTATTCAGTCACGAAACATAGCGACTGAACAATATTTTGATTACTAAATTTAGCAGCTAACTTTTTATTTCGGTCATTATTAGTAGTGATTGAATATATAATTTTGTCACTAATTATGATCGAATTATATGTTCAATCGCTAATATGCAAACGAATTTTTTTTCGTCCAAAAGTAGTGACAAAATTTTTCCATAGCAATCAATATTATAATTTAGTCGCTAAATTAGTAGCCAATAATATAGTCACTAAATTAGCAACTGAAATTATAATTTGATTGCTAAATTAGCAAGTTCGAATTATAATTCAGTCGCTATAAGTTATGGACGTAAATTAAAAATCCATCGCTAATATTTTTATAATTTTCAACATCACACCTTATTTTTCTAATTTATACTTGTTTACATCAAAATATATCACAACAATACATACAAACTATATCAACAAACAATACATGCGATACACCAACAAAATACAATCAACATTCACAACCCTAAATCATATCACAAACAATATACAAATAATATATAAAATAATATCCATGATACAAATCATATCCAAACTTTGATACAAACCATATCCAAAAGATTGAGACAAACATATCATCATCCTCAAAAATAAAATAACTTCATCATTTAATCCTGCATCAAGTAGAATACGATGGTTATTAAATAAAACAAGCACATGATATAGTAAGTAGAATAATGCACAAACAATGAAGCTAATGTTAAAATAGATATACACAAAGTTAAACTGAATCACTAACATAAGTTTAACATACTTTAAAAGAATACATACCTTAATTCAGAATATAGTATCAAATTGTCGGTGATTCAAGTGTTGAAGTTCTATCTACATTATTTCTGAAAAAATATAATATCATTAGAATTGCATATAGTATCAAAATTAGCAAAACCAATTTTAATGTTTAATGATTGATAAATAAAAAAGTAAGTTGAAGGTCAACACACCTCAGAATTTCTACTTATCAAGAGTGTTTGGGTCTTAATCTCTTGTGAATCAAAATCATACGACGTTGGAAAAGTAGAAGGACTCATTACTAAATAGCGAGCAAAGAATTTTTACATTTGTCAATCCACTGTCATCCTGACTCGATCATTCATCGACTGCTCCGACTGCTTCTACTGCAATCCTTACCCAATCATCAATTAACTACTTCTGACTGCTCTAAGGTCATGACCCGATCTCTCAATGCTTGATTTTTTAGTCGTAACTCTTGCACTTCAGTGGATGAACAACTAAGTTGACCCCTAGCCTTAGGAGTCATCACATGATCATATGCAACCCATGCATGAGAGCCAAGGTGTAAAGTGCATTTTTTTTACTTCCACCAACAACATCATAATATATATTATTTATAACTTCATCTAATAACCTCACTAAGTCCTCTAACCACGTTGGTAAGGTTCCATAAAATGCTAATCTATATATCATATTAATTCATTTATAGATTAGTAAAAGAAAACTTACATGTTATTCAGGAGATTTATTAGAATGTAAAACCTCGACCACAATATAATTTTAACTATCATTGCTACTATGATTGATTTTTCTATAATGATAACAAAAAATATTAGGCAATATTATGAAGATGTCTCATACTACAATATTGGCCTACTTGACAAAGATATACTTATACCCAACAAGCAACACCTCCCTTGAACTCTACTCTAATACCATAACAGAGAATTGAAAAAGCCACTGTCTGGAGTGAAGTTTCATCAGTTTCAACTAGATTTTTAGGAGTGAGGTGTGTGATTAGGAGTAGCTGCCTTTTGAATATTGGAGGAGACATAAACTATATTGTTCATTAGAGAAGAAAGTTGCAATGTAACTATGTTTGTTAGATTTTCTCTGATCGCCTTTTCACGTATAATAAGTTTAAAAGTTCGTTGGATATGAAATTCCACCAGAGCGATGATTTTAACCTATGCTCTGTTCCCCGTTGTCTTTGACAAGAAGTTACACCATTCATCGAAAAATATTAGACCCTGACCCGATGTTTATCAACTTCTCTTTGTTTGACTTTTTCCCTTAGTAGAAGATCATTTTTCATTGAAATAAACCGCAACATTCGTTGGAAAATATGTTGCAACGTCGATTGTCGACCGTCACCTTTGGTTTGAACGAAGGTCGCTTTCTCCGAGCAATGCTTTGAAACACAGTTCAGATTGGTCTTTGCTTCGAACGCACATGATATTGTCGTGCCAACGAAATCAAGGGTAAAATAGAAATTCAACCCATGCTAGGCTATGTGATTAAGTGATTTAGACAATCTCAAAACTAAATATGCAATTTAAGTAAATCACCTAACAAATAGGCAAACTTAGGCGGTCTTTAAAAAAAGTAAAGTCAGTCAACCCATGCTAGGCTATGTGATTAAGTGATTTAGATATGTGATTAAGTGATTTAGACAATCTCAAAACTAAATATGCAATTTAAGTAAATCACCTAACAAATAGGCAAACTTAGGCGGTCTTTAAAAAAGTAAAGTCAGTTCATGATAGTGCTTGATAAAATAATTATTTATTATTATTTTTTTATAATTTGGTTTGATACAATCAAGCAAAAATTAGTTGATAGGCGAGAAATAATTAAAAAAATAAGTGCAGTATTTAATAAATATTAAAATTATAATTTTAAATTGAGTAGTTATTTGATAAATTATCGTTAAAAAGAAGGCACCAGTAAAAGAAATGATTCTTTATTTATTTTTTCAAATATTATAATTCGAAATCCTTCAACCGGCGAGTAAGTTAGCCATATTGGATCGGACCAGAGTCGGCCTCCGATTCGACTGTAACCCGATCATCCTTCCCCTTAACCAGATGTCTCGAATTCGAGATCATGAAGAGCGCTGCAGCAAAGCTTATTAGTTACTTGCGGAAAAAGCAAAGGCTTATTATCAGGCCAACCTAAACCTAGCCATCTCTGCCTGCTCCTTCTCCTCTCATCTCACTGTGAGTTTTAATATATTTTGCATCTCTTTTCTCCTATTGCTCTTTTTTTCTCCTCGCTGATCTCTGATCTGCTCTCTCTCTCTCTCTTTCCCGGCGAGTAGAAGGAAAGATGACTGCAGATGTCGAGATGAAGGAGGTTCAGACGCCGTCTAATTCTGTCGTACCTGCCGCCGCTCCTTCCGCTCTGCAACGTGCGAATGATCACCTCTTGTTTGAACCTCTGCAATTTATTGTTATTTTCTCGATTTATTGAAATATGTCATGGTTTTCTGTTGGTTATGGGTTCAGATTTGAAGGAGATCGCTGCCCTAATTGAGACTGGCGCGCAGGCCAAAGAGGTCAGGCGTATCGTGCGGGCGATACGTCTTACGATGATGCTTCGCAGGAAGCTGAAGGCGCCGGTGGTGTCTGCTTTTCTTGGTCATGTCCTAACTGCGGGGTCAGAGGCTTTTGCTAAGCTATCTTCGTTTCTCCCTAAGGTAATGAATTGTTTCATGGCCCTTCACTTTGTTTCTGCGGTTAGGTTAGTATTTTATAGTGATACTTATGCTATTGATTAGTAGTGTAGCTTCGTGTCTGTGAGTTCAGGTGCAGTTGCATATACTTAATTTAGTTTAAGTATTTATTGCGAACATGCAATGGATTCTGAAATCTCTATAAACCCTTGATTTGCAGCTGAGTTCCTGGTATTTATATCTCTAATCTTTGCTCTGGCTTTGTCTATGCTAATTTCTAATTAGATGCAGAACTGACTACGGTTTTTTTAATGCCAAAAATTTAACAATAATGCCATACTAGATAGCTTGTGTATTCTTAGTCTGTTGAATAGCAACTTTTTTCTTTTTAGAACTGCTGCATGATATCACAAGCAAGAATGTGAGATAGCCTTGTTTATCAAAGATTTTCTTGGCATGAGCTTTTAGTATGAATTTGACTATGAATAAAAAGTAGTTCAAGTTAACACATTTTAGTTAAACAGCGTGCATAATGGATCATTCTATGTGCTAATTATATCTGACTTCACATCTATTTTATTTAACATGCATTGAACAATTTTTCAGCTGAAGGTGTATAATATTTATATGTATTATGTAATTGTTAAATAGGTTACATGCATAATCCAGCTGACAGTTATTTTCTAAAGAGTCTAATGCAATTACAAGGTTAGGTATCAGGATAGTTTTCTGTGACAA
Organism: Curcuma longa; assembly: GCF_044706935.1. NCBI lineage: Eukaryota > Viridiplantae > Streptophyta > Magnoliopsida > Zingiberales > Zingiberaceae > Curcuma > Curcuma longa. The sequence goes on from NC_133868.1 coordinate 13,343,835, forward strand.
AAACATGGAGAAGTTTCGTATTCTTTCTTAATCTCGTTGTCAAGTCTAGTTGTTAGTTCTTCATTGTGTTACAATTTTATTTGATCATGCTGTTGTGGTAGAAGTTGGTTATACACAGTATTAAGTATGCATGTTTAGTTGCGGGTCCTTTAGATGATTTAGTTACAAGAGTCATGGGTCTTGATTTATATCATGTATTTATACACCAGAAATGAAAAAGGGTGATGTATACAATCTTCAAAAAATCATAGTTGTGCACAGTTGAAGAGCTATAGTGTTCTTATATATCAATGAATGCAAAGAGATCCATGGGGGTTTTGCTCCCCTAATAAGCTTGAGTTGTTACTTCTTCACCCCTTGATTGATTCTGACTCATCCAATTGGGATCGTGGCCACCATCGGTGACCCTTTCCTGTCACTTCAAGAATTCCTTTAACAACATGAGTTAAGCTTGTTCTTAAGATCCCTTATATTGGATGGTACTATTTCTAATGTAGTGAGATTTTTGTCAATACTCCTAATAGAGTATTGAGTGTCGTGATTGCATGTCTCAATGATGTGGTTATAACCATGAAACATAAACGACAAATGTTATTCCCTATGACTACACCCAATCAATGTTGCATTTCGTGGCATCCATATGTCGCCACCTTGGCAATTGATTTTCTTTCATTCACTCAAATCACCTCGCTGGCTCTATCTCTTACCCAAGACCCACCTTCATGCTACAAATTATTGCCCTAAACCCACTTCCCTCCAACATGTCGTTGTTCTCCTCCATGACATCCTTGACATCATTGTGCATGTTCCTCACTGCCTTCTCAATATGGACATCCTCTCTGAGTATCTCTTTTGTCATTTTTTTGATGTTATGTAAGGTTACCACCTACCTCCACTATTACCTTTGCTTCCTCTCAATCCTACCCCATCTACTATCCATTACCATGAAGTCTACGCCCTTAGCCTCATCACCTCTCTCGGTTGGCTTGCCAATTGGCACTCCACCATGTTAGGTAAGCCCAATCCGTTGATTTGCATTTTTAGCATCTACCTTTTCTCTACACTTGATGCACAAAAATAACCCAGATGTTCTTCAAACTTAGGGTGAGTTTGACAATGAAGGAGGAAGCAATAGTTAAAGGAAAGAAGATTAGGGGAGGAGTGGAAGAAAGTAACTTTCTTTCAAATTACAAGAAGAAAGTAGAAGAAAGATTCAGAAATAAATTTTGAGAGGAAAATTGTATGGTTTGATCTTCCCAACTTTGATTCTCCCTTATTTTTCTTTAAGTAAACACAAGATTATGAATTTACTTTTGAGGATTGTTGATATGACTATAATGCTAGGGGGTGAATAGCGTCTAGACTTGCAAATATAAATTTCTTACTTCTCTTGCACTTTTACAAAGCCAAAGAAATATTAGCAATTATAATGGTAAATGTTTAGCGGACATAAAAGACAATAACAATGCTGACAGGATAATTAACGTGGTTTGGACTCCCAGTCCTATACCATGGTCTATCAACTACGTTAGGTGAGTCACTCAGTGTAAAATCTACTATAGTCATTCTTCTTTAGTGGTGGTGAAACGTTTTACAAGAGCTTGAAGAATATGGATCTTAAGCTCTCGAGAGCTTGGATAAGCTTCAAAGATCTATTCTATTTGAATCCAATTGGCTTAACTTTGCTTCAGTTGATTGAAACATGTTTTAATTGACTCGAAATTCTAATTGACTCAATTGGCTGGTATAATGAACATATCCACCCAATGGATATTTTTGAGTCGGCTCAAAGACTTTCTAGTTGATTCAATTCCAGTAAAGAGCAACCTTATCTCTAGTGGATGGTTTGTAGTCAAATCAACATTCTAACCAATTGAAACTATTGATTCTAACTTTGGTTGTCTTACACCTTGTGAGCCCATGCAAAACTCCAAGATTGAGTTTGATCTTAAAACTACAACCAAGAACACATTGTTCCTTAGTCAAATGCTCTCTACAAGCCAAACTACTTCCCTTACCTAGTTAACCCATATCACCATCCCTAGATCGATGTTGCCTAAAAACATGAGATTACAAGTCACCTGGAATCTCTTATAGCTCATCATCTTCTAGGTCTTCTTTTGTCACAGCTTTATGTTGCCCAATAGTTAACCTTCCGCTAAGTCCTCATTTCTTTGGATGCATTAGGCTCTCCATGCTTGCTGTACATGTCTTTCTTTGCTAGGTCACATATAGAGTTCTTGTTCCACATTGTCAATTCTCTTGACACATCAACTGCATATGCTCCTTGTCCTACAGTCAACCTCACTTAAATTTTTAGTCTCTTGATGTGCTATACCATCCTTTGCTGGTTCCTCCAAACCCACCTTGTATTAGACCTTTAAGCCATTGAGCTAACTTGGCCATGCCGAGTCATTTATGTACAACCTACTAAGTCCCTGTGAACTTGATGCTCTCAAGATAGTATCACAAACAATCCTAATTTAAACATTCCCCGACATATGAAAACACTTTGGAGAAAGCTAACTACTTGAAGCACAATTGCACCAACATAGAGAAGTTGCTTAATTCTCTATTAGTATAGTTGTGGTTAGGTTGAAATGTTCGTATTTTGTATTGTGTAATAACTTTGTTGTATAAATGTGTTGTTTTACTTAGCATTGTTTTAAAAATTGGCCTAGGTGCCTTTGAGTTTGAGCATCATGACACTTTGCCTATGTTTTATGCGTAATAAACCCTACACGTCTTGGCTTAGATGCTGAACCTTTTCTCTACTTCTCTTCTCCTTGATACCACTATTGAATTTCCGTTGATACTTCCACATGTAATGTTGATAGCCACATGCCACTTTGCCGCCCGCCACCAAGTCTCCTCTATCACCGGTGTTGCTGTGATTCGACAGTGCACACATGATCCTACTGTAGGGACTTCACAATCCACTCATGATGCTGTTTGCTACCGCCAAAACTTCTCTATACATGTTGCTACTGTTGGGGACTCCACAATCCACACGTCGTTGCTTGCTACCAAGGAGGCTCCATGTGTTGTTGTGGCCTATACTACTCAATCCACAAGTTGTTGGTTACCACTGAGACCACATGCCATTGACTGCCATGGAGGCTTCTCTACATGTGTCGTTGTTGCCAAGATTCCATAGTTGACACACAATTGTTGTATTGGGACTCCACAAGCGATGCTGCTACAACATCCGGACAATCTCTATTGGCCACTACTTTGCAACACTTAATTACCAGCTACATCCGCATGGTCATCTAGGCAACCTCCATCTAATAGTACTCTTATTTAATAATATTTAAATGTAGATTGTCTAGGCTCCCGCCTAAGCACCCCCACCTATTGCCTAAGCGCTAGGTGGTTTGTAGGCTGCCTACCACCTAGAATCATTTTTAAATATCTTGTTGCTTAGTTTTTAAGAGTAGCAATTCTAGATCAAAGAGTGGTGGCAAAAGTTGTCTTTGTAATGGGTATTCATATTTATTTATGGGTCATGGGTTTAGTTACAAAAGTCACAGGTCTTGAATTGCAACTTGTATTTATACACTATAAATCAAAAAGGTGAAAAAAGATCTAATAAAAGAAGTTATGTCTCTTTTGTAAGATTGATCCATAAAGGAAAAGACCTTCTATTGAGATTAGTCATGCTCTAGGAACAAGGAGAGGGCTGGAACACAAGGTTTCATGGATTGAAATTCTGTGTTGTTTCAGTGGCATAGACTATACATCTTGTTCTTCTAGCTAGCTAAATCCAACATAATACCAGCATGAGATTGACATGGACAAAGTTATAGCAATGATGCCCGTGTCGATTAAACTAAGGTGATTCTGACCCCTTTTTTGATATTGATTGAGACAAAGAGGAGCACTTACCTAGTAGAGGACTAGTAGGTAAAGAGATGATATTTTTTTCCTATTCCATGTGATCGATAAAGCAAGAGTCTGGGATTCTGATGAGGTGAGTCATGGAAAGATTTAGGATCATAAGTAGTGCAGAATAAGTTAGGGGGAATAAGCTAGGGTAATATTAACTTATAAAAGTTAATTTAACTCTTATAAGATATAACTCAACTATAACTCTAATTTAATTTACAAGCTATAACTTATAACTTTAATAGCAGCCTAAATTTAATGTTAATATTAAATTAGGTGTCATGAAGTTAAAGGTTTTAGGCTAGTAGAGTAATGGTAAAAATTGAACATCTTGGCGCACGAGGCTCCTGCCGATGTAAGATTTTGGGGAAGAGTCTATTATATGCAATCTTACCCTGTATTGAAAGAAGTTTTCGTGACGCAAAGTTGTGATCACCAGATCACATGACATCAACTTTACCATTGCGCCAAAGATCTCTTTTAAAGTAAAGATAGAATATATGAGATTTAAGTTTAGTAATAGAGGGGTTGATAGAGATGCTTTACATGGGATACAGATAGGATGGTTGAAATAGAAGAGGCTGACATGTGTTCTTTGTGATCGTAAGGTACTCCTAAAACATAAAGAGAAGTTTTACAAAATGATGGTCAAACTTGTTATGTTATGTGAACCTGAATGTTGTGTTATAAAGTGAACACACAAGTAAAAGATGAGAGTTGCAGAGATGAGAATATTAAGGTGGATGTGCGAAAGATGAACAATATAAGAAATGAGAATATTAGAGAGAAAGTTGAGATTGCACCTTAAGATGGTATGAACATATACTTAGACAATCAATAAATATTCTAGTTAGGTGATGTGATACCACGATAGATATGCACATTAATTGAGAAAGAGAGAGGAAAGATGACTTTGTTAGTAACGATAAAACATGATAAAATTCATTCAAATATAGATGAAGATATGGTATGGGATCAAGCTCAATGACATAAAAAGATTCATATAACTGATCTCATTTAATGGGATAAAGACTTGGTTGATGTTGTATTAAATTAGGCATCATAATGTTGTAATAAATTAGGCTCTATAAGGTTAGGGTCATTATATTTGATTAATATTATTAAATTATTTTAATATTAACTTTAATTTAATTTTAATATCTCTATTAACTTATACTACAGAGACAATTAATATATAAATAATTTACTATTAGTTAACTAATAGTATTAGTTAATGTTAGTTTACTGTATACTTTGTAGTTAGTTAATAAACTATTATACTTTATGAATTAAAATTTGGTCTTAGATAATAATATTTATTATTTATACTTGAGTAGTTTAATCATTCTCTGTAGCCTAAATTATTAAATTATTTATTTTAGATTTATAGAACTTGATAACTTAACTATGAAATTATTATATCATGTTTTTTGAAATAATCAAGCTTGGCGGAAGAGGATTTAAGGACTGTAATTAACTTAAATCATCTCAGCATGCCCATGTTGAAGTGTGCTAAGTGTCACGTAGTATGGTCCCAAAATTGTACAATTCCAGTTGCGTAACGAAACTCTTGCATGAAAAAGTTTAAACTTTGCATGGTTTGTTCACTCTGGAACAAAGGTGTCAATTAACTAGAAATTCATGGTCGTTGTGGTTGAGCAACTGAAAAATTCTGTTATACCATAACAAGCTTGGAACCTAATAAGGAATAAGCAATAGAAAAATGAGCCTGTTCCTTGTTCTGAATGGTAATCCCACAAGCTTGTTTTGCTGATTGCAGCAGGCAAGATATGGACACAGGAATAGTTGGGATATAAGCTGCACTTAAGAGTGCAATTAGGACACCGAAAGGGGAGATGGTAACCATCTAGTGCCCTGTCTACCCAGAAATTTGGTTGGAAAGTGCTTGTATTTTGGTGTGTGCATTATTGGAGCAGTGTGCTCACAAGTCTAAGCAATTAGGAGAAGTATGCAGCTGCTGAAAAAACTTCCTGTGAATTGTAGAAATATTCTTTGTTGTCTGCAAATTTTGTCACTCTTAATTGTTTGTAGTTTCAAGAGGTAGGTAATTTATAGTCTCATTTCCTGTATTTTTTATTCTCCTTTCTGCTGGAGTAATATCTTACTTGGTCTCTCTCCTAATATTGATTCCTTGTCCAATATTAGATACTAGAACCCTAATCTATCTTTATTTTTGTGTAGTCCATAATTTATTACTCCCATCTTCACAAACTTTTGTATCCTACTGCATTTGCAGTTTGACACCTAGTTATGAAAGAAGATTAGGTATATTATTTTGAATATTAGATCAACTTAGACAAAGTCTTTTGAAGATCATCACCAACTCAAATCCATACCATTGTCAACTCTCTTATATCTTGTTAGTATAGGATTTCCGTTTTTGTATAACAAGCTAGATATTGATTAATATCTTAATCCATACAAGTGTATTTTGTCACATTTTAATTAATATAACATAATTTTAACTGTAAGTGAGACATAATGAGACCCTACATGCACATTCCATTGAATCACCTAGTTGGCAATACCATCTATTTGACCCAATCTCATCCATTAGTTTGTGACAATCTCAATTATTAAACATTTTGTTTGGAAACATTTTTTTATTTTAACTTAACAATTAATTTTTAAATTTAAATATTAGATATAGATTAGTTCAAATTCCCCCTTTAACTATGTCAATATTGCCTCTAATATTGTTTTAATTCTTAATTTAATTAGTATTTACAAAAGTAAACATTGTGGCAATTTTTTCCACTTCTATTCTTTATCTATTATCGGTGTACACTAGCCAATCTCTGTGTTATGTAAATATTTGCAATTTATGTGTGATTAAATTAAGATATATGTAAATCAGATAATATTTTAATTAAATTAAATTAAATATAAATTTAATTTATTTTTTTTTAAACTTATTTAATTCTTCCGTGCATGAACCTTTTGGATTCTCCTCACTAGAGTGGTAAGGTTGTTAAGATTTGTGATTTAGGTGGCATTGTCTAGCATAAACAGGAAGTTTAGATTAATGTGATTCAAAAATAACTTGAATGATATTAAATCTCTACAAGTCAAGATTGGTCTTTAACATTTTGAAGTTACATATTCATAGATGAAAAATTAATGCATAGTGCAATTGTTTTGTCCAAAGTGAACACAAAATGTAGTAGCTAGTTGAAACTTGAAATCTTGTTTAATAACTATGGATTATCCTATCATTTGAGACTCATTGGACCAGTATGGTTTTCTTTATTCTATTTCACGTCTTTTAAGGAATTTTTTTTAGTTGTAAATTAGCAATAAGACAAACCATTCTATCCTCTGTTGCTGCCTGTTGTTATTCTTGGTGAAACTATAGCTACAAAGCACCCATGTGATGCAAATCAAGTAAGCGTGTCAACTTAGTTAGGCCAAACATGACTTCGCATGGCTGGGCCCAACATTGGTGGTTTGTAGGTTATTATTGTGTGCAAGACTTTAGGTTTGACAAGAAGATGGATCGTGCCAGACTGGCCATGTGTTTGGTCAAGCATGTCTTGCTAGCCTATAATATGTTTTTAAAATAAAAATTTCATATAGAATTTTCAATGTTGTTAATGGCGGTAGGCGGTGGCAGGGCGGTCAGTGACTGCCTTGGCCGCCTAGGCGATTGAATTTGTTTTATTATTTTATACATAATATTATAAATAGTCATCATTCTTTGTGATGTTTATGCATAAATAAGTTTCGTACAATACAATATAATTTATATAAGGTATAAATAAATATATAAATGTAATTAACAAGATAATTAATAAAAAATCATCACTATATTAATATTAAAAAAGTAATATCATTATTTTTACCAAAAGTCTAAGTTTAAAATTCAAAGTTTCAATCTAACATGGCAACAAGCTAATAAGGACTAGACTAAACATACCTAATCTTCTAAATCATTTACACATGCACTATTAACTATATCCATAATCCTCTCATCATCGGATGTAAAATCAACATCTTCTTCATTCTCCTCCTTCGATGTATCTAAATCCTCATCAAGTTCTCTAATGGTAATGGAGATGTTTCTTGTGCTCCTCCTTGATTATAACACTTCATCCGCTCTCGAGGCCTCTGCCACCATTTTTTAAGTAAGTCCCGAACCTGGCTCGACCTCATCTTCATCACCACCATCAACAAACCAACCTTGAGCTTCACTAGCTTGAGAGGATAGAAGTAAATCTCCACTCATTTCTCTTTTACTCTTCTTCTTCATAAGATTGCGTTGAATTGGACATATACAAGATCATTCAATCTTGATGTTTCGAGCCTATTCCTCTTCTTAGTATATATCTAAACAATTAAAAAATTATTAAAAACTAATAAAAAGAAAGAATAGATAACATAATTTATGAATTACTACTTACCCTCTTCAAATTGACTCCAATTTCTTTCACACCCTGATGAACTACTTGTCAAAGAGAGAAATCTTATTGTCATTTTTTGTAAGTTTGGAGTGTCACCACCATAATTGGACCACCATCCAACTTAAAAAAGTAAAGGAGGCAAAAAAAAATAAATCCAAAAATAGGTAAAAGAGACATGTATGTTAGTGAATAGAAATAAAGGAAAGAGATGTACTCGGATCAAAAGTCATGGTACACATCCACCTTCTCATATGTTGCAACCGTCATTTTTCTTCCAAAGTTTTCGGATTTACTCTTATACTTCAACAATTCATCATTAGAAATGGTGGATTGCATGTCCTCGTTGATGGGAAAAATTCTCTCAACACAATTCAAGAACTCATTCATAACATTGGTGTCATTTTGTATGCTTGGATCTTTGAAGTAAAAAAATCGGATTCAACAAGTAAGCATAATGCAAAGGACTATCAAGTCTACCTTTAGACTTCTCATCAATAATCTTCAAAATAGGGGTGACATTTTCTTCTTTTTTGAATGTCTTTCTAATCTCTTCCTTGACTTGTTTAAGTGCACCCAATAAAAAGACCATTGAGGGCTTTTTGTCATCGTCAACAAGGTATAAAACTTTCACTAAAGGGGTGAAAACATTCAAAGCCAAAGAAACACTATTCCAAAAAGAGATACTTGTTACCGTCGCCTCTGTTGCTTTCCCCTTCACACTACTCCGTAATTTTGTGTTGCTCCACTCCTCGAATGTAAACATAAGTCTCAATTGATCTTTCTTTCCTTTGAGACTTTTCAAAATAAAAAATGAAGTAGCAAATCTAGTCACCCCGGGCCTCACAATATCCCTCTTCTTAGTATATTTCCTCATAATAGTCAAAGTTCTATAATGTGCATTAGATGAATATTGTTAGGACCTTTGCTTTCTCAAGCATTCCACTAAACTAGGATAGCTTTCCAATTATTTTAAGCATGAGGTTGATTGTATGAGCCACACAAGAGGTTCAAAAAATTTGAGGTTGTGTAACCTTTAACAACTCCGTCGCTGCCATATTGTTTGTCACATTGTCCGTCACTACTTAAATAATATATTAAGGGCCAATTTCATTTATGTATTTTTCCACAAACTAAAAGATGTAAGCCTCGACGTGTGCCTTCATGGATTCTTCAATAAAATCAAAGAATGAAGTGTCTAGTTTGCAACACATAAATTCATAATGTTTCTCCTCTTGCGATCCATCCATGCATCGGTCATAATTGAACATCAATTTTTCAACCACTTTTCTTCATGCTTTTTAGAGATAATTTGGTCCTCTCAACCTTTTGTTTCAAAAGTGGCTCTCTTAAAAGCTATTAACTTGGAGGTTTGTAACCTGGGCCGAATTAACCAACTGCCACTACAAATTATCTAAAGTTTTGATTGTCAATTGTATGAAAAGGAATCCCTGCCTCATAAATCCATCTTGCAAGGTTCTCATGCACATCATTTGTAAACTTTAACTTCAATGCATCATTTGTGTTTTGCTGTCTTGCCTTTGTTAGATTAACTTGTAGTGTTTTGTGATTGTCAATTTCTTTTTTCTTTACAATACAACACTCCATAATCCCAAACAATATTACTAGATTTTCGTTTCAATTCCACTTCTGGTTGTCTCCCATTTTCTATCATTAATCTTCAATAATTAAAAATTAGTAAAAAATTTACTATAAAATATATTAATTAAAAATAAAAAAAGTTAATCTAAAATTTTAAATATATATTTTTTTAAAAAATAATATATATTAAATTATTAATATAAAGTTATTCAATTAAATTCCAAGTAAAAAAGAGAAAAACTAACGTGTTTTGCTTCTACTTCGACATTTTAGGGTCGGACCGTCTGGATACGTCGTCAGAGTTGTTGCTTGGGCCAAGCGATGAGTTGTCCTAGCTCATTTGTTAGATTAATTGCGGATGCATCATTTGTGTTTTGTTGCCTTTGTATGATAAGGCTCGAAGTGCTTTGATTTCTTTTTAGAAGAATCTAATCTTCGTCCTCTACATCAACACTTATTACTTCCGCCCTCTCGTCTTTTAGTTTTCTCATCCTTTCTCGCTTCTTATTCTTGCTATTTTCAAGATAAGCTCTTACTATTTTTTTGTCTTCATCGGATGTTTTAGGACATGCTTCAACTTGTCTTATAATACCCACAATATGGTGCTTCATCCGATAAACTCCTCTCTTAATAACCCGCTACACAATTTGCATGTGATCCAATTTCTTTTTTCTTTACAATACAACACTCCATAATCCCAAACAATATTACTAGACTTTCATTTCAATTCCACTTCTGGTTGTCTCTCATTTTCTATCATTAATCTTCAATAATTAAATAAAAGATAAAAAATTAGTAAAAAATTTACTATAAAATATATTAATTAAAAATAAAAAAAGTTAATCTACAATTTTAAATATTTTTTAAAAATAATAATATATATTAAATTATTAATATAAAGTTATTCTATTAAATCCCAAGTAAAAAAGAGAAAAACTAATGTGTTTCGCTTCTGCTTCGACATTTTAGCGTTGGACTGTCCAGATACGTCGTCAGACTTGTTGCTTGGGCCAAGCGATGAGTTGTCCTAGCTTGACGATGGGCTCGGAAGTGTTGCCCGAGCTTGATGACAGGCCCGGACGCGTCGCTTAGGTCTGGGGACGCGTCCGAAGTCAAAATGCCAAAGTTAGGTTTTTGCCCAAGTTGAAATGCAAGCATTAGGTTTTTGTCGAGTGAAATATATATAGACTAACTTAACAACGACAGCAGGCGGTGGCAACGGTGGCGAGCAACGATGGCGGGCGGCAATAGAGGAAGGAGGCAGAAGGAGGTGAGTAGTTTAGAAATCATGCACCGCATGAGGTTTTTTTTAACCTAAATTGACTGTCTAAAATACCGTTTTCCATATAAGCAGAGCGGCTGATGTACGCCTCCTGCCTAGGCGGGCACCTCAAATGCCGTTTAGAACATTGAGAATTTTATATATTAGTCTTTTGTTGTCAACTCCAAAAATAATGTAAGAGGATTCAAAATCTGATTAAAGTACTCTTATTTTTTTAAAAATATTTAATAATCCTCATTTAACATTTTGATTATTTATGATTTATTATTATTAACTTTTTAACAAAATGGATTGACTTAGAGCATGATTTGTCCTGGGCATGGCACACGACAGTCAGCCTTGCTCTTGTGCCAGGCTTGGAATTCATCCATCCTAAGCCATGTTGAGCACAGCCTACTTTGAGTTGCGCTTGGTCTGGTATAACTTGAGGATCACTTGGTCAATTGGGGTTGCTTGGGCATGGTCCAATGAGGAATAGCTGTCATTAGTTGGGATGAAATAAAAAAGATGGGGAAGCACACCACATAGAGAAGAAAAAGAAGAGGAAAAATGTCAAATCATTGGTGTTGGTCATAGAAACAATGAACTTGCTGAGCAACAAATAAATTGCAAATGGGGTTGAGTTCATGAGTGGAGTAAGTGAGATCATGAGGGAAATCACAATAGGAGAGTTTGGGAGAGGGATTTGGACTTCAAGTTATGGTGTATTTTTTACAAGTGAACTTGCACATTACGTGGACCAATGTGTTTTCCTTGAACCCACTTTGAATGTCCTAGACATGGATGAGCCACCTACACCAATTAAGTGGTATGTTTGGACCGCTTTTTAAAACATCCATGTATAAGGGAACCACATATTGTATAAGTGAAGTGATCCTCTATCAAAATTGCTGATGTAACAGCCTACTTCACTTTAGAATCATACTTTAAATAATGTACTATTTGATATAGAAAATAATGTCATTTTATTCAGAAAGTCATCTGCCAACCTAGTTCTCATCCTTACATCCCTGCATAGTCACAAAAAACTTGTAGTAGCCATAAACCTCTAGTATCCCTTCCATCACCTACCAGACATCCTCCTGTTAGCTCTAAATTTTGATGCATTTATGCAGCCTATGCAATTGTATTCTGCATTGGGATTAAGATCAATGCCACTTCAATTGCGACGGGACAATTTGGCAATCTGGTATTTTTGTTTCTTTCCGTTCCTGTCCCTTCTTCCCCTTTTCCTTATCTAGGTAAACAATTTTTTCTTTCCTTTACCCACTTCCCGTCCTCCTATTTCCCTCTTTCTCTTCCCTCTTCCCTCTTCCTTCCGGGAGGTTTAACAAAGCCTTAAGTTTACTATGTTGTTGTGGTCCCCCAAAACCTAATGAATACTTCAAAAACCTTAACTTAAACTTAAGGTCAAATGTTGACTTTTGCCAACGTTTTGGATTTTGATTTTGATTCTCAGATTAATAATTGACTTTTTCTAAAATGTTAGTTGGCAAGGTGATTTCTGAAAGGGATGATGCCATTCTGATTGAGTTGAGTGCTTAGTATGAGATTTAACTCAAAATGATGTTATGTTATGTTGGATGATCATGGATTCTTAAATTTTATTGATTACCTGCTGCATTTGATGTCTTGCTCTTTTTTTTGGCAAGTGCGCTGCATTCCTGCTTTGTCTTTAATTGTCTAAAACATAAGATTGAGCAAATTCTATGTTCGTTTCCAATTTGCGAAAGACAAACTTTAGTTTCACCTTGCTATTTCAATTATTCATCTTAGGCCTAATTGTAATGAGGCTCCAATTTACAGGCGCCTCATGGACTCTAACTAGCCCTATTTTCTGGCCTTCTCAATTAGGTGGCCCATATATAATGATGGTAAATAAGTTTTGCAGTGTTGGCTTTAAACCATAATGGAAATTGGAAGGTTGCAGTTGATTAGTATCTGTTGCAATATAGCTGGATTGAGTATTTTATTCTTATGTGCTAACACATTTTCTTCTTGCTGGTACAAATGTTAAATATGTTAATTGTTTTCTGTAACTGAAAGATTGTGGTTACTATGTTGCAATCGTTATGTTTGATTTTGAACTTACTAGTGTTGGTCATTGGTATGTGCCTGTAAGTTATTATCCTAGTCAAATTTGGTTCCAATGCCTTTCTATCCTGTAGAGGCCTTTTTATCTTAATGTGCTTTAGTCTGTATGGAATGTATCTCGGATGCATCAAGTGCAAAACGTGATTGCCCATTTGTATGCTTGCATCTACCAGTTGACTAATGTTGGTTTTTTTACCTCGTTTACAGGAAAATGAGAATGACATGGAGGTGGATACAACAGCTTCATCAGTCCAAACTACTGCCAAACATTCTCTTCCAGACATAGAAATTTACTGTTACTTGCTAGTTCTCATATTTCTGATTGATCAAAAAAGATACGATGAGGCAAGTTTATTGTATATGTATTCTTGTCCATTTTCTTGTTAACACTGATTTTGAATTGTCTTGTTTTACCTCCTGTTGTGCACTAGGCTAAAGCATGTTCTTCTGCAAGCATTGCCCGACTAAGGAATGTGAACCGAAGAACTGTGGATGTTATAGCAGCCCGTCTGTACTTCTATTATTCATTCGCTTATGAACTCACCAATAGCCTTGCTGAAATTCGTGGGTGTGTGAATCAACTTATATGATCTCACAGAGCAACAATGCCATTTTGTTGTGTCTTGTTAGAGCTATTATCTTTCACTGTTGTGGTTTTTAGCTTCGCATATTGTTGGGATTGATAGCATGTGGTTAATGCGGTATTGTTCTTCCCATCAGGACCCTTCTTGGTTTGCATAGGATGGCTACCTTACGACGAGATGAATTGGGTCAGGTTTGTTGGCTCTAAAGTAAAAGGCCTTTTCATTTAATCTTTATGAAATCTAAGTAATCATGATCGCTGGCTGCAGGAAACCCTTCTGAATCTTCTACTTCGCAATTATCTCCATTACAATTTGTATGATCAGGCAGAGAAGCTGAGGTCAAAAGCACCACGTTTTGAGGCACACTCAAATCAACAGGCAAAACTCTAACTTATTAAACTTATTATTGTAATGGGAAGTGATTAGATTGCATTCCTTGGCATTGCTGTTTTCCTTTTATTATTGGAAAGCTTACTAGTACTATTATTTAGCTGTATCAAGATTATTCATGGGATTAGAAGAATAATTTGTCTGCTTTCTTTCTTTCTATCCTGCAGTTCTGCCGTTATCTGTTCTACCTTGGAAAGATACGGACAATTCAGTTGGAGTACACAGATGCCAAAGAGAGTCTCTTGCAAGCTGCTAGGAAAGCACCAGTCTCTGCTCGTGGCTTTCGAATTCAGTGCAGCAAGTGGGCTATTATTGTCCGTTTGCTGCTTGGTGAGATCCCTGATAGGACTGTTTTCATGCAGAAAGGCATGGAAAAGGCATTGTCTCCATATTTTGAGCTTACTAATGTGAGTAAATCCTCACCAAGGAACATAACTATAGTCTAACTCTATGATATATTAACAAGACTGTTTTATAGGCTGTTCGAATTGGAGATTTGGAGCTATTTCGAACTGTTGCAGAGAAGTTTTCTGGGACTTTCAGTTCAGACAGGACTCATAATCTAATTGTCCGATTACGCCACAATGTTATACGGACTGGATTACGCAATATTAGCATTTCATACTCTCGGATTTCCCTTGCTGATGTAGCTAGAAAGCTGAGATTGGACTCCCAGAACCCTGTGGCTGATGCAGAGAGCATTGTGGCCAAAGCCATTAGAGATGGGGCGATAGATGCAACCATAGATCATGATGATGGATGGATGGTATCCAAGGAAACTGGGGATGTCTACTCCACCAACGAACCCCAGCTTGCATTCAACTCCAGGATTGCCTTCTGCCTCAATATGCACAACGAAGCTGTGAGAGCTCTGAGGTACCCGCCAAATTCCAACAAGGAAAAGGAAAGTGAAGAGAAGAGACGGGAGAGGCAGCAGCAAGAGCAGGAGCTCGCTAAGCACATAGCGGAGGAGGATGATGATGATTTCTAAGCAAGTCAATAGTAATTCAGATGCTATAGGGGACCATGTTTTTGAAATTGCAGCAACGGATAAGATTGTGTTTTAATTTTTTTTCTTCTCAATTTGTCATATTTTGAGAATGCAAGCCCTAGACAATACCGAATTCTCATTTCATGCCACTCAATGATGCTTCCTTCAACTGCATGCCACTATGATAAATCTATGTTTTGGTTAACCTGCTTATTGCATTTGACTTGAACATCTTTTAAATCAGGTTGTTCAGCAATGATATTCATTGCATCAGATGGTGTCAGATTCCTTTGATTTTGTTAGAAGATTTGCCTTTGTTATTATTATTTTTTAAAATGCCCCATTACATCTTATTTTTCATAATACAATCCTTGAAGATTACTATTATTTCAATTTAAAAACCTGTCATGTTTTCCATAATAAGTCACATGATATAAACTAGGGGAGCGGAGATATGTCACACATAATTTACTTCGATCGGAGAATGTAAATATAATAGACTTTATTTACTTAAATTGGAGGGTGAGGGCAATATAAGTGGATACAAATCTTTTATGATTAATGAGGCAATTTTTTTATTTTTATATTTACTTATATATATCACTAAGCCACATGTACAGTAGTAAATCCTTGTCCTATGTATGGTGGATGGTTCTTTTTTATCCATCCATCTCATACTGATCCTTAAAGGAAATCTTTAAAACTTGCATACTGATCCTCTCATCCGATCTGTCTAATATTTTGAACTCTTACAGTTGGTTTGACTTAGCATGTTGACTAAGCAAATGACATTATATATATAATTTATATCTTTTAATTATATATATAACATTTAATGAATGAGTTTAATAAATAATGATAAATGTATCAGTTGAACCTTACTTTAAAAAATATATATAAATCGTACCTTTATACGCATTAACTAATATATTGTTTAAATATATATATAAATAAAAGAAAAAGGAAACAGGATCGAATTAAGTTGATAGAATTATAGCGTACGCCCAACAACCACAATAGATGGATCAAAGTTGTTGCCAGTTCCCTCCTTGTCCAGTCCAATCACGTTTTAAAAACACTGCTCATATCCAAGACATTTTCAATGATTTACCAAAGAGATCTATGCTGTGTTAATCTGTTTAGAAAACAGAAAATCAATGAGAATTAAAGAAAGTAATTTTAGTCTTCAACTCAATTAAGATAATAAAGCATTTGAGTTTTTATTTTGAACCTTGGGTCCTCCTTTCTTGTTAATTTAATTTGACAATATAATACAATTTGAGCAAGATATTTGTATTTAATTATAATTTACATCAGAGGGCTTGCCATAATATTACAAAAATTGAAGTGATGAAACTTGGATATGATCTTCATAAATACAGAGAAAAGTTGTGAGTCACTTCAAATCTATCACTAAGCTTCAAGAAGGATCCAAAGATTCATATATATGATATTTTAATTTTAGGTTTGTTTTTGATGAATTGATCGTATAGATATGATTTACTTTTTAGGTGGAGTTTAGGTCACCTAGAACTTATTTTATTTCAAGACTTAGACTTAAGAGTGTTTTCATGCCATAATGTTTCTATTTGAGCTTCGGACGGCTAAATAACTTTAACAATCAATATATAAATGACCATTTGATTGGGAACCCTTTTAAGTCCATCAAAAATGTTATTGTTGGATCAAACATTCATATTTTTGAATGTTATGATGGTTGAAGCACATTTTTTAGCCTTGTGGAAGTATAAGTTAGATCATGATTTATAAGCTTGGTTGGTGGATCTTTCGACATTAGAACTCACAAGGAAACATCTCTATTCATTGTCTATTATACTCAAGTGATAAAGGATTCACCAAAATGCTTTGGAAGCATGACAAGGTTTCATCATTAGTTTTATAGTTCTCTTGGGCAACATCCTTCTCGCCTAGGGTTAGCCTTTTATTTATAGGGTGAGGGATAGGATTATACTTATGTGTATTTATATATCTTCTTCGGCTTGTGGGGTTTCATCCTCAAGTGAAAATTCCATCTTGTTTGGATCAAGCTTTCTAGCTTGTGGAAATCGCTTGGTTGGGTCAAGTTCTTTGGCGTACAAAAATTATATTGGTAAAGCTAAGCTTTCATTCTTGTTGAGGTTTTATCTTTAATTTATAGTCTTACACCACTATCTCATTAAAAGAGTTTTTTTGGTGGATTTTGTTTGGTGGTGACAAATCAAATCTTATCATAAACCATAAAGTAGGAGCAAGATCTTCAAACCATATGTATGCTTGCATTAGTATTGTGTTTTTATTTTATTTACATTTATATTATCACTTTGATATCTTGATCATATACACTTATAGTTTAACATTTATAATTAACTTGTATTTATGCAAGTGAGATTGAAAGAAAAGTGCACCATTTATTTGGAAAGAAAAGTGCACCATTTATTTACCTCTTCTCTTGTCGAGTCATATTCAATCTTAGAATTGGTATTAGAGCGAAGTACTCAAAATAAATACTTAACCTTCAAGAGTGATTGCTGACTATTTAGTAGGGTATTTCATCATGCATCCACTACTTTGATAGAATAGATTTTGAATATTAGAAGATTTGAATAGATATTTAGTTTAAGATGGATTTCAATGAATTGATAATAATTAGACAATGATTTAAAGCTCCAATTGATAATCATGAAAATACTATTGAATGGAGTAAATGGACTGTTTGGAATTGAAAATTATTATAACTCAAAACTCATCTAATATATGGGATCCCAATCTCTTTCTATAGATTAATAATATAATTTATTTTTCATAAAATTATAGACTTTTTCAATAAAATTATGAAATCATGATCTCATGATTGATAAAATATTTTATTTAATTTTTAGGGATATACATGGTTACAAAAATTATGTTTTCTCACACTTCCCTTAAAAAACATAAATAAATATTTATAATTACCAATTTGGATAAATACTTTGAAACATTGAGCTACTTAATCCTTCCTTTCCTAGATTTTTTTGAGATATTGTAATATTCAATAACTTGCTTGTAGATGAACTTGTCTTATTCTCCCCTAAAGATAAGTTGTGGTGAAGTAAGACATTTATTTATTGAAATTAATGTTTGCCAACACTTGTACTTGTTCTAAGTTGAGAAGTAACTCGACGTTTCAAGATAGTAGAGCTCATCCTGCTCTTTGGCATGTTCAATCATCTTCCCTAAATCCTTGTCTTGAGTACACTAATGAACAAAGTACTTCAAGGCTTGTCAAGGTTACCAATAAGGGATCAACTTCTTGTTCTCTTTTGATTGTATTGTAACTTTGAAAAAACCGATGAGAGACAAGGAAAAATCAACAATGATGATTGAGCAACAAAGATAAAATCTAACTATGAAGGTCGGAAAAAAATCAATAATGAATGTTGAGTAAAAGGGGAAAATCTAGTTATGAAGGATGGTAAAAGAAATACAATTAAGAAGGCTGGTAAAACAATCAGGAATAAAGATCGAGCAAAAAAAGGAAAAAATCAGCTATGAAATTGGTAAAAGAAAAAAATTGGTAATGAAGGTTGCACAAAAGGAACAATAGTTCAGTTATGAAGATTGATAAAAGGAAAATTTGCAATGAAAGCCTACAAACTAGGGGAAAAAATCTAGCTATAAAGGCTAGTAAAAGGCGTTTAGTTGTGAAGGATGGCATAAGGAAAAAATTATAGGATTGATCGAAAGGCTAGAAGGTGGGAGGCAAATGGCCTCGTTCATCATTTTAATTTTTGGTTTCTTTAAAAATGAATAACACTATGAAAAACAATATAAAGAAAAAATAGTAAATGAAAATCAAACCGAGAACATTTGGTTCAATTGTCCTCCTAAGAATCCCTACTCCACGATCTTGACCTGTAAGGCGGATCACTCCTCAAAAGCACCCGTAACTTATTTTTTTATTGGCAATCCAAAGTGGAGAAGCCTCTTACAATCTCTTCTTACAATGATGAATAGTTCACTGCATAGAAGAAGAAAAAGCAAAGAATACAAGAGGTTGTTGTGAGAAAACTTAGAGAGCAGAGATGTAAGTATTCAAAAGGGGCAATTTATCAAAGGGCACACTCAATTTTCAATAATACTTGAAAAGCCCACCCAACTTTTGTATTTATGAACGGGTGGTCACAGCTAGGTTGGTCTCAACTAGGTTGATCACGACCTCTAGTCGCTAAATCACTGCCAGATTGCTTGCGGATTGGCCGCGACTAGGCCATCACTGTCTAACTATGATTTTATGATCAGGAGGTCGATTGTAGCCTAGCCATAATTGCATGACTTGGGTTGCGATCACACGACCTTGGTTATAAAATCATGGCCATGCTAGGCGCAACTAGGAGGCTAATCATAGCTTGACCACAATTTCATAGCCAAAGGAAAATACAAACCCTATCACAATTGGCAACTGAGACAGACTTGGCTACGATCAACAATCGAGATAGACTTGGCCACAATCGATGACCATGACAATTATTGCTATTGTAATTGCATTGGTCCACACATTATTTTATTTTTTTAAAGAGAATGATATTTTTGAAAATAAGTGCGCCCTTTGATAAATATAAAAGTTGGATGCACTTTTTATGTATTATTGAAAGTTAAGTACGTCTTTAGTAAATTACTGCATTCAAAATATCTCTTGTACCTTTAAGCTCTCATATATATAGAGATCATCTAAAATTTACTATTCTTCAATTTTAGGTTATGACTAGTCATTGATCATCCCTAATCAATTGCTTTGTGTAGTAGCCAGTAGTTATTCAATAGTTGTTGTCAAATGATATTAGATGAACGACTCTTTTTTGGGGTTTTAGCTACACATCAATTGGCCAGTCATGTTTTACCAATCGATGGCTTTGTTGAGTTTGACTACGTAATCAATTGTTCTCAATTCTATTCGTTTTGATCTTTGTCTGAGTTGATTGGCTAGTCAATTGCTCCACATTAGTTGATTGTTTACCTTGAATGAATATCCCTAAGAGAATACCTCATTCTCTTTACGATTGAATATTCCAAATTTAAAATACCCCAAATAGAATACCTTATTCTATGTGTGGTTTGGGGCTTAAGGTTTTATCAAACGATTAATGTGACTTATCAGTCGATTACTCATAGGAGTGTCAATTCAGATAGGTCGGTCGTGGGGCCAGCCGTGTAGGGTCGCTGGGTGACAGATTTCACTTTTTTACTGCAGTCAATTCGGATAGGTCGAGTCAAGTCCGATCGAAATAAAAATATTATAAAAAAATCTCAATCCGAACCCAACCCTCAACCAGAAAATCCTAAACCCGAACTCGTATAACTCAACCAACCCAAATAACCTAGAAAAAATTATTTTTTTACTATTTTCCTTGATAATTCTTCATTTTTATCTTAATATTTCATCATTATCATACTAATATTCTACTAAAGCATCTTAATTTTTAAAATAAAATTTGATTTAATCCAAAAAAATCTCTAAACCTTAAATTTAGGTCAACCTGAACCTGATTTGAACTTAATTCAACCCCGACCCAAATTCGAAAATCCCCAATGCGAATCTGATGATTTTTAGATCAACTCGAGTTGGATTGGTAGGCGAGTTCATTTTTGACACCCCCTAACTACTCATTTGACTTAAATATTTCTAAGTCTAAATCCCTTTTTTTTCTCTTCATCTTGAGATATAAGTGCAATCACTCTCCTCTCAAACTTTACATTAACTTACCAAAAGATTTTTTATGCCTCCAATACTTTATTGTATATAGAAGCTTTCATGGTTTTGGATCTTCATAATGCCTAGCATTTGGTTCTTTTTAAACTGTTAGGGCTCCATTTTACCTAACATCTGTTGGTGCAGGGAGCACCAGATGATCGAACCTTAATTTTGATGATGACACGAGATTCAAGTTAAGTGTGTGGTTTGTACTGATATATTTATCTAAGTGTGCAGAGAGCACAGGAAAGTCCTAGTTGAGGCTAGGCAATGAAAAGCCCTAGTGTGGAGTTTAGGCAAAGTAAGTCCTAGTGTGGAGTCTAGACAAAGGAAAGTCCTAGTGTGGAGTCTAGGTAGAAGTCTTAGCAGGATCAAGAGCACCAGGTGACAGTCTAGGCAGGTCGAGAGGACAAGATTCATGGCAAAAATTTAGGACAGTAGTTGGACCAGATGCATGGTGGAAAGTCTAGACAGGTCAGGTAGACCAGTTGTTTGGCAGGAAGTCTAGGCGGTCAGGTGGACCAGTTGCCTAGTAGCAAATCCTGGAGGTCGAGGAGCAGCAAATCATGGGGGTCGAGGATCAAGACTAAGCAGGAAGTCCAACAAGTCTGGAGGACTTGTTGGCAAAATAGGTAAATTCTCCCGAGGGGAGTGGGTAAGGGCGTGTTCTCAGTGTGGAACAGTAGACGTCGGTCTAACTCAGGATTTCACTGAAAATTTGAAGTTAAGACCACTAAACAATTCAAAACTGTTTACTCCTTTTCTGCTACTTTTGCTTTTGGACTAACTTGTAATATAATGTAGGAATGGAAGGGTGGGAACTTTGATTCCGGATGACCTTATCCGAAATCCAGGCGACCGGAGTTCAGGCGCCCGGATTGTTGATCCAGGCGATCGGACGTCAGCGGAACCAGGCCAGCGGAGCAGTGAGGTGGCATTGTCCCAGTGGGCGAGACACCTCAGCTTCCAAGCGTCCGGATTGGTTCCAGGTGCCCGAATTCGGATAAACGTAGCAACAGTTAAAGTTCATCCGGAACCTCCATGTCAGCATACAGGCGCCCGAAAAGGAAATATAGACGCTTGGAAGTGTTGGGTCAACAACGCCGATGGTAGATCGACGGACAGCATAGAGGCGTCTAGAAAGGCTTCCAGGCACCCGGAAAGCCCATAAAAGAGCTTCGAGGGGGAGCCCTCAGAACAACAATTCAGAGCAACCTGACAGCTGTCTGCGTGCGAAAAATCATCCTGGAGGTCGTTGTAACGCCGAAGTTCTGCACTAAAAGTCTACATCTCCAACTTCAGTAATTCAATTACATTTGTGTTTACTTTAAAAAGAATGATAATTATTTTATCATTTCTATTTTCTTGTAATTGATAAAACTCCTCTTCGTGAGAAAGGAGTTTTATAGTAGATTGCCCAACGTAAACGATCAAACGATTGTGGGCCTTGGAGTTGTAGCCTGTCGCTATGAATCAAGTAAATAACAGTGCCTCTTCGTATTTGTGTTTTGAGTTCGTTCTTTATTATTTCCGCTGCAAAACTTTTCGCTGTTTAACTCTGATTGATCGAATTCATGAACGAAAATGAACGAATTTATGAAAATAAAAAAAATACTATAGATAGTGCTATTCACCCCCTCTAGCGCTCTCTTCGATCCTACAATTGATATCAGAGCGGGGTGCTCGAACTCAGTGCAACCACTGGTTGAGCAAGTTTTCTAAAATTTCTACAGATTTTTTTAAAAGGTTATATCATTTTTCTCCAGCACTGCTAATCCAAGACCAAGTCTTGGAATAAGTTTTCTTTGTTCTTTCTATGTGTTAGAACAATGGCCCATCAAGAAGGATTCAGTACTGCAAGGCCACTGTTGTTTTCCGGAGAGGACTTCATCTACTGGAAAGGTAGAATGGAATACCACCTAAAGACTTAAGTGGAAATATGGATAGTCATCTAGACGGGATTCACAATCCCGACTGACAATGACGATCTACCACAGTCCTGCGACAAATGGGATGCAACCACAAGGAAAAAGATAAAGGTAGATGCAAAGGCAACCCAGACTCTACAATGTGGGTTGACCAAGGAAAAGTTGAACTGAGTTAGGCCCTTCATCAGTGTAAAGGACCTTTGGGACAAGCTGATTGAATTGCACGAGGGCACCTTGGATACGAAAGTCAACAAGAGGGATCTTCTGATGAACAAGTTGTAAAACATCCGTATGATGGACGGAGAATCAGCAAGCGCACTTCACGCACGAATCCAAGACATTTTGAACGGTCTACACGCAATTGAACACCCGTGGAAAATCAGGATGTAATAAGGTATGCTTTGAAAGTGTACCCAAGGAACACTTTGTGGGCATTTATGGTGAATACTTACAAGATCTCCAGGGACCTTTCTTAAATTAAATTAGACGAGTTGTTTTCCAAATTCAAATTACATGAACAGACTAACGCTGAAATAGAAGAGAAGGGTATAGCTCTTGTTGCAGGAACATCAAAAGAAAGAAGATTCAAAAAGGCGACGGAGGAAGAATCTGACATATCATCAGACTCCGAGAGCAATGACGAAGTAACAACGGAGTTGGTAAATTTGGTTCGTAAGATGCTACGAAAGAAGCGCGTCATAAAGAAATCAGAGGTGAAGAAGGTGGTTCAAAGTCGAACTCTAATAAACCTTCAGCCAACAAAACAGAACTAACGTGCTACGGGTGCAAGGAGAAAGGCCACTTCAGATCAGAATGCCTGAATCAGAAAAAGTAACGAAGATCAAAGAAGAAAGCACTAAAAGCAACATGGGACGAGTCATCATCAGAATAATCAGATGAAGAAAAAATAACAAGCTTTCTTGCACTTCCGGCACAAAATGAACCAACGGAGATCGACAGTGAGTCTGACACCGACTCAAGCTCAAGCCACGGATCTGCATCCATTTTTGAAGGTTCCAACACCGCTGTAAGTACCAAAAAGTTATATTTAATAATTTTTAGCTTAACTAAAAAACTTGCTAAATCTAATGCCCAAATTGAATCACTCCAAGAGGAGGTAGCTCTCCTCAAGGAGAAAGTCAACTCCAGACCGTCAACTGAAGTCACTCAAGTTGAGCACTCAACTCAAGGTCAACTTGAGGAAGAGAACTCTCAATTGAAACTTGAAGTTGACGATATGAAAAGATCGCTTGAGAAATTCACCTCAGGTTCTAAGTATCTTGATATGATACTTGGAAACCAAAGAGATGGATATAATAGATCTGGAATTGGACATAAAGCAAAGCATAGAGCATTACTACACAGACCCAAGAAACCATGAGTCCAAGCATGAGTTCCAAAATCTAAACTGACAAATTCAGTTGGATTGAAGCAATTCTGGGTCCCCAAGGATCAAATACACTATTTGATCAGACCCAACAAGGGTCGTGATCCAGGGGGACCTAAAACCTTGCCTAAATGATTGCTTGCTATTATTTATTTATTTTATTTTATTTTTACATTTAGATTAACCTAGGCTAGGTAAGGATAAATATTTGATTAACACTTGCCTAACATAGTACCAGGGTGGGGTGAGATGATAGTACGTTAGGAAAACCTAATTTAAGTAGTCAAGTAGGGTAAGGAGTATCTTACTTGGTCTGCTTAGCTAAGTTGAACTAGCCGAAGCTACCTCGCCACATCCTAGACTAGTTAGACCAAAGTTTTTTCCTAGATTAGCTAAGCATATAATTTCCTGAATCAGCTTTGTCTTAGAAAGTGGTCGTTGTTCCGATACCCAAGAAGGTCTCTATGCCACGCCACCGCTTGGAAGCTGACGCTTGAAATGTATGTTTAGAGAGTCGAACGGTTAAACTTGAATCTAACCCAAGGTTAATCAAATAATAGATAACTATGAATAATTAAATAAGATAAAACTAAAAAATCATCTCACACAACCCATATGATTAACTGTGTGATCATCTAAAAATGGGTGAGATGAAAAATAAGAAAGAACCAACTACCTCTAAATCCATAATAGATCCAAACCAAGCATCTTTTGTGTAGGAATACAAGGACTTGGATCAATGGATATTGGATAGTGGATGTTTCAGACACATGACTAGAGATCGATCAAAGTTCACCAAATTGAAATTCAAGGACCTAGGATCTGTTGCCTTTGGAAATAATGAAAAACTTAAGGTAATCAGATCAGGTAACATTGAGTTAGACTCAAACTTTATAATTAAGAAAGTTCTTTTGGTTGAACAATTTAAATTTAACTTGTTAAATATAAGTCAATTGTGTGATTCTAGATATGTAGTTAGGTTCATTAAGACCAAATATTTAACTGAAAATATAGAAAATCCAGAAATCAAACTTACGGGAATTAGAAAGAATAACATATACAATATTGACCTACTCATCTCCTCAACCAAGTGTTTATTAACACAATAAATGGAAATCAAGTTGTGGCACAGAAGACTGGGTCACACTCATGTTAGACTTATCTCAAAGATAAGTCAAAATGGCCTAGTAAGAGGACTACGTAAGTTAATCTCACTAGAAAATGAAATTTGTAATGCTTGCCAATAAGGTAAACAAACTAAGTCAACACATAAGACAACCAATCAAAATCAAACTAACTCGATACTTGAACTATTACACTTAGACCTCTTTGATTCTCATGAGGCTAAGTCACTAAGTGAAAATTTGTACTACTTAGTAATAATAGATGATTATTCTAGATTCACTTGGGTAAAATTTCTTAAAAGAAAGATGAAACCTTTGATAAATTCACAAATTTGTGTAAATTATTGGAAAATAAAAAAGATGTAAAAATTAAGAGAATACGTAGTGATCATGATGGTGAATTTGAAAAATCTAAATTCAATGAATTTTGTCAAGATAATGGATACCACCATGAGTTCTCGTGCTCTAGAACCCCACAACAAAATGGAATAGTAGAAAGAAGGAATAGAACTCTACAAGAAACGACTAGGGCAATGTTAAATGAATACAACTTAACTAACAAATTTTATGTTAAGGCAATAAACACAGCCTGCTATATACAAAATCAAATATTAATTAATAAAAATCACAACAAAACATCCTATAAAATATATTAGAACAAAATACCTAATTTAAATTATTTAAAAGTATTTGGATGTAAAGTACATATATTAAATACAAAAACTTAGGAAAATTTACTTCTAAAACCTCTCAAGGAATATTTCTAGGATACTAAACCACAAGTAGAGTCTACAGAGTATATAATAAAGAAACATTAAAAGTTGACGAAACTACAAATGTAGAATTTGATGAAGATAATTCTCAAATTGATAACAATCAACTTAATGAACTCAATAACAATGAACCAAATACTCAACCTAATGAATCAAATCAACAAGAAAAAGAAGAGTTACAACCAAGTACTAGTGAAATAGATCTTGAGGATAGGTCTGACCCAAACCTAATTGAGCCAGGAACTACTCAAGCACCAAGACTAAGAGCTAGTCACCAAACTGACTAAATTTTGGGTGATCCAACCTTAGGAGTACGAACCATGTCAGCTTATAGAAATCTAAGTCAGATAGCTCTAATTTCAAGTATTGAACCAAAAACAATAAAAGAAGCACTACTAAATCTGTTAAATTTGAGGGGTGTCCTAAGGCAATCACCTTACAGTTATACTATTTATTGGATAAATAACAATTCACTATTTGAGTGTACATTCCATATGTGTTTGATCGGATCTTAAACTCGAATACTGAATGCTCGCAATACGATTCATAACATGAGAGAATTTATGATTGGATCACAACTAGTGAGCATCTCTACATGTGCAATTATGAATGTATTGAAATTATCCCTAGTCGAGGAATTGATGAGTATGGATGTCATTGATTCTGTTGAAACTAGCACGTTTAGACTCCTTGGTTAACCAAGCAGCCGATCTCACTGCTGGAGACATTCGATGTTGAGAGTTAAACGTGGATGCTGGTTAAAGGTAATCAGTTCATTGAAGTGACCTACCTTGAGACTTTATATGATTCAATTTATATGTCAATGAAGATCTCAGTGTAGCTTAAGTACGAGTTTTCTTTGACTTGCGGTATTCAAGTCATCTTGGTCATGGAGGCTTATACTTTGACATCTTAAGTAAACATCTCCTAGGAGGTGTGGACCCGAGATGATTAGGTATAAGTCAAAGTGCCCGAAGGTGTTTGAATAGCCCACAGAGGATTCCTTAGAAAAGGAGATGTATACCCTGCGGCCGCTTGTTAGAATTGTTACTAAAAATCTTTGGCCAAAGCATCACATGTCAAGAGTATGAGACTCTTGAACACATGTACAAGTAACTTGAATCTATGGGACAAGAAAGCAGCTTGGGCTAGGTGTGATGTAGTCAGCCTAGTGGGGACAGATATATAGACCATGTCCTGAATCAAGCGGGTATATACAAAGCTATAAATAACTTGATTGTTATCCCACAGAAACTCCTAATGATGCGAGCATGATTTATGAACATCATATTTTAAGTGTGTATGTTTATAAAAAAAGAGTAGGCCTAACAATCAGCACTAGCTGTTCATTAGACACGTTAAAGTTGCAACCAATTACTGTGTATGGTTATTGTAGCAAAGATCTACCAGACAAGGTCACAATTTCAATGAGATTCCTTTTTTCACAGACTTCTGAGTGAACTTTAAACTAAGAGAACGGCGTAAGACAACTATGTGTGCATTGCAATATAGATCAAATTACAAGGAAAAACTGCTTTAATGGATAACCTTGTTTTAAGCCAACCGTATCTTTAAGTTATCATGCTGCTTCAAAATATCACCCATTGATGTACCTCTGCTAGATATCGACCTTTAACATACATTATGAAAATGGATTTGGGTCCTTTTTCTTACTTCCAATTCCTCAACAACTGTATAAGCACGAGTAAGAAAACTAAAGAATGAGGCAATTTGGACTAACAGAAGAATCACCAAAATTGTGAACTGTTAGTGACAAACTCATAACCCTGTAGCAAAACCTTCCGAGAATAAATCACAAAATAGAAACATCCGACTTTATATTTCTCACAAAAAACGTCATGGACCCTTATCTTTTAATCCCCGAGTTTGCATCCAACAAGGGGGAAAATTTGAGTCTTGTAGACTTTATCCACCTCTTAGGTAATGACGAAGAGTAAACCCTCGATAAAAATAGTACTTATGGAGCAAATTTCATCGATTAATTTAATTTCTTTGGGCATAAAAACGAAGCAATGCGCATAAATAACCACAGATTTTCAAATAAAAATCAAGACTCAATTTTACTCATCCAAATTACCAAATCAAGGCTCCATTAATCACCTTGTTCGTCTTCTCCGGCAGAAGGATCCCGACGCTGGTCTTGGAGGGAGGGACGATCTTCTCCACGAGAACACGGTTTAGGGAAGGAATGAGACGGCTCGCCATCGAAATGATCACGAGAAGCAGAGGCGCCGGCGAACGACTTGAAAACACCCTTTTTGACGGTACTCGCCAAGACCTGCTTGAGCTAGATATCCAGAGGGGCGGCGGGCGGGGTTAAGGAGGGGTTATGGAAGCGTGAAATACCTTAAATACCCCTCAATAGCTTCTCGAATTACCCCCTCATTCTCATTTCGCTCGGCACAGGATGAAGGGCAAATGTGGACTGCACGGTGACGGTCTTCGACTCCCTGTCGGAAATTTGATGTCTAGGGTTTTGGGACTGCATAGAACTGTCGAGAAGATGGGCTGGGCTATTTATGGACTCGGCCCAAAACTTGTAATCGAACTGCCTCAAATGTCTTGATTGACTTGATTGTTCCTCCCAGTCGATTTAACTATTTTTGATCGTGATGATCATGTTGCACGTCCCGATTCGCCTAACCATCTCACTCAATCCGATTGGCTCGACCCATTTCACCTAGCCGAGCTAACAGACTATCTCACCTGCATTGATCAGCCTCGTCATTCTTTCCAACCTAATCAACCTCACGGTTCTGTCCTATTTGATCGACTCGATTGTACCACCTAGCTTAACTATCTACGTAAACCAAATCACTCGATCGGTCAAGCCCAACTTAAACAATCAAAATGGTTCTTTTCACGCAGTTTGACCATCTTCAATCGACTATTAAATAAATCCTAGTAGTTCGACTGTTGAATCCTGATCTGTTGGACTCGATTGTTCAGCCGATTTCGAAGTCTGAACAATGACAATAATCTATTGATAAATTTTAGCAATCAATTGTTAGTGAACAATCGAGTTGAACGATCGATTTTGTAACATTTTATTCACTACTACCGTGTCAGTCATCGATTGCTGAAACTCAACAATCGGATGGTACTGTAGCAGAAAAACCCTAAACTCTATTATTATAGTAAACCCCGGAGTTATTGTAACAAATCCTAAATCCAACAGTAGAAATCCTAAACTCTGTTATTGTAACAAACTCCGAAGTTAGTATAGCAACCCTCGAAAGTACTGTAGTAAAATTTAAAAATATATTAAATCTTAATTCGGAGTTTAGAGTTCATCGATCAATTGACATAATCTATCATAAGAGGCAAAACGGAGAAAAGAGTGCATAGTAGAGATATGAGAAAACTTATTGATAAGATAAGTGCGTTGAGGATAGGAAGCAGGATTGAAAAAGAGACACCATAGAAAGAAGGTGATTGTAAAATGCGGGAGTACGAGAAATGATCGAGGATAATCAAATTAAGTTTTAAAAGGCGGCAGGATTATCACCGTTGGAGGCGGATTTATTAAATTCAAAATGAATTACCAAGAACCTTAAGCTATAAAAGGTGCTTACTTATTAGAGACTTCAATAATAAATATGGGGGAGAAATTCGATTAAGAGAATTTTTCTTTTTTCAAAAGTCCAAGCGGCTTTCATCCTCCTACTATATTTAAAAGGGATCGGAGGCTAGTGATCCCGGAGGTAGAAATATTGATTTTGACTAGTTCAAGGGTAATATTTCAATCATGTGGATACATTTTAATAATGGTCTAAGGGAAAGGTAGTAGAAATAGTTGGATCATTTCTTCTTTATTGTGATTTGTTACGAAAAGTAGTTGGATCGTCTCTTCGTTATTGTTATCCCTTATCAGAAGTAATCGGATCGTTTCTTTCATATTCCTATTCGATAGCAGAATAAGGGGTGCAAGGAAGGAACCATCAGAATAAAAAGTCTTTGTTACAGATTTTTTTGATGGTCTTAATTAAGACCTAAAGGTATCGCATTCCTCAGGGGGCGCTTGGTATAAATTCGGTAATGAGAATGATAATGGGTTTCATTGAGGGGTTAATGGCAATGGAAATGATTACCGAATTTTTGGTGCTTGGTATAAATATTGGAATGGGTATTATTCCCATTAATGTGGTTTGGTTTGGTTTAAATTATGAAATGGTAATCAATCAAAATTTCCATTTTACCCTTATATGACTAAGATCAGCAAGGTTGTGCTCGCCATTCTTGATCTCCTTCTTGTTGTCTCCAATCTCGAGCAGATGGAAGAATTCCCTCGTTTGGGTGTGTGCACTGTTTGTTTATAGATGCTGATGCCTCCATCGTCCATGATCTGAAATGCCAACTTGACAGCCATCTCTGCTCCGGCGGCTTTCCCGGAGAGCGGGAAGGCCACGTTCCATTGCCGGACGCGGTGCCCCTCCAAGTTTTTTCGGATGGACTCTCTGACCAGAGAGCTCAAGTCGACAGCGTTCGTTCCCAAGTCGAGGTGCGGCTCGTCGACGGCGATCGCTGAGATCAGGAACAGGCGGGGCTCGAACTGGAGTGGCTTCCCGGTGCTGGCCCCGCCGCTGCAGTAGAGGTGGCTCCGGAGGAACAGAATCTCTTCGAACTTCGCTCTCCCCTGAGCCACCCGAGAGGGCATCGTCTGCAGGGACCCCTCCTTGGTTTCCTTCTTCCGCACGGAGACGGAGAGGCGGAGCTCGTCGGCGGAGGGAGGCAGGTGCCGGACCGCGACGACCTCGACGGAGAAGCGGCAAGCCACCCGGCGCATGGCGAGTCGGGCCAGGCCGCGCACCGACTTCCAGTTCCATATCCCCCGGCGCTTCTCGCCGGAGTCCTCAGTCTGTTCTGCGCTCTTCTCAGGCACGCGCCCGCCGGCATCCTCGTCGTGCGGAGTTTTCCGGCCTCGCAAGCTCCACGGGAAGCTCAGAGACTGGCGACAGGAGGACTGGCTGCTGAGCTCGTAACGAGAGGATTCTCCGACGAGCCGAGCTCTGCCTACCGCAGATCCTGTGTTGGACGAGCGGGGGAGGACGAGGGAGGTAGCGTGGCGGGAGGCACGGGACTTCGAGAGCGACCTGCCAGGCAGCAGGGAGGGCGATCGCGGCAGAGAGGGCGATCGCACGGACCGCGGGTGGGGAAGAAGAATCGCGGCAGCAGGGAGGCGATCGCCGCAGCAGGGAGGAAGGGGGAAGAATCGCGACGGATGTGGACGAAGAAAGGTCACGGGGGTACCGCCGTCCATGAGAAAAAAAAGTGCCGCGCGTGGGAATGAGTTTAGCGATATCCGGGGGAGGGGTAGGGTATGAAATTAAGGATATCATATCCTTATTTGGATATCCATTCCTATCTACCAAGCATTAAGAATGTGAATGAAATCTATTTCATTCCCATTCCTTTCTCCTAAACTCGCTTACCAAGCGGCCCCTCATTTCCCTGTCAAATCCTTTTTTTATGCTTCTGTTAATTTCTTATTTTCTTATCAATGATTCTTATTGTAAACTTATAATCTTGTCAGTTCACATTAGAAATTTATGATTTATCTTAATATTTCATCTTTATTTTGAATATCTCATCTTTATTCTCAAAATTTTAAATTTTTTTATTCTGAATATTTCATCTTTATTTACTAAATTACTCTCATATTTTAATTATGATGAAATTTCATCAATATAATAATTCTAGTTTCAAATTTTGCAGGTCATTTGTCGAACTTTGAAATATCATTAAATTAAAATTATAAGACATAAATTAGATTTTATTATTATTTAATTTTAAAATATTTTTATTTCTATAAAATAGTAGGGACTTATTTTTTTATTATTATTATTTGAATATAAATATGTCTGCTAAAAAATATGATTCTGTATATACAAAACATATGAAAAAAAGAAAAATAGAAGAATTTAATCAATCTCAAAAAGGTGCACTTGATAAATTTGTTATTAATAGTAAAAATCAAAACTCTGAAAATAATATAATTAAAAATTTAAATGGAAAATAAATTGAATTACAAGATAATATTATAAGACAAAAAGAAATTTGCCTTAATTTAAATGAAAAAAAAGAGTGAGAGAAATTTTTTTAAAATAATAATTATTATTTAAAAAAAAATTGCCTAAGACCTCTAAGAGGCTTGAGCCGCCCCTGAAATCACTTAATTCAATAGTGTCAAGACAAAGATCTTCTTTGAACTTTGAACGTTGAACGGTGAACGTTGAACGCGCAGCTTTGTATCTTCTTTCCTTTCGGTTGTCGAGGTAGGCTCCATGCGATTTAACAACTAC
>NC_133868.1:13376446-13416202 GCF_044706935.1 Curcuma longa
CTTCGAGTAAATCTCCATCGTCTCACCTTGCATTGATTCGACGTCCCAATTCATTCAGCATGAAGAAAACAAGACCGAGTTAATTGGAGATCCAATATATGACGAGGTACTTTATGATGATGAATTTGTCAATGAAGATGGTGACTATGTGTTGCAGGTTTTGAACACTGAGAATTCCCTCAATGGAGATACCGTTGCCGGAAAAGAGCTTCTATGTTCAAGTTTTGTTCAAAATGATGATGAAGTGGATGAAGTTATCGATAAAGTTGGTGTGGATCTTCAAATTCAGGAAGAAGCACAACAAACTGAAGATGCTGATATGGATGAGCGTCAATATTTTGATATCGATGAAAAGTTCAAGTTCGATCTTATAGTTCTCCTTCCTGGAAAGCTATCTCCGAAGAGGGATGACTTTAATGTCTTTGACTCCTATCACAATCTACATGATCCAGACATTGAACTGGTGCCAAAGATGAACAAAGATAAGACAGAGGAAAAACATACGAAGATTGCAATGATGAAAGATGAGCATCACATCTTGAAGTATGGCAAGAAAGATCTTGACTTGAAGAAGTAAGTAGTTTATGGTGATGATTGTAAGATTCTAGATGACAGGCTATCTGAGGATGCAGTTTATGTTCGATCAGAAGTACAACAACCGACTAGAGATTTGACTGAGTTAATATCAAAGGATTTTCCTCTTATTCCATCACTTATGCGACGACTTTTGATTTATCATCACTTAAAGATTTTTTATTTTGAAGACACTATTCTAAACTCGAGGATGAGTTCTTTTCAACCTGAGTCATCTGATGCAGGAGCATCTAGCAACATGATTAATTTATGTCTTCCGATACAATTATATTCCCCTTTGAGCTGTGATTAGAAGAAATCGAGGCTATCAAACTCTCTTTCGGGCTTTGAAGAAGGACGATTGAAGCTACTAACAATGAAGATGATCAACCCGTGGCCTCCTGATGTTATATTCGTTAGCGGATCAATGAAAATTTCTAAAGTCCAGCAACTACTAATGAATTTTATTGATTTGGTGCAAAACGATCTTCTTCTTGGGCGACCACCTAACACTACTCTAAACTCGAGGACGAGTTTCTTTCAACTTGGGGCAACTAATGCAGCAAAATATCCAAAGATTTTTATTATTAATTTTGATAATTTTTATTTTTAAAGTTTTTGGTATTTAGAGTAGTTTTGAAAAGTTTTATTTTTTTATTTTAGAATTTTTTAAATCCGTTTAGGATTTTTAGGATTGAGTCTGTTAAGAAATTTTCCTTTTTATAAGGAATCTTTCTTTTTAGAATTTGTTAAGAAATTTTCCTTTTTATGAGGAATCTTTCTTATAGTTTGGGTCTATATAAACATGTCATGAGTTGATGTTTAAGGGAAGAAGTTTTGGTTTAATAATATTTTTAGCAATGTCGTTTATTTCCCTATCTTTTGTTATTCTTCCGAATTAACAGGTTTTAGAAGATTGTTTTCAACGTTCGCAGTCGAACCACGGATTCAATATAGCCCTCAGGATAATCGCTATCCCACCCGGCGTCAGAATCAAACATAAAATGAAAATTACTAACAAAAGTAATTGCATCTCTAACCTGAAAAAATTTACTCACGAATGGCTTGAGTTTTGGAGATTCAACTACCAATGATGAGTTACCTTTGTAAAGAATCTGTTTCCTGCCCTGTCAAAAGAGATTAAACAACCAAAATTTATGTCTTCTACACATGTCACAGATATAGAGGGAATATCAATCATTGAAACTGATTCAATTTATACATGCAACTATACAAGACAGGAAAGTTAGGATATAACAAAAGACCAATTATTATATATATTCAAAAGAATGAGCACAGTAAAAAATACATATGAAAAACAAACATCTAATCCATAAGTTTTTCTATCACTAAAATCCTTTTAGATAATTGCTTAATTCCACATGCAATTGCAATCCAATGCCAAGTTGCCTATACAACTAAGTAAAAAATAAAAATGATCATAGTATAGATGGTGATAATGGCAACCATCAAATGGTCAAGATTAAATATTTATAGTTTATTCATGTCAGAGTTTAAAGATACAAGACAATTATCCATTTGTAAGATAAATCGTGGAAAGTGGCAATGCATTTCTGCAAGTAAGATACCAAGTGAAGTCACTTGTAAATTCATGTTTGAAACTAAATACACAAATATGTTAAGAAAGCCAGTTGAATTTCATTTGCATAATCTATACACACCATGATTGTGATAATTTTTTCTACGACCAAATTTTCAAAAAGTCCTCACGCCTTGTGATATAGTAGGCAGTTCTTGAAAATGATATTTGCAGATTGAGAAGGAAACCTAATTCCTAAAAGTTTCTCTCCAATGAGAAGAACTCCACAATGCAGATTGAGAAGACAAGGAAATCTTGATCAAGCTTCCCTTGTCAAGCATAAGTGCAAAATGGATCATTGACATTTTCTGTTGGATCTAAAAGAATATTTCTAGTATTATCTGATAAAGCTCATCTTTTGAGATCTAAATATAATCTATAAATATTTTTTTCCCAATGGAGTATCATTGAGTGCTTCAAAGAGTTAGCACCAATCTTAGCATTAACTACGCTCTTAACCTAAGGTGATCAATGTGTAGTAGAGGGAAGTGAAGATGACAAAGTTGAAGAAGTACGACCTATTGAAAGACTGACATACAAGGAAAATGTTCCAAGTTCCTTAGGGGTCAATTAGGTAAAAAAACAACTAATGATTTAGGAGTCTAGTTTCCCAATTGATGAATTTTCTTACAATAATTATATAAACAAATTAATTGGCAAATGTTCCAAGTTGTTTGTGGAACAAAACTTATATAAAGGGGTTCATCTAGGTAAAAGAGTCTACCTAAACTCTCATGTTTCTAGAATTTCTAAATTTTTTATTGCATGCTTATCTGAAGTGTCATTGAGAATTGGATGCATATTCTAATTTCTACATATTTTATAGATAGTGCTTAGGTGGTGTATTGAAGCAACTAATTGAGTATTAAAAAAAAGTTGGCGCATATCTATCATTAAATAACATTCTTCATCCATTTTCGGCATATTCTCTGCAGGCCTAAAAAAATCATGATTTTTTTTCTTGAAGATAATTAAACAAAGAAGAGTGACTAGAAAATTTTCTTGTCCTTTATAATTTGTATTCATGAAAATGTGTTATAATAATGCTAATTATAAATAGTAGATATATGTAAATGTGAATTAGATCTATTTTTTTCTCATTGATTTTTTTTCCTTCGGAGATCTTATAGTAAATATTTCATACTTAAATTATAATTTGATTTTTTTTACACTGAAAAATTACTTGTGTCTTTCGTACGTATTTTCTTTCATCACTTCTTATTCATTTTCCACTGCATGTTTTTCAAAGCACAAACTTTCTAACTCTGATTTTAAACGAACGAATTTTTAAAAAAGCACGTGATTCACCCCCCTCTCACGTGCACTTGATCCTACACATGTTTGTTGGGAATTCTTGTGTGGTGCAGGACCAAGACACTGATTCCGTTGTTGCAGTCGGTTGTCTGAAGAAAGGGTTGTACGTTTTGGATTGGACATCATTTTTGTCGCATGTGATATCAGCATATGACAAGGCAGTTCGCCAACCTCAATCTTCGACTCTACTTAACTTATCTGGTATTTTGCTAAATAAAATTGCTTTGTATTCTGGTTCTTTATGTAAATCGAATGCTTCTCTTTTATGACATTGTCGCCTGGGACATATTTCACCTTCTAAAGCAGTTCATTTAAAATTGCCATGCATTTTTTTTGACGCACCTTGCGATGTATGTCAGTTTGCTAAATTTCAGTGATCTGCGTTTCCATCTATCGCAGCTAAACCTTTTGATTTAATGCACTGTGACATCTGGGGGCCTTACAAGATTCGTACCACCGAGGGGCAAGCCTATTTTCTCACTATTGTCGATTATGCTACACGGTGTTCCTGGGTATATCTGTTACGACAGAAAAGCGAGGTTGGGTATGTCCTTCCAGTTTTTGTGCAAATGGTGCAGACACAATATGCAGGTAATGTGAAAGTGCTATGCAGTGACAAGGGAGGAGAATTTACTAGCACTTCTATGCGGCGTTATTGTGAAAACCACGACATACTACAACAATTTTCTTGCATCGGGCGTCCTCAACAAAATGGTCGGGTAGAACGGAAGCATCGACATTTATTGGAGGTCATTCGAGCATTACTTTTTCAACAAATTACCTGATGCCTTACTTATAGCAAATTACATGATCAACCATCTTCCTTCCTCAACCATCTTCCTTCCTCTATGCTGAATTGGAAGACACCGCTAGAACAGCTCACAGGTACGACACCTTCTCTATCCCATCTACGAGTCTTTGGTTGCTTATGCTACATCGGAGTGGTCAACCCTGCCGGTGACAAACTATCTCCTCGAGCTCGAACATGTATTTTCTTGGGCTATGCCGGACAAGAAAAAGGTTATCGTGTGATGGAACTTGACAATAAGCAAATGCATATCTCACGGGATGTGGTATTTTATGAATCCGTATAGTTTGCTCACACAGGATGTTGAGCCTATGTTACCATTGTTATTTCCTGAAGCGCAAGCACCTAGCTTGGTCGCTTCTAGTACAGATGATCCCACATCTCAGTCGTCAGGTGAATAGTTAAATGATATTGTTGCTACCAGACAACATATTTTTGATCCTCCTACTGCAAGTGAGCCGAGCTCCGCTCATTCTTTTCCAACAAAAGATAAGCAGTTGTCAGATGCACCAGTTGGCCTGCGCAGAAGCAATCGCAATAGAGAGAAGCCGGCCTGGATGTCTGAATATGTCACACTATTAGCGCAATCCAACATTGACGCCAACGTTATAGATCCAGAACCATGTGCCATGGAGGAACCACAACATTACTCAAATTCTAAAGGACATCTCGCCTGGGAGGTAGCCATGAAGGAAGAATTACAAGCGATGGAACAAAATCACACCTGGTCAGTGGTGCAACTCCCCCCGAGAAAACATGCCATTGGGTGTCGCTGGCTGTATAAACTCAAACGTCATCTTGATGGAAGCATTGCAAGACACAAAGCAAGATTAGTAGCAAAGGGCTACAATCAAATCGAAGGAGTTGATTATGTCGAGAAATTTGCTCCAATAGCCAAAGCTAAGACGATACGTCTCTTATTGGCTTTAGCGGCTAAGCATAACTGGCATCTCCATCAGGTTGATGTAAACAATGCTTTCTTATACGGCCATCTCTATGAGACTTTATATGGAAGCACCTGCTGGTTATGAAGTTCAAGAGGGGGAAGTATACTTGCTTCACCGCTCCATTTATGGCTTGAAGCAGGCGTCTCGCCAATGGAATTTGGAATTAACTAAATTCCTGGAGTCACTTGATTTTCGACAGGCATCTGCAGATCCGTGCCTGTTTCTTCGCCATACGGGCACATCAATCATGTCCCTTATCGTCTATGTGGACGATATTCTCATTACAGGTAGTGATCTGTCAGATATTGCACAAGTGAAAGAGGCTCTTCATTGCAAATTCACTATTAAAGACTTGGGAACAGCCAATTATTTTCTGGGTGTCTATATCCATCGGTCAACAAATGGTATTCATTTGTCCCAATATCGCTACATACAGGATATCATCGTCGGTCTTGCAATCCCTGATTCCAAAACGTATGATATACCAATGCCGCAGAATTTCAAGTTTCAACCGCCAGGTACTTCACCACCATTGGCCTGCCCAGAAGCATATCGTGGTCTGATAGGACGATTGTTGTACTTGAGTTTCACTCGGCCAGATTTGGCCTTTCCTGTGCAACAACTCAGTCAGTATATACAGGAGCCAACCATGGAGCATTGGAGTGCCGCGCAACGCGTGATGGGTTATTTGCGAAATACTTGCGCCCACGGTTTATTCTATCCG
This sequence comes from Curcuma longa, assembly GCF_044706935.1. Lineage (NCBI taxonomy): Eukaryota > Viridiplantae > Streptophyta > Magnoliopsida > Zingiberales > Zingiberaceae > Curcuma > Curcuma longa. The sequence continues at coordinate 13,382,413 of NC_133868.1, forward strand.
ATAGGCGGCACAACAAATTTGGAAGCCTATAGTGACGCAGACTGGGGTTCTTGCCCTCTCACTCGACGATCTGTGGCCGGGTTTTGTGTTTTAATGGGAGGGTGTTTGATATCTTGGAAAACAAAGAAATAAAACACCGTATCTCGGTCTTCTGCTGAGGCAGAATACAGGAGTCTTGGAACTACAACAGTGAAAATTTTATACCTTTCTTATTTACTTCGGGACCTGCGTCAGTCCTATCCTACGCCGATCCCTCTTTGGTGTGATAACCAATTTGCCATTCATATCACGGCGAATGATGTATTCCACGAGCGCACTAAACATCTTGACATGGACTGTCACTTGGTGCGCGATGAGTACAAGAACGACTTCTTGTACCCATGCAATGTGCCCACCTCTCGGCAACTAGCAGACCTTTTTACCAAGTCCTTGAGTTCCCAACCGTTCCACACACTCTTGTCCAAGCTTGGTCTGAGAGTCCCATCTTCCCAGCTTGAGGAGGGGGTGTTGGAAATCAAAATGGACTTGGGCTGATGATGGACCGATATGCCTGTTAAAGATTTCCAAGATTTTAGGGATACTTGATCACGAAGAAATTCCTATTATGAGAAAACTTGACTACGAAGAAACTCTCTTAAGGAATGTAATAATTTTGTTCTTTATTATTTCTATGTACAATCATTGTACAATGTGTGTATATTTACATATTGAATTAAAGAAATTGTGAGAGAAAATTTTCTCAACTTGGTTCTTCCTCAAATCCTGTCGTTTTGATGCATTTTTGTACTTCATCAATACACTACTTTGTGTTTGTGCACAATTCTAATTGGTGTGTGCATGGAACTACAAAAGAATTGAATGGACAGAACACGGATCTCTAATAGATTTAATTTGAAAGCTTCAGATATATTTATGTTCTACTCCAACCATATTGAAGCTTCAAATAGAATCTTTCCAAGCTTCAATTCATGAATTATAGGTAATGTTTATTGACTTTTATTATGAAGTTTAAGTTAATCAAGATTGTTAGTTAAAGGTCATTGACTTAATTTGTTAGTTGCAATATCAAAAATATTTCACCAGGTTGATAAATCAAAACATCAGTTTGTTATTCTTCTCTTATCATCATAACTACCAACAACTACTATTAGATACATGGTGGCAAGATTCGTCAAAACAATGCTATCAATCTTTCAAATTCAAACCTCATGTGTGATTTCAATTCATGGATCATAATCACCCATTGCTATGAGTGTTAGCACAATGTAATAAAACTTGGATACATTGAGCTCTTAGAAACTTAAAATCAATAGTACATTCAAATGCAATTATGATTTGAAATTGAGTACATTAATATTTATATTTGTGAATACTTAAGACTTCGCGAGCGTCGCGCGTCTTCCTCGTCGCGACGCAACTTCGCGAGCGTCTTCACCTCCGCGACGCAACTTCGCGACCACCTCCCTCGCCGAGTCACGTCGCGCGAACGTCTTCACCGTCGCGACCACTTCCTCGTCGCGACGCAACTTCGCGAGCGTCTTCACCGGAGTTTCAAGCTCCTTCCTGGGTGTGCGTCGGTCGCATCCTTTAAAGGCGAAAACAGTGGAAAGCTTGGAGTCGAAGCTCAGCGCCTCTCCTTTGCTCTGCATCGCTCTCTGCTCCTCTCTCTCTCTCGACTTGCGGAAGAGGCACCGGGTCCCTTAGCTGTGCCGCGCGTGAGAAAAGGAAGAAGCCAAGGTTAAACAGTAAAAAAAAAAATCAGATATCTCAAAATCAGATATGGCTACTTCCGGCCCTTCAAAATCAGATATCTCAATTTTTACCAACCACATTACTGCACCGCTCTCTTCCGAACTATTGGATGGTAAGAATTATTCCTCTTGGAGCTCCCACATAGAACTTTGGCTTGTTGGACAGGGTTATGAAACACATCTCATCCAAATCGAAGAAGATATTCAAGCTGCCGAACGTCCTCTATGGAAAAAGGTTGATGCTCAATTATGTTGTATTATCCGAGCCACCATCCATCCATCTCTTAAGGACGTCTTCCGCAGTCACAAGACCTGCAAAGCTGTTTGGACACAGGCTCAACAACTTTTTACAAATACCTCTCGACGACTCTATCAAGTATGTGAAGATCTCATGACCATTCTCAGTGCCCATCAGATTAAAGATTCTATGTCAACTTATCTGGGTTCGGTGTCTAGACTTCTTTGTGACTTCAATGAACTGCTTCCACCTGCGGCCACTCCTGCTGAAGAGCTTAGAAAATCGGAAGAAATTTTTCATGTCTCTGGCTTTATATGGTTTGCCCACAGATTATTCTCATGTTCGTGATCAAATCCTGGGTAATCCCACAGAGGCTACTATGGACAGTACCTGGGCGACTCTCCTTCGTGTCCCTGCCAAAGTCTCGACGTTGCCTCCTTCCAGTCATGTTGACTCATCGGTCTTGGTCTCTCGAAATAACAACAGACCTCCATCTCGTAAGAATGGTAAAGGACGTCCTTGGTGTGATCATTGCAACCGACCAGGACACACAATTGATAAATGTTGGAATCTACATGGTCGACCTGGCACGCCTGGTGGTCGACCTCCTCGTGCTGCACAGATTGTTCAGAGTTCTGTCACTTCTTCAGCTTCTACTTCACAGTTGCCACCAGATCCAACCCCACCGCCTTCCTATGACGACTTTCTGAAGTGGTATGAGGATCGAAAGACTTCTGATTCCCCTGCTACCGTTGCACTCACTGGTAATTCCTTTGCTGGCATATCTCACACTTCGAGTTCTTGGGTTCTTGATTCAGGGGCCACCGATCATATCACTGGTAATAAATCTTTGTTTTCTTCTCTTTCTACTTCTGGTTATTTACCCTTTGTCACCATGGCAAATGGTTCTCAAACTCAGTCCCAAGGTGTTGGTATTGTTCATCCTTCTCCATCTCTTTCTATCCATAATGTTCTTTATGTTCCCGGTGCTCCCTTTAATTTATTATCAATCAGTCAGCTTACTCGGTCTCTTGATTGTATCATCTCGTTTACTAAATCTTCTGTTTCCTTACAGGACCGGAGTACGGGGAAGATGATTGGCTTCGGATGTGAGTCTCATGGCCTATATCGGCTTCAACAGTCTTCTCTTGTTGGTTCGGCGGCAACATCTCCACTTCTTATTCATGCTCAGTTGGGACATCCTAGCCTTGATAAGTTGAAACAATTACATCCTAGTCTTTCTCACTTAAAATCTTTGTCTTGTGAGTCATGTCAATTAGGAAAGCATATTCGTAGTTCTTTTTCTCCTCGCACTGTGAATCGGGCTACGTCCCCCTTTGCTTTAGTTCATTCCGATGTTTGGGGTCCAAGTCGTGTTTCCTCTACATTGGGGTCACGATATTTTGTTACTTTTATAGATGATTTTTCCCGTTGTACTTGGTTATATCTGATGAAGGATCGTTCAGAGTTATTTTCTCTTTTTCAATCCTTTTTCTATGAAATTAAAACTCAATTTGGTATCTCTCTTCGAAATTTACAGAGTGATAATGCACGTGAGTATCTATCTATTCCATTTCAGACCTTTTTGGCGTCTCATGGTGTGTTGCATCGGACGTCTTGTCCTCATACCCCTCAACAGAATGGCGTTGCTGAACGCAAAAATCGTCATCTTCTTGAGACCACCCGAACTCTTCTTCTCCATTCTCATGTTCCTCTCCAGTTTTGGGGTGACGCTGTCCTTACTGCATGCTATCTCATCAATCGCATGCCTTCCTCCACTCTACAAGGTCAAATACCTTATCATGTTCTTTATCCTCATCAGTCTCTTCATCCTTTACCACCTAAGGTCTTTGGCTCTATATGTTTTGCCCATGCTCTCGATCCTGGCGTTAGCAAACTCTGTCCCCGGTCTCATAAATGTGTCTTTCTTGGATACCCACGGTCTCAAAAAGGATATAAGTGTTATTCTCCTACTCTCCGTCGGTACTTCATCTCTGCTGATGTCACGTTCTTTGATTCTGTTCCATTTTTTGGGCCCAATGGATCTCTGTCAGAGTTTTCTCCTTCTACGCCGACACCGTTGGCTATCTTTTATCCTCCGGAGGAGGCTCTGTCACCTCCGGAGACATCTCCTCCATTGCAGGTTTATCAGCGTCGTTCTCGTCTTGCTTTGCCGCCGCCAACAACTGACACTGCCATGGACACATCTTTGGAGCCAAGTCTTTCGCCTCGTCCTTCGGTCCCATCTCATGAGTCTGATGTTCCCATTGCACTTCGGAAAGGTATGCGTTCCACTCGCAATCCTTCCCCTCATTATATCTCTTTGAGTTATCATCGTGTTTCTCCTTCCTATTTTGTTTGTCTTTCTTCTTTGTCGTCTGTTTCTCTTCCGAAAACTGCAGACGATGCTTTTGCCCATCCAGGATGGAAACAGGCTATGCTCGATGAAATGTGTGCCTTGCAGAACAGTGGGACTTGGGACCTCGTTCCTCTACCGCCAGGAAAGTCAGTTGTTGGTTGTCGTTGGGTATATACGGTGAAGGTTGGTCCGGACGGAAAGGTTGACCGGCTTAAGGCTCGTCTTGTTGCTAAAGGATATACTCAGATCTTCGGATTGGATTATGGGGACACTTTTTCTCCTGTTGCCAAGTTGACCTCTGTGCGCTTATTCTTGTCTATTGCTGCAATTCGACATTGGCCTCTTTATCAGTTGGACATCAAAAATGCTTTCTTACATGGTGACTTACTCGAGGAAGTTTATATGGAGCAACCTCCGTGTTTTGTTGCTCAGGGGGAGTCTTCTGGTCTTGTATGTCGCCTGCGGAAATCTTTATATGGCCTCAAGCAGTCTCCCAGAGCATGGTTCGGTAGATTTAGTACTGTAATTCAACAGTTTGGCATGACTCGGAGTGAGGCTGACCATTCTGTCTTTTATCGTCACTCATCTACTGGTTGCATCTACTTAGTAGTTTATGTTGATGATATTGTTATCACAGGTAGTGATCATCTCGGGATTTCACAGGTGAAACAACATCTATTCAAGCATTTTCAGACAAAAGATCTCGGCAAACTCAAATATTTTTTGGGGATAGAGGTAGCACAGTCCAAAGATGGGATTATCATATCCCAAAGGAAGTATGCAATGGATATTCTAGAAGAAACAGGCATGTTAAACTCAAAAACAGTTGACACACCTATGGATCCTAATGTCAAGCTCATGCCAAATCAGGGGGAGCCTCTTCCAGATCCTGAAAGATACAGACGATTAGTAGGAAGATTAAGTTACCTTACTGTTACTCGTCCAGATATCTCTTTTGCAGTAAGTGTAGTAAGTCAGTTTCTCAACTCTCCATGCAAGGAACATTGGGATGCTGTGACACGCATTATCCGATATATCAAAGGTGCTCCAGGAAAGGGTCTTTTGTACGGAGACAAAGGACATACTCGAGTCGTAGGTTATTCTGATGCAGATTGGGCAGGATCTCCCATTGATAGGAAATCTACTTCTGGTTTTTGTATATTTGTCGGAGATAACCTTATTTCTTGGAAAAGCAAAAAGCAAAATGTTGTGGCAAGATCCAGTGCAGAGGCAGAATATCGAGCTATGGCCATAGCCAGTCAGGAGCTTATATGGCTCAAACAGTTGCTTCAAGAGCTAAGATTTGGAGAGGTTACACAAATGTCACTTATATGTGACAATCAAGCTGCTATGCATATCGCCTCGAATCCAGTTTTTCATGAGAGGACAAAACATATTGAAGTCGACTGTCACTTTGTCAGAGAAAAAGTTATATCTGGTGAAATATCTACAAGTTTTGTTAACTCACAAGACCAACTAGCAGATATATTCACCAAGTCACTGAGAGGTCCTCGAATTGACTACATATGTAACAAGCTGGGAACATATGATTTATATTCTCCAGCTTGAGGGGGAGTGTTAGAATATTTAGGAGGAATAAATATTCTATTAGATATCTGTTTTTTTTTTATAGAATAAGTCTTTAGAATAGGTCCCTATCTTATTGTATAAATAGGGGCTTGTCTCAATAATAAAGTGAATTATGAATTCCATAATATTTTACATTGCTTAATTTTGGAATCAATATTGCCTAATTTCATTCTTCATACTCTTCCATTAATGTCTATTCTTTTACTTTTTCTATTTTTTCTTCCTTTGCTATTGCCTTTATCTTTTCTATTTTTCTTGTTTGTTAATTATTTTGGCTCCTTTTTCATTTTATTTATTTTTTTCATCCTTCGAATCTTCTTCTTTGTCTTCTTTATATTTGTGATCTTAATGTAGTTTAGTTTTGGTTCTTTTGAATCTCCTTCGTCTTCTTTGGTGTTTCTTATGTATCTAATCTTAACATCTAAATATCTTCACATGGATTTTTGTAGACTCCTATGTAATTATAGAATCATCTACGTATTAGATATATAAGACCTTTGACATATCATCATGTTGTATCCCCTATTAAGTTAGATAGATAACCTTAACTATTATTTAGTAAACTAGTTTGGTCATAATATATCCGAGAAGTTAAATTATCATTTTGTCTTCAATTTATTCTCTCTTTTCTCCACTCAATAGATACATAATCTTAGTATTTCATCCTATCATTTGTTAATCATTTCGTTGTGGTCATAAAAAGGTTTGAGGTGCATTGTTGATATGTAGAATGTATATCCTAATTAAATAAATTTTGCCATGCACCCAACCATGTGAATCTTTTCCATGTAGTTGTTGAGCATGTGGAATTTGTGATTTATTAATAAAATAGGGAAGATAGTAGATACACAATATGAGTTAGAACACCATGTTGCTAATTATTTAGAATATTACATGTACTTTAAATACATTATCTAGTTAGATCATCTTTTAAAGTCTTCCATGCAATTGAATGATCTTGCTAGCTATTTATTTTATTTGGTATATAACTTTGATTAAAGTATAGATTAATATGTATTTAATCATATAGAATTACATGTAGTTAATTTTTTTTCATTTTCTTGAGCACACATATATTGATCACCTTTAGAAGTTATAGAAGTGTTTTTAAGGTACATGGAATCTTTTTTTTATCCTTTCCTCCCCCTTTCTAAGCTCGTCTTATATTTCCACCCTAAACCTATGCAAACCTAGCCAATACTCTTGTTCTTCTAAGTTTCTCTAGTTATAAAAATTTAGAATAAGTAATTAAGATTTATGTAGTGGTTTTGATGATAGTCATATAAGGTTAGCAGAGCCGGTCCTGGTTGGACAAGGACCCTGGGCGAAATTTAATTTTTGGGCCCTGACATATTATAATGTCAAAGTAAAGTTTGATGTTACTATTAAGGAAATAAATAATAATTAACTAGCAACTAAGGGTTACGCCCTTATCAGTATCCTTCCTTTGATGCTTTTACCTACATTAGCGCAATCTACCAAAATGATCAAAGTTCATAGTTGTACAAGCTCATGGACTATAAATAAATCTTAGGCTTGAAATAGTTGTACCATATGTTTTTAAGTCTTTTCACAGATTTTGATCCCACCAATTTAATACCAACAATAATTAAATTTTCTGAATTTCTGATACCAAAATTGATAGTAATATTGTCACCCACGTAATGTTTTTTCAGATTCCGGAAACACTGATTTAACAAAGCTGAAATGAACTTCAACATATTTTGTTGCTCAGTAGAGCTTTTACATTCAGCTGGGAGAAAGAATTCCAATATGTAATCATCATCTCCCGAGAGATGCTTCGTAAGCATATGGCAAGACATCCAGCTAACCCAAACATTCTAGCATAGTGTACAAGAGGATACTCACTTTTACAATACTTGGTAATATCTCCAGAGAAGCATGGCCTGAGCAATGCAAATGCCCTACCAGCCACCCCTTGTCCCTTCTGTAGATGATGTTCTACACAAGCTTCTCTAAAGCCCCACTGGTGAGAATCAACAATATAAAAAGCAACATCTGTAGTTGACATGCAGACTTGTCCCATGCAACTTCCATCAAAGCTTGAACAAGTCTTCTTAACCCCACCATTTATATTTTAGAATGCTAAATTGCTACCTATGTGAACGTAGTAACTACTGATTCCTCCATTTTCTTGTTTCCAAACACCTATTCTGAGCTGAACTAACTCCTTCACCCTTCACCTCCAGTTAACATTTCTCACTGCAAAGCAATTTCTCCATTCATAAGAGCTTAAATTTCTTCCACAACCTTCTATAAAGTATCTTGTACTTGTGTTGAGTCAATGCTTCTACTAAATGAACTTCACCATGATTACCAACTTACTAGCACAACAGTGCATTACTTCTAAAATAAAAATCCAAATAATCCTTTCAGACACTTGTGTAAGTATGTGCAGCAAAAAGGTTTCACAAAAGTTAAGTCAGTGAACGAAATAAAAATACATCTTAATCAAAAACAAGAGTTAGAAGGCAAGAACACCAAAGTACAATGAGATGCCTTTCTATACAAAAACATCTCAAGTTATCAGATTTGGTCAGGAAGTCAATGTCAATCTTATATATCAAACAGCTTCCTGATATGATTTTCCAACATAGTTTTGTGATATTGAGTGATGATGTTGGAAAAGTGTGATAACATGGATAGATATTACCTAAGAATTGTCTTGTATAGTTAGCATTTTTGTAAAAAAAAATTATGATATTCTTTACTTTGTAACCAGATACCAGAAGTGTATTCACATTTCGAAACCTAAGGATGTGTTTCCTATGGGGAGGAAATGAGGTGAGAAAAAAATATCAATACTGAGAAAAAAATCTGTGAATATCCAATAAAAATATTCTGTTCCACATGTTTCCTATGAAGGATGGAAAATCACTGGAAAAAAGTGATGTCACCAATAACAGACAACCACATGAGTAAGTGATATCAAAAAAATTTTCCACTAGTTTTGGCCAGATGCGCTTTGGCTGATTTGGAAACATTTAATCCGTCAAGAAAATTTTCCCTTCAACTTTTTACTCCCAAGGAAACAAGGAAAAAGTTATAGTTTCTACCTTTTTCTTGCACCTACTTTTTCCATCCCTAACTTTTTCAATCTTAGGAAAAATGACCAAAAAATTATCAGGAAGGAGCAAAAAATCATCTTACATCACAATATCACATATTGATAATATGTCCTGCATCATTCCAACTTCCTTCATTGCATTAAGAATTTGTCGGATAATATCATATATCTTTCACAGACCTCTCTCAACTTTCTTGCCATAAAAAGCCGGATTAAAAATCATGACTTTATAACATTATAACAAAGCAAATCATTTATGAAGCTGAAAAAGAAAAACAACACGAATTTGCAACAAAATGATCTCAAATCATCATAAAATCATGGGTTCATAATCACCACAAGTTTGCAGTTTGTCGTGTGTGTTCTCTCCGTCGGAGTGCGCTCTCGAGATCTGCCGTCGGAGCAGCCCAAGGTGCGACGGAGAACAGAGGCCCTTGGATCGGACCAGTGTGCGTTCTCTCCCTGCGCGCTGAGCTGTGTGATCCAGTGGCGTGACTCGTCACTTGTGAGCTACTCCGCGTCTCCGCCTCAAGAGGGACATCGATCGAATCTTGGGCATGAAAATGCCTCAGCCGCCCACTGGTCTAGGGCACTTAATTAAAATTTTGGGCCCTCTTTAAGGTTTGGGCCCTGGGCGGGCGCCCTCGTTGTCCTGGCCCTGATTGCATCTCAAGTTGATCCTTTCAAGCTTAAACAAATTAAGCAGCTGCATTTATAAAATTACAAATCTGTGTCATATTTGACGACTGCGTCTTAAGTTTATCAGTTTAAACTTTTTAATTGTTGAAAAATATATATAGTTCGATCGAGTATTTAAATCTCGCTAGCTACAAACTGTTTTATAAATTAAATTCCCATTTAAAAAACTCAACTTGGAGTATAATTGGAGAAAATAAGATCTAAAGCATCTTTTCGTAAATTAATCTATGACACCTCTGGCCTAAAAGAAAAGGAAAAAACTATGGGAAAATTAATAGAGATCTTAAACATCTTAATTTCATTAGAAGAAATTGAAGGAGCATGTAAATATCAATTATGATAGGCTTTTTGGTAAAGTGCTAATTAAACTATATATATAATTTGCTTCATTTGTCTAATTAACTATTTTGCTTCAATAATCAATCGCACGTAGATTTGCTGACACTCGGAGCTTGGTAGACACAAAACTGAGTACAATCTATCCTTTGACTCTATAATTTTCCCTGTCCATGAATAAATAAAAATTAAATAGATATATATATAGTTATATGTGTTATAATTATTTTCAAAAGGGGATTAAAATGATTCTTAAAATATTGAAACCGAATTAAAATGATTAAATCACTAAAGGGTAAAGAATTGATTTTATTTCCTGTTCACACATAGGGTTCATCTGGAGGTAAAATGGAAAAGGGTGTTTTAAAAAGTTAAATAGATATTCTCATTTACTCTGCCTGTTGATACATATCTTTATATTGCTTGATCTTTTATTTCTCGTACTGTTGATATTTCATCCTATTGATACTTAACCTTTACATGTAAACTCTACTATGATACCTTAAAAAATAAATAAGATTTAATTGGATTTAAGTTGGTCGTTTAGACCAAATCGAAAAGATATATACTGAGAATGTAACAATTATGATAACTGATGAAAAAGATATAACGTAAAATGAGATAAAAGAAAATGATAAATATTAAAAGGTGTTAACTATGAGCCTAGTTTTTGTCATGCCCCGCACGAACTAGGCTTGCCGCAATGCTAGCTTCGCTCGCCGCGCGTGAACTGTAACAAATGTTAGAGCAAAATACAGAGTAAAACTAAATAACCTGACTATATGCATACCTCTGGAATAACTCCCTTAGTGTTATGTACATATCTCAACAATTAACCTGGAGTCAAAGAAAAGGGAGAGTGAGCACAAAGTGCACAGTGGAGATACGAAAGACGTGCATGAAAATATTAATAAAAAGATCAACAACATCATGTATCTTTTATAATTTCATGTCATTCGTCTTTTCTTTCTTTTTTTTTATTTAATATCATCCGTTCCTATTATTGTCTTATTTTATTCGATCACTCAATACGATTTCTTGAATGGGTAAACGACATACAATCTACTCATCTAGAATGTGTCGTTTAGGAAAAAGGTGAACAACCTGCCTTGCTTTCACCTAATACAAACATATCACATATTTACAATTATTCCTTAACATTCATCTTGTATTGTCTTCTGAATTATATTCATTAGTTCTCCTTAATTTCTCATTTTTCAACATTACACACATTATAGTCTTATTTTATCTATCACTCAGCATAGCCTGTTGAGTGGGTGAACCACATATAACATCCTCAACAAGGATATGTCGTATAAGTAACGATGAATGACCTGCATTCCACCTAATATGAACACATCCTGTATAAATGAAAATCTCAAGGTGAGCGACCTGCAGCTCATTCGAGAAGGATGCATCGTATATAAGAGTAAACGACCTATAATCCACTCGTAATGAAAAGCATCGTATGTATGCACATATACATGCATAAGTTGGGTGAACGACCTGCAATCCACTTGATATGAAATACATCATGTGAATGCACATATACAAACACATATAGATATATAGAATGAACGACCTGCAATCCATCCGAAAAGTGTCTCATATAAAAATAGGATGAACGACCTGCAATCCATCCCATGAGATGCCTCACATAAGAATAGGGTGAACGACCTGCAATCCACCCTGTGAGGAAAATTTCATCTCAATTTGTTCAAAGTTTAGGCACATGCAGAAAGATTCGAAGGCTCTTTCGAATTGCGGAGCAAAGAGTTCTATATTTATAGAGTTATTTTCCTCATTACTCTGATATAATTATTCTCAAATCTTCTATAACAGAAAGAATTGAGATCCATGACACGAGAAGTATATTCACTTCTTAATTTACTTAGTTTGAGAAGTCATATATCTTCTTACGAGCACCGAGCCGAAGCTTTCTCTCGTATTATTTGATTTTTGATAATAATATCATTTATATTATTTATTCACTTTAAATTCTCATGAGGTTTGAATTCTCTTTTAGGAAATTATCTTAAAATTTTCCATATCTCTCAATTTCCAAATCTAAATGGCATTGATCTATTTTGATAAACAACACATATAAAAGGGCAATCAAGTACAAAGATATGATCAAGCAAATCGAAGTATATACAAGCATGTACTTTATTTTTCTTCTACCATATAGAATATAAATCTTAAATAATTCATTATCAATATTTTCTATCTCATACCTAATTTAACATTGATGAGGTCATTCTTGTTTTCTAACCTATCGATGTAGACCTATGGTAGTAATTACCCACTAAAATGAAATCTTAATACAAACAACAACAAGCACCGTACACTGTATATAATGGATTCATGATATACAAAGATAAAGAAAAATCCAAGCTATGAAATTCTTGATGGTTGTGAATTGTCAAACCAACAGAAAAATAATAAAAAGATCAAGCAGAAAGAGATCCAGATTATTATCTCTTAAAGCGTAGGTTTAATCATGCACGAAGGAAATCGAAGAGTCAAGCAAGAAAACTCCACCTCAATGGAAGGGTTTTTCGCCGTGGGGCGTCGGCGACGTGACGATGGTAGCGTGACGACAATGGCGCTAGCTACAAGGGCATCCAACGACCACGACGACGTGCGGCGACAACGACAATGACGATAGGGAATAAGGACGACGATGGCGCCGGCGGGAGGAGTTTGAGGGTGCATTAGGGTTTTGGGGTTAGAGAGGTTTTAAAGACCTTTTATTTGCATTTTTGTATAAAGGTCCAACAAGTTTTTAAAATTTTTAACTAAGGTCTTTTGAATTATTTCAAGATATAACAATTTTTATACCAGAGTACTGGACCGTACACCTGAGGAGTGGTGGTGTGATGTAGCCCTCGGTCCAGAGCACTGACCACCTATATATTATTGTGGTAGAGCACAGCCCTCGGTCCAGAGCACTGACCACCCACATATTATTGTGGTAGAGTGGAGGTCCTGCCTTCCACCGATGAAGGCTATTAACCCATATATTAGATAACGTATGCAACAATATATTCTGAGGAGACTGTTAGCCTATATATATATATATATATATATATATATATATATATATATATATGAGATATTACTAAATTCTGATGATATTGACTTCTGTTGTGCACTTTTTAATTAATTATATAAATATTGATACTGTTTATAACATTTGACCATATTGAGATTATACTGGTGATGATACAACTTGTTAATTTAAATAACAAAGATTGATAATACTGGTGATGATAGATAATAATAATATTACTTGATTTCAGATAATAATAAATGACGAGAATAATAAATAGATATATATACAAATATGTATATTATGTACCAATGGAAAACTATACAAGAACATAAAATGACAATATGAAATTATAATCCACCCTAATTTCTTGGCTTCTTAATTAAGATTAAATTCATGCACATCTTTTCTGATTATCCACCTAGCCTTTGGCTAACTATCTATATTCTTTGGCTTCCAGATTTGCAGACACAGATTTAATACTACCTTGGTTCAGTTTTTTTAGAATTGCTCAGAGACCTTGACATGCTGCGTTTCGATTTGGGATATTTTACTTGCACATAATTCACCTTAAATTCACGATCCGTGTGGATTGGCTCACGATATAACAATTTTTATACCAGAGTACTGGACCGTACACCTGAGGAGTGGTGGCGTAATGTAGCCCTCGGTCCAGAGCACTGACCACCCACATATTATTGTGGTAGAGCAGAGACCGCGGTCAATGTTTATCCTGTCTTCCATCGATGAGGGCTATTAGCCCATATATTAGATAACGTATGCAACGATATTCTGAGAAGGTTGTTAGCCTATATATATATATATGAGATATTACTACACTCTGATGATATTGGCTCATGTTGTGCACTTTTTAATTAATTATATAAATGTTGATACTGTTTATAACATTTGACCATATTGAGATTATACTGGTGATGATACAACTTGTTTAAATAACAAAGATTGATAATGCTGGTGATGATAGATAATAATAATATTACCTGATTTCAGATAATAATAAATGAAAAGAATGATAAATAGATATATATACATATATGTATATTATATACCAATGGAAACTATACAAGAACTTAAAGTGACAATATGAAATTATGATCCACCCTAATTTCTTGGCTTCTTAATTAAGATTAAATTCATACACATCTTTTCTGATTATCCACTTAGCCTTTGGCTAACTATCTACATTCTTTGGCTTCCAGATTTACAGGCACAGATTTAATACTACCTTGATTCAGTTTCTTTAGAGTTGCTCAGAGACCTTGACATGCTGCGTTTCGATTTGGGATATTTTACTTGCACATAATTCACCTTAAATTCACGATCCGTGTGGATTGGCTCACGATAAGCTTGGGTTGGTTCGCGGATTGAGAAAGTTTATTAATTTATTTTAAATTTTAAAATTAAAATAAAAAACTCAATGAATTAATGAGTTTAATCCGTCTAAATTACAATTCAAGTTTAAAATTTTCAACTTCATCAATTTAAATTATAATCTAAATTTAAAATTTTTAATATTTTTAATATTTTTTATTTTTCAACATGTCCGTGGGTTAGCCCGTCTAACCCGCAATCCATCTTGAGTTGGGTTAGAGTGGAGATTTTTCAACTCACCAAGTTGGTGGATCGGTCCATTCCCCTCTAATATATGATAGATTTTTAATGAATTAGTCCACTTCGTTATGAAATGATCCGTTTGACAGCTCTATATGTCATATATTTATAATTTTTTGAATATATATAGTCAGGACATCCGAATTTGAAATTTCATGACACTACAAGAAAATTGTCATATACCCAGCTACGGCGTAGGTAAAAGCATGAAAACCGTAGGAATTTTCCTCCAAACGGGGAACGCATTTTTAAAGGATGCTGGGCAATTTTTTTCTGGGGATTGTGCCGCCATTATGCGCTTCCCGATTTACCCTGGTGGTCGCGTGGAAAATTTTAGTGGGACTAAAAACGGGCCGACCACCCCCCAGAGATGTAGCTACTGGGTATAGATTATAACCACATTTTTTATTACAAAAAATCTGTTTGACAGCTATATATGTACATATATTTATAATTTTTTGAATATATATAGTCAGTAATACTGAATTTGAAATTTCATGAGAAAGAGAACCATTTCGAACAATTTTTACAAAATAGAAGCTTTTAGGCGCATCAATCCGTGTTTTTTTAATACATATAATTTCATTAATTTTCATCCAAAGAAAAAAAATAACTAACCAAATATTCGAGCTATTCGTTTCAATAAACAATCAATCTGCTATGACTTAGTTCTATTTACTAGAATTTGAGACTACAAAGCTCGATTTGAGCAGAAAGGTGGTTGCCCTACATAAAAGTTCGTGGTTGTTTGTTTCATATATCATCAGAAAAGCTGAGATATGAAGCAGTATGACTTAATAATACTCTGATGCTTTTACAAAGTTGTGAATCCCTGGAATAGAAATCAAAAAGATTAGCAATGATGTTTCCAAACCAAGGAAAGGAAGAACAAATTTTAGCAGAGAAGTCAGATTGAAACACCTAATACGATGCCGCAATTGGATCAACAATGCAGATTTGTCTAAAATCTGTCATCGAGGCATCTCTATCTTTCCGGTGGTTTCTTTCTTCAAAATGATTTCAAACACGTCGATAGGTGTTTCCAACAATGGTGTTTGCACGTGGACGTAAAGAATGTGCTCACTACAAGAAATTCACGAAATAACGACGGAATTAGAGACGGAATTAATTATAATTAGCGACGGAATATTCATTTCCGTCTCTAATTAGAGACGGAAATTAATTTCGTCGCTAATTAGCGACGGATTTATATTTCCGTCTCTAATTAGAGACGGAAATTAATATTCCGTCTCTAATTAGAGACGGAAATTAATTTTCCGTCGCTAATTATAACGACGGATTTAAATATTCCGTCGTTAGATAGAAATGAAAATATTAATTTCTGCATTAAAAAATATTTTAGCGACGGAATATTGTATTCCGTCGCTAAATTAGAGACGGAATAGAAACGTCCGTCGCTAATATAGCGACGGAATTTAAATTCCGTCGCTATTATCGCGCATTTTAGGGTTTTAGGGTTCCTGATCCTTTTCTTCTCTCCTGCGCGAACAGCTTCTCCTCTTCTCCTGCGCGAACTCTCCTCCGGCGTCCTCTCCTCCCGGCGAACTCTCCTCTGCTGTCCTCTCCTTCCGGCGTCATCTCCTACCGGCGAACTCTCCTCTGGCGAACTCTCCTCTCCTCCTCCGGCGTCCTCTCCTCCCGGCGTCCGGAGTCCGGAGATTGGCGTCGGAAGAGGAGGAGGTGGAGGGTCACACGATGTGCTCCAGCGTAGGAGACGAAGGCGCTACTTCATCGTCGAAGCCGATCTGCGCCATCTGTTACGAAGACCTGAAACCCCTCGCCGAACACCTCCAGTGCATCCCCGTCTGCGGCCACGTCCTGCACGAACTCTGGTAACATCACTTCTGGAAAACCCAATTCCACTTCTTTGAATTCATGATCTCATGGATTGGGAATCAGCTTGCAGCAATGGCTCGAGTACTGCCCCGCCGGCCAGAAGGCGGCCTGCCCCATCTGCAAGCAGTCCTGTTCGCGCAATCGCCCTACTCGGCTCTACTTCCAATCCACCACTGAAGAAATTTGTTCTTTTCTTTCGTTTACCAAGGTCTCTGTCTGGAAGAAATTAGCCAAACAGGAAGAATCCAAAAGGGAAGAAATCAAGCTAGAAAGAGATCGCATGCAGCAGTTTCTTTGTGTAAAGACAGAGGTAAAAATGAGTGTTCCTTTGGTAGCTTTGATAATCTGTCTTCAAGGTTGCAATTTTGCGGCTTCCTGTTGCAGGAGTTGAATAGGAAGTCATCAGAGTGTGCAAAACTAGAGGAGAGGAGTTTAGGGTTGGCTAAGGAGCTTGCTACGCTTAAACTGTAAGAGAAGCTTATTCTTTTGCGGCTTCTCAATTTGGATAATGATCTCGTTGTGATTTTTCTGATAGTTTAGTGCAATGGATGTCAATTTGGAAGAAGGAGAGATTTTGAAGTTTGCATCACTTGGAAATGGGCGTAACCTTGAGAGTACGATAGATGTCCTGCGGAGGTCTCTTGCAGTGCGTAACAGGTATGTGTTATCAATTTCAAATCATATACAAGATTTGTAGATAAATGCCACATATTATTGGCGTTGACGCTGTTCTAGCATCATTTATTGATATCAACGCTAACAACAAATGATGGATCATGCTCAAATGGTAGGTGCTTGAAGCTACAACCTCAAACCACCCTCTTTACATCAAAATCAGTGGCTTTGAATGCAGGATCAGATTATTGGAAAGTCATACAGTGAAATATTTTCTGTTATAGGAATAAAACATTAACTTTCTATACGCTATGCCCTATTTTCTTTGTTCAAAATGTGCAACACTAGGCTTGCCGAACTGTGTGCTGGCATACAGTGAAATACTTGTCTGTTGTAGGAATAATACATTAACTTTCTATACACCATGGCCCTATTTTCTTGGTGCAAAATGTGCAACTCTCGGCTTGCTGAACTAATGTTCAGCTGCACACAATGCAATTGAAAGTCATACAGTGAAATCTTTATCTATTATAGGAATAATACATTAACTTTCTATGCATCATGGCCCTATTTTCTTGGTGCAAAATATGCAACTCTAGGCTTTGTGAACTGTGTCGTTTTTGCACACAATGCAATAGGTTGGTTGGCCAGATTTGAAATATCAGTTCTCATTATCTTTAGAAACATGCATGCTAAACAAGGTGGATTGATATTCTACAAAAGGCTTAGTTGTTGGCGGGTGGTAAGTATTGGTGTTATTAGTACTTTTTAATTCATAGATCCTCTTCTTCATATTTTTTTAGTCTAATTCACAGGTGTGGTTTGGAGGAAATTTGGTAGAGGAGGCCTCAAGTTCTGCTATATTTGAAGGATAAAGTTCAACAAATCAAGGATAAAGAATACTCTCTAATTTTATAGGTATGCTACTGGTGTATGTTATGATTTGTATCTTATTTTAAACTAGCCAAATGGCCTGTGTCCCTGAAGTTGTTTTATAGGAGTAGACTTGAAATTTTGTCTAGTGTTTACCGAAAAGATATGAAAAATAAGGACCCTGTTTGCATCCAAATCAACTTCGGGTTCCATGTTAAGTTATTTGCCCTTTAAAATATGACTATCTTTTTTCTACTTCTGTTGAACTTATAAGCCTATAATTGTCATTGTCTGCATCATTAATTTTTCATTTTTTAAGAAAGTCTAGAATTATATATTTTGGTCATCATTGCCAGCAGGCTTTGGAATTATCTAATGGAATTATCTATTGATGTTTTATGCAGGTATTCAAACTAATGGAATTATCTATTGATGTTTTATGCAGGTATTGCTTATTCATCTATTAATATT
Source organism: Curcuma longa (assembly GCF_044706935.1). Classification (NCBI taxonomy): domain Eukaryota; kingdom Viridiplantae; phylum Streptophyta; class Magnoliopsida; order Zingiberales; family Zingiberaceae; genus Curcuma; species Curcuma longa. The sequence continues at coordinate 13,400,974 of NC_133868.1, forward strand.
TCATCTTTCAGAAAGACTTATATAACTGCTGTATATAAATTTAATGGTCGACATTGCAGTATATAAATTTAATGTTTGATGTGGATCAATAGCTGTCTGCAAGGTATGTTAGTATTTTTCAAATAGGTTGTTATAATTACATTATTACTAACCTATCTTATTTTCTTTTTGTAGGATCTTCTATTTTGGCTGGGCTCGTTTTTGTAAGATTTTATATTTAGATATTGTATTCAGATATTGTATTCAAATGCGCATTTTTCAAATAGGTTGTTATAATTAAATTATTACTAACCTATTTTTATTGTCTTTTTGTAGGATCTTCTCTTTTGGTTGGGCTTGTTTAGATAAGTTTTTGATATATTATTGTATTTTGTAGGATCAGTGTATCTAAAGATTTGTGTTGTATTCAGATATTATTGTATTCAGATTGTATTAATATTGTATTCAGATATATTGACATGTCGTGTATTCAAATATTGTATTAGTATTTTGTTTTATTATTATTGGGTTATTAATGTATTACTGTTATATTTGTTTGATTGATATACAAACAGGAAATTCAAAAACAAAATTAAAATATATAAAAAAATAAATTATTAGCGACGGAATGATAAATTCCGTCGCTAATAAACTTTTTTTTTTTTATTTTTTTTTAAAAATTAGAGACGGAATTTAAATTTCCGTCTCTAATTAGAGACGGAATTTATATTTCCGTCTCTAAAATTAGCGACGAAATTTAAATTTCCGTCTCTAATTAGAGACGGAATTTATATTTCCGTCTCTAAACTTAGCGACGGAATTTAAATTTCCGTCGCTAATTAGAGAGTCGCTAATTTTAGAGACGGAAATATAAATTCCGTCTCTAATTCTTAGAGACGGAAAAAATAGTTCGTCGCTACTTTTAGCGACGGAAAAAAATTTCCGTCTCTAATTAGCGACGGAAATTTAAATTCCGTCGCTAAAGTGACGTCAGCGACGGAATTTTTCGCGACGGACGATTTCCGTCGCTATTCGGTCGCTAAGCTCGATTAGCGACCGAATAGCGACGGAAATCGTCCGTCGCTATTTGCTTTAATTTTTGTAGTGTCTGACAATGTTACTGTTATATGAATCTAACTTCCGACCTTTAGCAAGAAACCTTTCAAATATATTTCATCTGTCACTAGAGCAAATAATTGTTAATATATTTGCATCTCTTAATGCTTGCACGGATGAGTTGTACATATCTAATAAAATCACAAGGCTTTTCTTTATGCAAAAGTATTCTCCAAAATTATACACATAATTTATCTATTATTTACACAAAAACTAAATTATATTTAACATCCAATGATTTGGTTAACATAAACCATAAAAGGATTGCTAGTGTGAGATTTAATAAAAATGTTTGTCAATTATTTAGTTGAAGGCTGAGACAAATTTGAATTTAAGTTATAAATCACAAAGGAATAGTATTGAACGTTTCATAGATGACATTAAACAAAATGACAATAGATTTTAATATGTTCAGTATAACAGTAGGAGATATCGACAACTTGGACACTTTAATTGCCATAATAGAATGGAATAGGCGTAGCTTGCGATACTCCAAAATTAGCAAACAATATTGAATTCTGAAGCACTATAGTAAGTGTGCAGTATGATGAGGGAATCACCAAAGTAGAAACACAAATCAGTAGTAGATTGTATATCAATAGGATCACTTACCCAATCATCAAAATAAGCATGTAACGTTAGAAGAAATGATTCTAAGGAGAAGTCAGTTGATTTTGAGGGGAAAACTATTCTGGACCATTAAGTTATTTAAATCAACTGTTTGATCGACTAAACCACTTTCAAATCATCAACTAAGATCAAATTTGGACTCCTTGCCCTTCTAGGAATATTTATATAGTATTAATTTAACAGTAGTTTAATCCCTCTATTTAATTGGACAACATTTTGTCTTCTGTGAATTCATAAGATTACAGAACAGTTTAAACAGCACGTTTGATCAGGGCATTAACCAGACATGAATCAGAATTCTGTTTTTTCTTTTCTTTCAGAAATATGTTCAGCATATGAGCCAGAAGGCAATGAATTTTGTTCACTAATAAATAAAACTAAGAAAAAGGACCTGACCTACTTCTGTAAAATCTGGCGACCCATGGAGCGAGATCGTGTTATCTGGGTCTCTCTTATTTTCTTCTCTTCTCCAACGGCAAAAAATCTCCATCTTCCTCTTCTGCAATCAACGAGCAAGAACGCCTTTCTTCTTATCCAACATAACACCCCTAGTTGCTGCTCTTTTTCAGCCACTAGTCGTCGATAGCCTCGCCGTCTTCCTTCTTTCTCTCCTCGTTTATTGCCCTTGCTGTTCTTGTACCTCGGCAGCAGCCGCCGCAGCTTGCCGAGGCTAGCTGAGGCCATCAGCATAGAGAGGAACACAACCTTAGTTTACTACCTTCTTTTCCAACAACTACAGCAGCCCTTAAAAGGTATATTTTGACCCTTTTCTTTATCCATTTTGTAGTTAGGATGGTTAACTAGATCGGAATGGAGATCTCATGTAGAAATGCTAAATCTTACAGGGAAGCGAGATCAAAATGATCATTTGACTTTGAGTCGTAGATAATATTTAAATTTTATATTATTGTTCTTATTAGATAGCATTTCGATTATTTGAGTTATTTTTGTATTGTGTTTGTAGATACGAATTGGAGTGAAGCACGATAATCGTCTACCGATACTCAAAGTTTTTGCTATAAATAAAAATAGATAACTTCTATCTTTGGACTCATATATTTCCTTATACATGAATAAATAAATAAATGAATTATATATGTGTTTGTATAATTATCTTTAAAAAATGATTAAAATAATATTTAAAATAATGAAATATCTTTAAAATAATCAAACTATTAGAGAATAAATAATTAATATTACTTTCTATTCATATGTGGAATATTCATATGAGGATAAATTAGAGAAAGGGTTATTTCAAAAATTAAATAGACATTCTGTATTATTCTTCCATTGATGTATGTTTTTATATTACTTGACCTTCCATGATCCTTGTTATTTGTGTTGTAGATACTTGTAGCATCTTGATTGATATCTTTTACTTGTGAATCTTACAATGATACTTAAATCAAAACACTTCATATGAAATTAACTTGAGTTGGTCGTTCAGACTAATTGATAAGATATATATTTCCGCCAAATACCGTGGATGATCAAACCACTGGTCGACGAATGGACTGACGTACATGTTCCTCGGAGATAGTCACTAGAAGGGATGAAGGAACCAGAAAAGCACTCTAAAAAAAGGGTTTGAATGGCGTCGGGTGGAGGGAGGATCCCGACAAGCCACTCCGATATTCAAGTTAGGGTTTTGTGAGAAGAAAGAGATTAAATAGTTTGGAAAAATAGGGTTTTGTATGTGCATACCTGTGCCTCGGCATGAATAATCTTTTATAGATTTATCAATGTATCCGTCTCCAAAACATCAATATCCGTTTAAGATATATTGTGAAAATACGTGCTACAGTTTATGGTACACTTCGATATACGTGCTCTAATTTTTTATGTCTTCCAGGATATTTTACTTATTTTTTTAGAGAAACAGTCTTAGGGTTTCATGATCTTACGGGCAAGTCAGCTTTTTGGGCTCAACATAAGGCTTAGATGAGGTCGAAGCATAAGATCGAGCCGAGGTCAGGACCTGAGACCCATTACAGATCGAGGTCAGGATTTGAGACCTATCGAGGGTATGCGCATGCAACTGAGGTTGAGACATGAGGCTGAGATGAGGGCGGTGCATGAGACCGAGCAGAGGTCGAGATCGGGACTTGAGATCTGGTAGAGGTCAAGGTTGGGACCCGAGACCGAGTGGGGGTCGGCACATGCGGCCGAGGTTGAGATCCGAGACTGAAATGAGATCGGTGCATGAGACCGAGCGGAGGCCGAGGTAGGGACCTAAGGCTGCCATAAGGTTAATGTATAAGAACGAGTAAAGGTCAAGGTCGAGATCTGAGGTTGGCGTATTAGACAAGCGAAGGTTAAGACCCGAGACTCGATAAAGGTCGAGGTCAGGACTTGAGGCCGAGCAAAGGCCAAGGTCGAGATCCGAGACCTGAGGTTGAGCTAAAGTCGACATGTGAGAGGTTGAGGTCGATACCCGAGACTCGAGGCCTTGATAAGGTTGGCCCATGAGATTGAACCGAGCAGAGGTCGGCGTATGAGGTTGGGCTAAGGCCGGGATCCAAGGCTTAAGGCTAAGGTTGGGCCTACAGGATCCAAGGCTAAGATCGCCAACTAGCTACCATTCAAGATTTGTCTAATCCTCCTTCCTCTAGCTTAATAGCTCCACATGACTCTAGGTCGGGTCGGGTTGGGTTCTATCCCTCTCTCAGTGACTGTATCTGAGGAAGCGATCACTTTTTACGCCGAATAGGCACTTGCTCGGATTTAATTTGAGATTATACTCTGTAAGGTATTGCATGTCTCCTTGACATCACTAATCAGGTTTTCAACCTAAGCTAATTTGATTAGTATATCATTCACGTATACCTTGATGTTGTGGCCTATCTAGTGTCTAAGACCAATCCATAAGTCGTCGACAAGTAGCTCTTGTATTTTTCAACCGAAAAGGCATAACTGTATAACAAAAACTCCCGTCAGATGTGAAGAAACCAACTCTTTCCTGATCTTTCTTAGCTAAAGAAATTTGGTGATATCCTTAATATGCATCTAGCATACATATGAATTCGCATCCCAAGGTCGAGTCTACTAGTTGATCGATTCTAGGGAGCGGATAACATTCCTTGAGGCAGACTTTTTGAGGTCCCGGAAGTCAATGCATCACCATTTGCCTCTGGGCTTCGGTGCCAACACTATGTTTACTAGCCATATTGGAAATTAGACTTCTTGGATGTGTCCGACTTTGAGGAGTTTAGTGATTTCACTACGGATTACTTTGTCTTGCTCGGGTCCAAAGTATCTTTTTTTTATTGAACATGTCGAGACTCTGAGAGGATGCTAAGTCAATGTTCTATTATGGTGGATGCTACCCCTGTGACTTTATGAGGAGACTAGGCGAAAATATTATTGTTCTGAATGAGACAAGCGATCAACTCTGTCTTAAGCTCCGGTGCCAAGGCTACGATTTGAGTGACTCTGTCAGATAGACTAGGTACAATCTGTACTTATTTGTCGTGTGTCAGTTGTTGGACAAGCGTTTCTTGTAAGGAGTGTATCTCTTCGCATGAAATTCTCCGCATCTTTTTAAGGTTTGTATGAACCATCCGGTATAACACTTTCAAGAGACAGTCTTATCCCTACTGACTGAGCTTATATGATCGACCACCGGGAATTTTAACTTCTGATCAAAAGAAGAGACCACCGCTTGAATGCGTTGATTGTTAGCCTTCCCATAATGAAATTATAGGAAGAGGGAGCATCTACTATTGTGAAGATGGTGTTCCGAGTTTGTCATAAGGGCTCCTCGCCTAAAGAGAGAGGGAAGTTGATTTGGCCTAACGACTATATTTCATATCCGATGAATCCGAATAGAGCTATCGACATAAACCTTAGTTCTTCTCGGTCGATCTGCATTCTATCAAAGACCACTTTGAATTACGTTGACGGAGCTTCCTGTATCAATGAATACTCTAGCCACATTGTAATTTGCTATCACCGCATGAATTACCAAGGCGATATCGTGAGGAGTAGTGACTCTTTACAAATCTTGTGGTCTAAAGCTAATGATGAACCCTTTCTCTTAGCATCTCCAAGTGCCTATACCGTAACTTTCCAGCCTTCCAAATCTTTTTTAATCTAGTTGGTCAGGTTATTCAGGTTGGTTGGGTTATCTGGGTTCGGGTTTAGGGTTTTTGAGTTGTGTTTGGATTGAGATGTTTTTGTAATATTGTTGCTTTGACCCGACCCGAATCCACTCGACCCACCCGAATTGACATCCCTAGTAAAACTTTAAAATTTATCTTAATTGATGATTACACAGATAAATTCTAATTCCAACATATAAATAATATTAGATGATCATAAATATACATTTATGTATAATTTGAGAACTTAAAGAAGAATTAAAAGTTGCAATAATGAATTGTTCTTCTTTGACTTCTTAAATAAAATTAAATTCATGCACAACTATTTTGATTATCCACTTAGTCATTTGGTTTCCTATCAAGCGCAGACACACTTTTAATATTATAGTTGGTTTCGCTTTATATAGAATTGCGCACGGATTAATTCCTGATTTATTTTACGTTTATTTACGTTTTGTTTCATATGTCATTTTATATGTATCGTTTTATTGTGTATATGATATAAATAAAGTTGATACATTAATGTGTAATTCCAATGAGATCTCTTTTATTACTAGGAATGACACACCCGGGATGTGACAATTGTAGTTGGGATATCTCAGAAACAAATTTGCAATAGAAACCGTAATGGAAAAAATAGGGAAACATCAACTTGTTAACTAAAATTAAACTTGTTCAGACAACTAACTCTGGTCACCAGAAACAAAATGTAAATGAACAAACAAAGCTTCAGCAATCGATCAAGGATCTAAGATAAACTAGATATGATTCATGATCTTCAACTTCCTAAAAACTACAGATATAATAGGTGAGATCTTAGAAAAAAGAAAATTAGTAACACAAACAGAAAAAGGATAAAAGAGGAATGTATCATATCTACTTGTCGTTCAAAATTAAACTTGTTCAAATAATAATAATAATAATAATAATAATAATAACAATAAATAGATGTGTTCAGACAACTTTCCTATAATCTGCAGGAAAAAAGGTAAATTGATATCGATCATTAGACAATCGAGAGAGAAAGAAAAAGATGAAGCAGAGATACAAAAGAAACATTTGACCAAAAAAAACGTAGCTAGAGAAGAAGAAAAGTTAAGTTGATTACCTGGTTAAAGTTGTATCCTGCTATCGATATGCAGAAGAACCAAGAAGACGACTTGACTTTCTGCGTAGATGTTGCCTGTGCTTTCCTGACAATAAATCAAGAAGAACAGTTGACTTTCTGCGTACATGTTGCCCTGCACGTTCCTGCCAATTAATGGGATCTGCATTGCATTATAATATGACCGTCGGTGTCATGTGCGGACCTGTTTGACTTTTTCTATGATTGATATCCAGCTGGATCTGCACATGACGCATTAAGATACAAGAAAATTATTGCACTTTTAATTAATATTTAACAGTAATTAACCTAATTCTAAGTATTATTTATTATATCATACCTAGGTATTTCCCATCAAACAGTAATTAATTAAATTATTATATATATAGTTCATAATAAAATTTAATTTAATCCTAATTTATTTGTCATTTCTTTGAGAGTCGAGCTATTACTTAGAAATAGTACGTGTACTAAAGGATGAAAATAACTAAATAGACTGTCACATAAAAGACTTTAAGAAGGACAAGTATTGATCAATTTAAATCAAGTAAACATATATATATATATATATACAATATTTCAAGAAGGCCAGTTGACTTTCTGCGCAGGTGTTGCCTGCACGTTCCTGTCAATTAATTAGATCTGCATTATAATATGACCGTCGATGTCATGTGCGGACTTTTCTTCCTTTGACTTTTTCTATGATTGGTATGCAACTGGATCTGCACAGGAAGCATGCATTAAGATATAATTTGAAGTTGTTTGTTGTCTCACACAGCGCGCAACACTTATCGAATTGAAGGTTTATACAATTAATATATAGATTTGATTCAAATCAAATACAAGGGACTGATCTCCAGTTTTATAAAAAGCAACTTTTGGAGCCACCCAGAAATTAAAGATCGCAATACAAAAAACTGAATGCATGCATGCAGAAGGGAAAGCAAATTTACATATAGACATGCATGCATGCAACCATATATATATAATATATATAGGAAGTAGTTTTCGAGCATGCATTATCATTAGCTAGCGTCGATGATGATGATGAATCGATGTTAACAGTTCATGTGCTAATTAAGGGATCGGATGGTCGGGCCGATCGATCGAGGAGATTAATTAATGTTGCACAAATTAAGTTCCGGTGCTCTCGATCGTTAGTCTTTTTGTTCTCGATCGGTCCTCCGGCTACTCCCTGTACTGCTGGTCGGCCGGAGAGGATTATATTCCAACCGAGGCCGGGCTTGAGTCCCAACCACCAGTCAATTAAGATGCATGTTCAGTTATCGATCGATGATGAACATCTAGAAGAAGCTAGCTACCAAGAGATCACAATTCTTCTTATTTTTAAAGAAACAGTACGATTATTGCAAAATTTCAATACAAATATATGTTTTAATTGAATTATTAGTCCGCCAATTTCCTTCACCCACAGTTTGGTGAAGCATTTTAATGGCAAGAAGAGGACATTCTGGCACAATTCAAATTGAGGATTTGAATTTAAAATTTTCATGAGTGTAGCATACATAAGGGTTCTAATTAATATTTTAGGTCCATGTTTGCAAAATAGCTATCCAAGTATGATCACCACACTGAATCGATCCTGGATCGTACTGGATCCAGGATCAGAACAAGAAGAAGGTGCATAGGTTGTAGCTCTAGGAAGGTTAAAGACTTGTCTTATTTGAACACGTCATACTTGTTTCATATATATATATATATATATATATATATATATATATATATATATATATATATATATATATACAAGAAGAGAAAATTAATCACACTTTATAAGAAAGTATAAGCCTTGTATCGACTCTTAAACTTGAGATGTACAGATAACATAATGGTTTAATCTTAGCAATTCAAAGTTGTAACCTCAAGGTCACATGGCTCACAATTTTTCTATAGAGCTAGCTTTTTTGCTATGCGACTAAAATTGAATCTTTTTAATTATTAACACAGATCAGATTGTAATAAACTTAAAATTCTAGAGGACTTAAACCTTCGGGTTTAATATAATTTTACCCATTTTCAATTCATAATTTATGTCTACTAGTGGGATTTCTAATGTATCACTGCACTAGTCTACTAATGGAATCATGCTCTCATTTTGGTTTCATACTTCTTTTCTGGCTTTGCATAATTACTAATGCATGGCTTTTCAATCTGCAGCAGTCTTTTGATGCCATTGCCATGATCGGCAATGTAATCTACTGATCTGCAACTTCATACTATGAGTTAATAAACATCATTTGATGCAATTGTTTTTTATTAAGTCAAATTCATTTTAGTTTAGTTTGGTTGATGGCTTGGTGTAGCATGTATCAGTTCTTTTACATTTAGTTAACAAGCATTTCCAGAATTGATGGATACTTCACAAGAGAACGCCGGCCTATAAATTCTGTGCTTTGATTGACAAGAAATTCCTAATTTATTTTCCTTTTTGCAGGAAAGGAAAAGTGTTCAGAAAAATGTGCTTAAGGATACATACATTAAGCTAAACTCTCTGTTTTAGAGGTGAAATGAAATGAATTTAAAAATTTATAAGCGGCAACTGATATTTCTGTTGAGTGGTTTGTGTCTTTGATATGTTGCTTTGATTCTTTATAACTCTTTAATTTGTTCCATCATATTTGAGAGAATAAAGTGAAAGAAATTTACCACTATTAGTGAAGTTTCACCGATTATATTCGACAATTGTGTTGATACGAGACACATACAAAGAAGTCAATGGGAAAAATTCCATCTAAATTGATACAACGATTGAACAGCAGATGAATGTGAGTAGAGTACAAGTAATCAAGAAAAAACATATAAATGTATCTTCTCAATGAGCATCACAAGATGAATGTTAAACCATACAAACGTTGAACAAAATATACGAGCTTATGAGATCAAATACATGGTTGGAAATTCTTATAGATTTGTTTGAATTAATACTGAGACAAATCAATTATCAACAAAAGGGGAGGGGGAAACTTGAGGAAGTTGTAACTGCACTTCAAATATATAGTCTCTATTCATATATTTCACCAGAAGCTATAGCTGCACTTCATATATATAGTCTCTCTATTCATATATTTCACCAGAAGCTACCATACTGGAAGACAAGTTTGATCGTCACCTAATTCTTGGTAGCAATATCTGCTCACTGTTGGATATAACAGACTCTCAAGAAAGATCAACAAATTGAATGTTTTCATTTAATCAACATAAGAAAGATATATATTACCTCAGGTATTGATAATGCATATGATTATCTTTTCATGACTATAAGTCAACCTGCAAACATTTCAAGAGTTCAAAAATAATCAAGAAGATTAATTTACCATGAAAACAAATAATATAAAGTGGAAATAGATAAATATACTCATTATAGTTTTTGAGGAAAGCTTCAAATAATAGAAGATGAGATTACACTATGCTTAACCAGCCATGATTATAACCTTAAGCATCCCAAGAACATCAAATTTCAGTAATCCTTTTGCAACTTCAACAGAAGAATCAATCGCTTTAGAAATCAGTTGTGTTTTAGAAATGTGGCCCTTCTAATGAATACATCAAGTAAATCAGTTGTGTTTTAGAAATGTGGAAAACAACACAAAGTTGAGTATTATCTGGGCATGGATTCTTTCTCTTTTTGGGTTATTTTCAAAATGGAAACAGAAACTTAAAGCATAAAGATATGACTAGGTCTTGTGCTTAGTAACTTGACCTTTTGATGAATGATCGGGTCCTGTGCTTGGTATCATATATATATGTGTGATCATGTGGAACTCCAAAACCTGCTGCTGACACAGTTGCAATTTAGTTGAGCCTGAGGTGATACGTATAGAACACAAAATAAGCAACACGAAGATTATTAAATAGCTTAGAGAATAAAATGGGCACAAGCAATTTGAGAAAACTTAGTCGATTCCATGGCATGGTAAGTGATAATGAGGTGATTCAATAAGCAAACACAAGATGCAATATGAACAAAGTGGCGATTCCTTGTTAGCATTAACACACCTGGGCCTGGTCCTCTTCATCCGCTCTAATATAAATTTTACGGATGTGTTTGATGTTAGGCCAGTCCCGACCTATGTTCTCTTGGCAACGCTTCTTAAGCTTTGCACTGCATCCGTAAATATGCAGTTCCTCCAGTGAGGTAGGCATCCTGGGCAGTGACTTGAGTTTTGGAGCAGAAAATATGTAAAGATACTTGAGCGATGAAAATCTCTCCAAACTTGCGGGTACCAATTGCAGATGAGGAATCAGTTCCCATGCTAAAACTTCTAGAGACTCCCGACATTGCAACAACCACTCCTCTATCTCAGAAGATATGAATTCAGCGATAAGCCCTTTAGAATTTTCTATTTTGAGAGTCTTTAGCTTTTCTGGAATCGGCAAAATGGGTAGATAGAAGATGTTGTCGATCTGAATCTCTTCGAGTGAAGGTAATGTTCCCTTCTTTTTCTTTGAGGCATTTTGTTCTGTTGTTGCTGCAGGATTTTGTAGGCTGGAAAATGTTGTAGCGACTAATTTGGGGCAGCACATAATATACAAATTTCTGAGAGATGCAAGTGCCGTCAATGACTCCAATTCACATAATTCTTCACAATTACAAATACTCAATTCCTGCAACGCTGTGAGATTATGCAGATACTCTATGTTGGGAAGAGAGACCAAATGATGGCAAATTGATAGTGTCAACTGTTTGAGGGAGGTAAGGCCTTGAAGGCATCGACCCAATGACTCTTGCGAAATGTCCGAGTTTCTAAAACGTAGGGATACAAGGGAGGAGGGAAGGATGCTAGCAGCAGCTATATTACTTGCAGAGTGATCAAAAACTGAGGAAGAGGATTCCACATGCTTCCTTGTCTTGTCTTTTAAAAATTCCTGTGATTCAACCTCAGCAGAGAGGAATTTCGGACAATCAAAAATACACAGATATTTAAGAGATTTTAAAATATATAAGCCTCCTGGTGAAGTCAAGGTTTCACCAGCCGAAATATGCAACCTTCGAAGTGTAGTGAGATGTTCCAGCTCAGTTGCTAACGGAAGTGATGTCATGCCCTGTGAACAACTTACAAGCAAGTCAGTGAGCGAAGTAAGACCTCGTAGATAACTTGCCAAATCTTTGTGTTCATCAATTTTATGAAGTTCAAGATATATCAGTGACGATGGAAATATATTATCATCCTCTTCACCAATTGATCCAATCTGCACAATCTTTGAGGAGTGACGTATTTTAAGGGACTCGAGGGACATCAGCTGCTGAAATCCTGCAAATGTCCTAGAACCGTTAAAACACTTGTAGAACCGTGGAAGAGCTTCTAACTGCAAAAATGGTATGTAGAGATCAATTATAGACAACGGAAGGTCAGGAATTTTCTTTAATTTGGGACACATTTCAATTTCAAAACTTTTGATATGAGGGAACCATATATAGTCATCCGCACCATTCCATTCCTCCCAGAGGGGAAGGTCACGAAATTCAAGTTTCTCTAAAACTGGAAATTGTATCTCAATCTGATCAGAGAAGTGACAACCCAAACTTCTTATAGCTTTCATGTGATACAATCTTAAAAACTTAAGGCCAGGCAACTTCCATAGAGGGGGTAGTTCTTCCCAACATGTACAAGAATCTAGCATAAGATATTCAAGCCGAGAAAGAGATAGAGTATCCATCCACGGTGCAGACCTACCACCTTTGTACTCTCTAATGATGAGTTCTCTAATAATCGCAGGAGAGGGTTGTAGAGCCGCCAGAACCTCCTGATGATCAATGCCAGGATTACTTACTTCATTCCAGCACAGTTCTAGTCTTGTGAGATAACGTTTCTTGACCAAGTTGACCATCTTGGCCTCTTCAAGACTCTGCACATTGGAAAGTTGCCGAATACTTAATTTACGGAGATTATCCACATTCATTAACTCATTTATTCTATATCCTGGTTCTGTGCCCACAACGAAGCATAATTCCTGGAGGGATGTCAACTTTCCAACTTCAGCCACTGAGAAAAGTGCATTATCTTCTACTTTGTATAAATGTCTTAAGTTGGTCAACTTGTTTGCATCTTTTGCCCGTCCGAGACCAATTAGAACTTGTAAGAAGTAGAACTTACATTTTGAAAGTGATGGTTGTGGTAGCACACACTCTGACATTTCCAGAAATCGTAGTTTTACAAAGTCACTGATGCTTTCCCAAAGTTGATAAGGTTCAATGAAGACATCAGAATTTATACTGAATACTCGAATTCTTCTTAATGATTTACACGTGTCTCGAATAAAATCAAGAAGTTGTTGAGAATCCCCATCATACTGTATCCAGAGGGTTCGTAAATGCTGTAATTTGCACATCATCTTTGTTAGAACATGGAATTGAGCAGCGGTACTGGCAATAGATAAATGGCGGATGGAATCCAAAATGCAACTGGGAGCGCCATGCACAATTCTACAACATTCATAGCGTGAGACATGACAAGCAAGACCGCTCAACATATCATGCATGGTGTAATAGTCTCTTGCAGTATCATAGAAAGATTGATCGTCCCAAAATGGCCTCTGATTGTAAGTATGAACATCAAAGAAAGATTTGTTGCACAACATATCAAAGTAGCAGTTAGCTATGTCCTCCTCATCCGAGCCCTCCTCTGATCCATCCGAGTAAATTAGGCCTGCTGCCACCCACATACACACTAGCTTTTGCTTATTTAATTTGTAATCTTGAGGAAATATGCTGCAGTAGGAAAAACACCGCTTCAAGTGTGACGGAAGCATCATGTAACTGAGTGTAAGAGCTGGAATGAATTCGCATTTTGAATCTTGTGGTATTTTCCACACTTCACTTCTTGAAATGCTCGTCCAATGATCTACTTCCAGTTTACTGTTCAACGCTCCTCCGATTGACTTTGCTAGAAGAGGTACGCCATGCAATTTCTCTATTATTTCTTCACCGATTTCTTTAAGCACTGAGAATTTACTTGGGTCTTGACAAGCAAATGCATGCTCGTAGAGGAGTGAACGACATTTATCATTTGGCAAGCTTCGCAACATCATTGGCTCCATTGTGCCTCCTCTGATTACTTGTGCGACCATCTTCGCAACTGATTCGAATCTAGTTGTTAATAGTATCCAGCTACCCTTTTGGCCATATAGCAGTGGAGTACATAGTTTCTCCCACTCAAGCTGTTTTTTGTCATCCCAAACATCATCTAGGACAAGTAAAAATCTTTTGGAATGTAACTTCTCCTTAAGCTTCACTGGCATTAGTTCCAATGGCCCAGATTCAGATTGGCGGGTTGAATATTCCAGAATTTTCTTCATAAGACTGGATGCATTGAGAACAGGTAAAGAGTCACATACCCAGATTGTGATGTCGAAGTGTTCCTTCTTCACATTTTCAAAATAATCAAAGACTTGTTGAGCCAGCGCAGTCTTCCCCATACCACCCATCGCAACCAAAGGAAGGCAATGCACATTCTCACTGATCTGAATTTCAGATTCTTCCACCGACTCTCCCAGCAAATACTGAATGATTTTCTCTTTTTTCTTCCTCACGTCCCTTGAATGATAATACAGGCAAAGGATTGGTGATTCTACTTGAATGATAATACTCCATTTGTCCAATGCTGTTGCCATCCTTTTGCGTCACCAGTGTTAGAAAATTCTGAACATCTGAAGCAGAAGCAGAGGTGTTCAAGTTCTTCACGCATGTTCTTAATCTCCCAAGAACATCATCACATTTTAGTAATCTTTTTGCTGCTTTAACAGAAGCATCCACCGTTCTAGAAAGCATACTTTTGTCACTGTTAACTTTCTTCTCCAGTTCAAGATATTCCATATCATCCAGCACTTCCTCGGCCTCCTCAATCCCATCCCTGAATTGACACAACCATTCCTTTAATGCTGGATCAGAAGATTCATACATAGTTAATCTTTCTTCGGCAAAACCAACAACTGCTTGGATCTGAGGAAGTCTGCGTTTGAGGCTTTGCAATTCTTCAAGCAAGTCGGTTTCCCAGTAATACTGATCTCGCACATAAGTAGTGGCCACGTCAAATAGTTTATTGATGACACAACTTGCACCAGCCTTTAACAGTATTGGCGAGACTACGTCCATAGTTGCTGCTAAATTAGATAAATTAGTGATTTTAGATAAATTAGATAGTATTCATAATCATCTTTCGTCTATTAAAAAAAACACATAGTAGTTGGGATCTCAGAAACAAATATGCAATAGAAATAGTCATAAAAAAAGGGAAACATCTACTTTAACCAAAATTAAACTTACACTAGTCATCAGGAA
>NC_133868.1:13416302-13485071 GCF_044706935.1 Curcuma longa
TTCACCACACGGCCGTGCCTGGTGGCACGGCCCGGGACATACGGCCTCCAATCTCCGTCACACAGTCATACCTGGTAGGCATGTCCAAGAGTAGTTGATGCTCGAAAATAGGACGATAGGCACGGCCAAGCCCTGACTCTTCTCTGGAAACGAGGCACGGTCGTGCCTCATTGGCACGGCTTCAAGTTGGAATTTGCTGGGATTTGAGGCATGGCCGTGTCTGGTAGGCATGACCCTAAGCTTGCATGGCTCTAGTAAGGGGCACTGTCGTGCCTATAAGGCACGACCGTCAGCAGAAGAAGCTCTGGTGGTGAGGCACAGTCATGCCTTATAGGCACAACCCCTTAGGATGATGAGACACGGCCGTGCCTTAGAGGCATGGCCCTGTCTTGCTTTGTCTTCGTTTAATTCTCCGTTTTACCTTCTTTTACTCCATTTCCCTCCTGCAAAAGCATAAACACAATAGCAGACCTCCGAACTAGGAAATGGAGAAAACACGCCAAATGCGTAGTTAAAGGATGTGACAAACTTAGGATAATGACATGAAATGCAGAAAGATGTGCAATGAAAGTGTAAAAAACACATATATACCCTACGCACATCCAATAATATGCAGCTATAGATCAAGGCAACTAGTGGACCAAAAGGGTAAAGAATATTTGGACTGGGTTCTTCGAGCATAAGTTATAGAGTCACTGGTACATCTTAGTATCATTCTACTAATGAAGATTTTATTCTTTCCAATAATAAAATATAATTTTTTCCTAGCTATAATGACACGTTACTTTATTCCTTGCTATAATTACGTTACTTTATTCCTTTCTTAATAAAGCCACGTTACTCAAGGATAAAAGATCCATTTAATTCTTCATATAGCTTCGGTGCAGGATAGGAATTAAAGTAGCGAGTATTTTGGATCTTGATGAGATCGAGTATTCCTATATAAAGGAATTGGCTGAAACTTTCTACAGAGTTGTTCTTTTTGTGAATTAATTAGAATAGTGCTTCATTTGTGATTAATTTGTGCATCGATCAAGACCTTCATTAAAGCTTCATCAATTCTTCTTCCTTCGATGACGACACTCTAATTCATCCACGTCCAATCACTACCGGGAGACCAACGCCAACACACGAGTTGCTCTGATACAATCCTAAGGCATTGGTAAAATTTATTTATTATCTTATTTGTGCTTAGATTATTCGGGGGAAGTATAGGGTTATTATACTTTCGCCCATCTTTGTATTCAGACTACCCTATCGGGAGTTTACCGGTACAGAGGCTTAGTGAATTGCCCAACGAAAAGGTCCAAGGGACCTGGGCCTTCGTACGTGTTTTCTTTCATCGCTTTGTATTTATTTTCCATTGCACGCTTTTCAAAGCACAAATTTTCTAACTCTAATTTTAAATGGTTGTGATTCACCCCCCCCCCCTCTCACGTGCAAAT
Organism: Curcuma longa; assembly: GCF_044706935.1. Classification (NCBI taxonomy): domain Eukaryota; kingdom Viridiplantae; phylum Streptophyta; class Magnoliopsida; order Zingiberales; family Zingiberaceae; genus Curcuma; species Curcuma longa. Next base: position 13,417,748 of record NC_133868.1, read on the forward strand.
TAGGTTGTGCTTGAAATTATTGTGTATGAGTGTTAATTGATAGATTTAGTATTTTTAAATATTTATTATTTGATTAAGTTTGTGTTTTTTCTTTTAAATTTATATTTTTGATTGGTGTTAACTTGTTTAAAATAGGGTTGCTAAGGATGGTGGTGAAAATTGAAAATCCATGTTAGAAGAGGTGAGTGTTTACATTAATTTTGTGTTAATTTATTACTCTCTGTATTTCTTATTAAGAATCTCACTTTCTATTTATTTGTTTTTTGATGCAAGAAAAGAAGAGGAAGAAGAAACCAATCAAGAAGAAGAAGAAGAAGAGGGGGAGGAAGTATGTGAAATGTTTCTCAGAAGTTAAATCTTAGAAGAGACAATTTGTTGCCCCCACGGGCGGGGTCAGCTGGTCAGGGCATGGGTGCTTGCAGCATGAGGTGGGCGGTTCGAGGGCTCATGGTTGCATTTGCGATAACATCAATCTGTGCCATGTTTCCAAATCCCTCGGCCACCATGCCCTGGTCAGTCCCGCATTCACCGTGATTTACCTCTCCACAGATGGTCGGGGGGCCGATCGTGTGGGGCCGCTAGGTTGGCGGATTCCAACCTTTTGCAGCATTAGAAGAGTCAATTTGTTACATTGTCTAGTTTGGCTTGAACAATATTATGGATCTTTTATTATGATGATTTCTTAGATTAACTTTGTTTTGGAATTTGTCTATGTAAGATGCATCAGATTTTATATGAGATCTTTGGTTTGCATATATAATGTATCAGACTTTAATTTGAGACTTTGATTTGCCATTTTGTTATGAGATCTTTGTTGTGTCTGAATGTATTAGATATGATGTATCAGATTTATAGGTTTTATATGTATGTATGATGTATCAAATTTATAGATTGGTTGTATGGAAAAAATTGCATGTTTGCGACAAATTTTGCAACAAAATCTTTTATTGCAAAATTTACTACAATTCAACGATGAAAATGATTTTCATCACAAATCAACGATGAAAATGGTTTTTGTCGTTGATTTATGTCGAAAATGTGTATCAACTTTATAGATTACCTATGTGGAAAAAATTACAAGTTTGTGATAAATTTTGCAACAAACTCTTTCATTGCAAAATTACTAATTTGTGACGAAAATGATTTTCATCACAAATCAACGACGAAATTCGTTCATCGCTCATTTGTGACAAAAACAATTTTCATCCCTAATTTATGATGAATTTTGTGATAAAATTTTATTTGTTGTAAATTTTACGATGAATTTTTATTTTTTTCATCACAAAATTTTATGATGACATATTTGTGATGAAAATATTTCTATTTTTAAATTAGTCACAAAATTTTTTGCAATGGATTTTTTTTATTGTAAAATTCATCATAAATCGATGATTTTTTTTGTAGTGTTGGTGATTTTACATCTTTAAGAAAATGGGTTATGTTAAAGAATCATTGCCTCTCTCTTTCAATCAATTAGCGTTAGAGATAATTAGAATTTTATTAGGATAAATTTTTAAAAAAAGGTCAATTAGAATTTTTATTAGACAAATTAGGGATAACTAGAGTTTTATTAGGACTCTACACACTTGAGAAAAATGACTCTACCAAAAGAAAACCCACATAGTAGACCCTGTTGATTATGTATGGCAACTAGAGGGAGGGTGAAAAAACTAAAAAAAATATTTGAATTGAAATAGTAGAGTTGAAAAATGTATAACATATGCAAAATTAGTGCAATAGATATAATGTAGTGGAAATGTAAATGATATAGGATGCAATGGAAATGCAAACGATATGGGATGCAACAAAAACATGAGGTATATATAGGATGCAATGGAAATGCAAATGATATGGGATGCTACAAAAATATGAAGTAAATAATTGCAGTAAGTAAAAGTGTATAAAATAAAAGATATCACAAGATGTAATATGGTTTGGCAATCCCCTAGGGCTCCTACTCCATAGCCTATGGACCCATAAGGTGAATCATCCCTCAAAAAATTACTATATTTTCTCCTTCACAGAAAATATTTCGGAGGTGGATAAATCTTTACAAAAAAAACTTTACAATAAATTTTTTTTACAAGAAGGAAAGAATACAGAATGAAAAGCTTAAACTAAAAAAACTACTTCAGTGAAAATAAACAATAGAAACAAAATTAACAACAAAATATATAAATACTTAACATTGTTTGGTAGAATCTCTTATTATCGATGTGGATTGTATTGTCGAAGTGGAGAGGCTTGATTTATATAGAGTTTGAGATGGGGACTATCAATCATTTGTTATCAACTATTAGTCAATTGCTCCACTATTCTAAAAACTTATCATTAATGTCCAATGTAGCTATTAGTTAACTGCCAACTATATATCAGTCAACAACCATTTACTATTAGTTGACTCCAACTTACCTTGATGCCCACTTCGATTGGATCTAGGCTTAATATTGTTGGTGCAAGCAGGCACTAACTAATTAAACTAGTATTTTTATGTGTGACAAAGGTTTTAAAGTTAATTATTATATGATTTAATACATATATCAAGTGTATAGGTGGAAGAAAACTTGACAAGTAAATTCCAAGAGCAATGAACTCAATAGGAGTTGTTAGGAGAAAAGTCTAAATGGATCAAGTGTACTAGATATTTGGTAGACCAAAGAAAAGTCTAAATGGATTAGGTGGATCAGATATTTGGCCAAGTAAGAAGTCCTGGTAGATTGAGAATGATTAGTACTAGGTAAGTAAGAAGTCCTAATAGGTTGAGGACAACAGGATACATGATAGGTAAGAAGTATTGGTAAGTTTAGGATGACAAGATACTAGGCAGGTATAAAGTCTAGGAGAGAACCTTCTTGCAGGACCAATTGTATGTTAGAGGGCGGTGAATAGCGTTCGTCTTTTTCTCGTACCGTTCTTGTCTACAGAGCTAGTATGCAGTGGAAATATAAAATAAAAGAAAAAGAACATATAGAACACAATTATTTACTTGGTTCACAACCCTTTATGATTGCTATGTCCAAGGTTATGTACAGAATGTTGTCCACTATTATTTTCTCCTTTTTGAACACCTTCCAACTATGTCCAAGGCTATGTACAGAATGTTGTCCACTATTATTTTCTCCTTTTTGAACACCTTCCAACTGTGGAGAAACTTCTTACAAGTTTGCCAACATAAGAACAAACAAAGTAATAATTTAAGCAATCATAAATAAAAACAAATAGATAATTTACTGAATGTGGATCGCCATTGGAGATCCTGAATGTTGATGCACTCATCTTGAAACCTCCTAGAAGCCTTTCGGCCACCTGGACCTCTGCTGACTCAGCTATTAATCTGATCCGCTTTAATTTGAATCTTATGACTTAGCGACTTTTGATCATTTGGAACACCTTCGGTCGTCTAGAACACCTTCAGTCATCTAGAAGAGCTTGGTTAAACCTGATCCATTGACCGCCTCTCTTAGATTTGATAACATCTTGCCTTTCCAACCGCTTGGATATTTGGGTCGATTTAACAACTTTCAATCGCCCGAATGCCCTGAGTCCTCTCCGTCACTTTGGCTTCCTATACATTAGAATTACAAATAACATACAAGCTAAGTACTTAGTCTACCTAACCTACTAGACTTCCTTGCTTGGAGTGCACTCCTCTAAGACATTTAGCTATCTAGGAGTCATTCTTCTAGTTTCCTTTACTAAACATCACATCACCCTTGACTTGCATGAGCTTTTTTCTTGCCAAAGATCTGATAACCTTTGACCTCTCTAGACTTTCCCTTGTCTAGGTCAACTTTGACTTGTTAGGACTTCTCACATTTACTTAGGTCAACATTTTTCTATTAGGATTATTCACTCACTACTAAGCATCTAGTCACCTTTGACCTGCTTTAACTTTTCAACAAACTTCCAAGCAGGGGTGAAGCTAGGATCTTAGTTCAGTGTAGGCAACAATATAATTAATAAAGTAAAAAAATCTTATAATCATAAAGCACCATAAAATAATTACCTTATAATTATTTTTCTTGACTCTTCATATTTTGAAACTTTTATAGAATAGCTTCATTATCAATTGTTAAAAATATATCTTTCTCTATATAGATAATAAGACTATCATTCATTCAATCCTCATTCATTTGATTGCATAACTTATCTTTCACACTTCTCATGGCAAAAAAAACACTCTCTCTATAGTCACAATCCTAATTAGGGGTGCAAACTAATCAAATTGAGTAGAATAATATGAAAATATTAATATTTGAGTTCAATCTTGAAAAATATATGTGATATTTGAATTCAATTTGAAGTTCAAAAATATAAATTATTTTGGCTCGAGCTTAGTTCAAAATAAAATTCAAGCTCGAACTCGGTTTGAATTGTTCAAAACTTGATAAAATCAGAAGCTAACTATCTTCAAAATGTTTTAAATTTGAGTTTAGTTTAAATTAATAGAACCTTAATTTGAGTATATTTAAATTAAAATTATATAAAAACCCATAGTTTGATTCAAGTTCTAATCGTGAATGACTCATGAACAATCGAACAAAATATTATAGGTTTGAATTCGACTCAAAATTATCGAATATGTTTAAGTTTTTCTTGAATTTGATAATTTCAAATATGAATCAAATATTTTTTTGAAGCCGCTCGAAAAGCTCGCGAACAAGCTCAATTAGTTTGTACCCTTTATTGTTAGGTCCCCAAGAATGTCCGCATCTCCACAATGGTATGATATTATCCACTTTGGGCCTAAGCTCTCATGGTTTTATTCTTGGGCTCAACCCAAAAGGTCTCATTCCAATAGAGATACTTTTCATCCTTTTAAACCCATGTATTTTAGATGTGAGACTATGTTTGCACCCTTGCAACATAACAATCCTCCCTTAAACAAAGGACCATAGGCCCCCTCAAACAGAAAGCCTCCGTTTGATGTCTGAATCCTCGATCCACCAGGACTTTCTGCCCCTCGGTCTATCCGACCTACTAGGACTTCCTGCCTAGCCGCAACTAGGACTTTCTGCCTGGTGTCTAGTCCTCTTGATTCAGACACGGGAGCACCCACTTCCTTTATTTAAGGTTCAACCCACATGGTTAAATCTAGATCATGGTTCTTTCGGCAGTTTGTCCGGTGAAGAGCGACCTCGCTCTGATACCACTTGTTAAGTCCCCAAGGATATTCGCATCTCCACAATGGCATGATATTGCCCACTTTGGGCTTAAGCCCTCATGATTTTGTTCTTGGGCTCAACCCAAAAGGTCTCATTCCAATAGAGATACTTTCCATCCTTTTAAACCCATGATCTTTTTCATGTGTTTTAGATGTGGGACTATGCTTGCACCCTTGCAACCCAACACTTATGACCTTTTTGAAAATTTAATACAAGCCCTTGGAGGAGAGTCCAATCCACATGATGTGAGGTTTCCAAGGTACGTCTGCCTACCTCAAATATCTTATAGTTCCTTGACTGTGAGAATTGGATTAGCCTTAGAAAGAGTGACCTTGACATTGAGCTGCCCACATTGGGCCCAAGCTCTGCCCATGCTTCTGAGCATCTGGTCAACCTTGATCTATTTGGATCAACGATTGGTCAACCTTGACCAGACACAAACAAACATATTATCAAATATCAAAACTATAGAGGTCGATTGCACTAACATTTCTATCAAAGAAGACTATCAGGGAGTGATTTGTAACCTTAGGGCAAGAGTAGCTTTCTTACAATATAGCTATTCTACTTGACTAAGAAACCAACAGGTATTTCAAAGTTAAAGTCAATAGGTAGTTGATCAGAGTCAACTAAGTTGTAAATAGTTGCTCCAATAGATTTTGCTTATTAAGTCATAATCATGGTGAATTAAAATTATATTTTATTTTACACTTATTTATGCTTAATTTTTTTAATTTTAAATATTTTATATAGTTAAGTGAAAGTCTTGGTAGGTCAAGGTTGACTGAATGTTAATAATGATTAAAGTCTCAAAGGAGTGAATTCTAGACATTAGAATCCTAGTAAGTCAAAGGCTACTCTGAGGTTGGGCAAATGGAAGTCTTAATAGGTTAAGGTTAACTAAATATTAGGTAACATAGTCTTTATGCATAGAAAATTTTAGTAGGTTGAAGTCAATTAAATACTAAATAAGGATGAAGTTCTGATGAGTTGAGGTTGATTTGTACTAGGTAGGTTAGAAAGTCCTAAAACTATGAGAGCATAACAAGATTTCATTTTAGAGTTTCTGGAATCAAAGTATCATTTGAATGATATAGGAATTTAGTCAACTGACGTTGTAATCGATTGATGGAACAATCGAGTCATCTAATAAACTCTAAACTCTAAAAGTTGTTTGTTTAGGGCGTTTATGGATTGGATCGATTTACTATAATGAAATGAGTTGATTGATGGAGTAGTCAACTGAGCAATCAACTCAGATTGAGAAGCTAGTGAACAAAAAATTTTTTGTTTTGGAGAATATTCTATTGATGTTGGAATTCAATTGACTTATGCTACATGTGGAAAGCAAAAAAGAGTTGTTGAGTCAACTAATAAACCAAAAACTTCAAAAGTTGTTTGTTTGGAGTGTTTATGGATTGGATTGGTTGATTGTCATGAAATTAATTGATTGATAAAGCAATCGACTGAATACTCAACTCAAATTGAGAAGCCATTGAACAAAAGTTTTCTATTTGGGAGAATAATCGATTGATGTTGGAATTCAATTGACTTATGATACATTTGGAAAGCAAAAAAGCTAGAGTCGTTGATCGGTTAAAGTTGTTATTAGTGGTTGAATTTTCAAATTTTATAATGGTCTAATTTACTGATGCACAACAGTTGATTATTTGATAGATTCTAGTATTCAACAAGAAGCTTAATTATAAAAATGCGGGAAACTTGGAGGTTTTTGGCTAATATTCATGGATTAGTGCTACTGCATTCCCAAGTTATTTCAAAGCAATTGAAAGGTAAAAAAAGGCAAGCAAAAGAGAAAGCTTTATTTGTAATTCATTTCTTTATATTTTTAATTATTTTTTGTATTTGGCTTAGCTTTCCTATTTTTATTGTTATAAAAATATGTGTTGTAAAAGATTTCTTCATCTCAGGAAGCTATTCAAGAAGAAGAAAATATAGTAGAAATTTTGAAAATGATTCATTGATAAATCATAGGTCGTGAAGATGGAGTTTAGCAACTTACACACCACATTATATTAGTTTGTTTGTTATGTTTTATATTTTATATTTTGTGTTTATGTTTTCCACTACATACTAATCATTGTAGACACAATGAAGCCAAATCTACATGAAATCCATTCTAAGTGTTGAAAATAAATCAGATTATTGGTTGCATGCATGCATATTAAGTTGCATGCATATTCATTCACGCAACTTGATTTATTATGGGAGCAATATGCATGAATATTAGAGGAGAATTCATGAATGACTTTTCAATGATGCATGTATGTCATTTATTATTGGTTCATGTATACTTCTTGGGTATTCCCTATAAATACCCTATGTATTCACTCAATTTGTAATGCAAGAAATAGTTTTCCTCCATTCTTTAGTGTTCTAGTTTTCCTCCATTTGTGAGTGTTCTAGTTTTATGCTCTCCAATTTCTAACAAATTGGTATCAGAGCCTACCATTTTGTGTTTGGAGACAAAGCTTGAAGGAAAGATGTCGCTTGGAGCCCCATTTGTTGTTCCATCTCTCACCAAAGAAAATTATGATAATTGGTGCATAAGGATGAAGGCTTTGCTTGGAGCATATGAAGCTTGGGATCCTGTGGAGAATGGCGTTGATGAAAATGAGGCATCCGCCAAGAAGAAGGACCAAAAGGCGCTCACCCTCATCCATCAAAGTTTGGATGAAAAGATGTTCGAGAAAGTTGCTGCGGCAACTACATCCAAGCAAGCATGGGAAACTCTTCAAGCTTCATTTAAAGGTGTTGATAAAGTAAAGAAGGTACGTCTTCAAACATTGAGAGGAGAGTTTGAATCTCTACGCATGAAGGATTCCGAATCTATTTCTGATTATTTCTCAAGAGTATTGGCTATTACAAATCAATTGAAAAGATATGGAGATGATATGAAGGATGATCGAATTGTTGGAAAAATTTTGAGATCTTTGGATCCAAAATTTAATTATATCGTGGTTGCCATCGAAGAGTCTAAAGATCTAGACACCATGACCGTTGATGAACTTGATGGATCTTTACAAGCACATGAAGAAAGGTTGATAAAACCGATTCAAGAATCGGTTGAACAAGCCTTGAAAGCAAAGCTATCATTGAAGGACACAAACCAAGGTGTATCCCAAAGAGGCCGCGGACGTGGAGGATCTCGAGGACAAGGCCAAGGTCGAGGCCATGGTCATGGAAGAGGTAGACGAGGTGACAAAAACTTCTCATATAATGCTGAGACAAGTCAAAACTTCAATCAAAGAAGAAATCGTGGAAGGGGTAGAAGTCGTGGAGGTCATCAAATGAGGTATGACAAATCTGAAATTGAGTGCTTTACTTGTCATCGTCTTGGCCACTATTCTTGGGAATGTAGAAATAACAAGGAGGAGACAACTAATTTTGCGGAGAGCAATGATACAAAAGAAGATTCGGGCCCTACTCTGCTGCTAGCTTGCAAAACTGATCAAGATGAGAATGAGTGTACATGGTATCTTGATTCCGGCGCAAGTAGTCACATTTGCGGAAGGAGAGATTTGTTCGTCGAACTTGATGAATCAACCGATGGAGATATAACTTTTGGCGACTCTTCAAAAGTTCAAGTCAAAGGAAAAGGTACTATTTTGATTCTTGCAAAAGATGGAAGTCATCAATTAATTTCCAATGTGTTTTATGTGCCGGCCATGAAAAGTAACATTTTGAGTTTGGGCCAATTATTGGAAAAGAATTATGATATTCATTTGAAAGATAAATCCTTGACCTTGAAAGATGAAAGTGGCAGATTGCTTGCTAAGGTGCCCATGACAAAGAATCGAATGTTTTTGCTAAACATTCAAAGTGGTATTCCTATGTGTTTGAAATCTTGTTTCAAAGATTTATCTTGGCTATGGCACATGAGATTTGGGCATTTGAACTTCGATGGGCTGAAGATAATGAGCAATGAAAGAATGGTGAAAGGATTGCCCTCCATAAACCATCCTAATCAACTTTGTGAAGGATGTCTACTTGGAAAGCAAGCGAGAAAGAGTTTTCCAAAGGAGTCTTTAACGAGGGCTCAACATCCATTGGAGCTGATACACTCGGATGTGTGCGGACCAATCAAGCCATCATCACTTGGTGAGAATAATTACTTTGTGCTTTTCATTGATGATTATTCTCGGAAAACTTGGGTATATTTTTTGAAGGCAAAATCGGAGGTGTTCGGAATCTTCAAAAGGTTCAAATTAATGGTGGAGAAACAAAGTGGCTATCAAATCAAAGCTCTTTGGTCCGATAGAGGTGGAGAATTCACCTCTAATGAATTCAAGCTTTTTTGTGAAGAAAATGGCATTCATCGTCCCATGACGACTCCATACTCACCACAACAAAATGGAGTGGCAGAAAGGAAGAATCGAACTATTCTCAACATGGTGAGGAGTATGTTGAAAAGCAAGAACATGCCGAATAAATATTGGGCCGAAGCTGTTTCTTGTGCAGTATACTTGATGAATCGGTGTCACACCAAAAGTGTTCATGGTATGACGCCTCAAGAAGCTTGGAGTGGATACAAGCCAAGTGTTTCACACTTGAGGGTTTTTGGGAGTATTGCCTACACGCATGTTCCAGATGAGAAAAGAACGAAGCTTGATGATAAAAGTGCAAAGTATCTCTTCATCGGCTATGATCAAAGCTCTAAAGGTTACAAGTTGTATAATCCAAGCAATGGGAAGATTGTTATTAGCAGAAATGTGGAGTTCGATGAAGCAGGTGTTTGGGAGTGGAATACTACAAACAAAGAGAGGGGATATAGTCCTTTCCTTGATGATGATGCGGAGGAAGAAAGCATGGCACCACCTAATACTCCACCACCGACATCACCACCAAATGAACAAATAAATAAAGCAAGCTCAAGTGAAGGGCCTCGAAGATTCAGAAGTTTGAGTGACATTTATGATGCCACTGAAGAGGTAAATCTTAGTGATTTTACTCAATTTTGCTTACTTGCAGAAACCGAGCCTGTAAGTTATGATGATGCTGGTCATGATAAAAAATGGAGAAATGCCATGAATGAAGAAATCCAAGCAATCACAAAGAATGATACATGGGAGCTAGTATCATTATCGAATGGCAAGAACACAATTGGTGTGAAGTGGATATACAAAATAAAGAGAAATGCACAAGGCAAGGTTGAAAAATACAAAGCAAGATTGGTTGCTAAGGGGTACAAGCAAAAGGCCGGAATTGACTTCGATGAGGTATTTACGCCCGTTGCCCGTCTTGAAACAATTCGATTGATCATTTCTATTGCATCTCAAAACCGTTGGAGAATTCATCAAATGGATGTAAAATCCACATTTTTGAATGGAGACTTGGAGAAAGAAGTTTATATTGATCAGCCTTTGGGTTATATAGTACCCAATGAAGAAAAGAAAGTGCTCAAATTGAAGAAGGCTCTCTACGGTTTGAAGCAAGCTCCTCGTACTTGGTATTGCAGAATTGATAAATATTTTCAAGCAAATGGTTTCATCAAGTGCCCACATGAACATGCTCTCTATGTGAGGAATGATAAAAATGGTGATATGTTACTGGTTTGCTTGTATGTGGATGATTTGATTTTTACAGGGAATAATCCAAAGATGTTTGAAGATTTCAAGAGAGCTATGACAAAGGAATTTGAGATGACAGATATTGGCATAATGTTCTACTATCTTGGGATTGAAGTGAAGCAACGAGAGGATGGTATATTTATTTCTCAAAAAGGATATGCAAAAAAAATTCTCAAGGAGTTTGTTATGAAAAATTGCAAGCTGGTTTGGACACCCGTGGAATGTGGGATCAAGCTACACATGAATCAAGATGGTGAAAAAGTTGATCCAACTCTATTCAAAAGTCTGGTTGGAAGCTTGAGGTATCTGACCTGTACTAGACCGGATATTCTTTTTGGCGTCGGATTGGTAAGTCGTTACATGGAAGCCCCCACTACTTTACATTTGAAAATTGTCAAAAGAATTCTTCGCTACATCAAAGGTACAATTGATTATGGGATCTTATATGATTTCTCGGAGAACTTTAAGCTTGTTGGCTATTGTGATAGTGATTGGGCTGGTGATATTGATAGTCAGAAAAGTACTACCGGGTTTATCTTCTTTATGGAAAATTTAGCTTTTCCTTGGAATTCTAAGAAGCAACCTATTGTGACTCTTTCTTCTTGTGAGGCAGAGTATGTAGCTGCTACTTCTTGTGTTTGTCATGCTATTTGGCTAAGGAGTTTGTTGAAGGAATTAAATTTGACACAAGAAGATCTGACGGAGATTTATGTTGACAATAAATCTGCAATTGCATTAGCCAAGAATCCGATGTTTCATGAAAGGAGCAAGCATATTGATACAAGGTATCATTTTATTCGAGATCACATATCGAAGGAAGAAGTGAAGCTCGAGTGCGTGAAGTCACAAGATCAAGTTGCCGATATCTTCACGAAACCATTGAAATTTGATGTCTTCAATAAGCTGCGGTTTTTACTTGGAATAATAAATCTGATTTAAAAGGGGATGTTGAAAATAAATCAGATTATTGGTTGCATGCATGCATATTAAGTTGCATGCATATTCATTCACGCAACTTGATTTATTATGGGAGCAATATGCATGAATATTAGAGGAGAATTCATGAATGACTTTTCAATGATGCATGTATGTCATTTATTATTGGTTCATGTATACTTCTTGAGTATTCCCTATAAATACCCTATGTATTCACTCAATTTGTAATGCAAGAAATAGTTTTCCTCCATTCTTTAATGTTGTAGTTTTCCTCCATTTGTGAGTGTTCTAGTTTTATGCTCTCCAATTTCTAACACTAAGCACATATTGGCTTGAGTCCATTCTCGGTACATCTTGAATTGTTCCAAGGTAGAACTTTGAGTGCTAAAATCATAAAGGAAGACTTGAAGAACTTTCAAAATTTTAGTTTGTTGTCACTTCTTCTTAGTGACTCTTTTAGGTTCTTGTCAAGCTACCTAAATTCTTCATTTGGGATTTAGTGTTTCATTCCTTTATAGGACTTGCGAATGTGAGCTCCAACATTCCAAACCTGGTACATTAGTACGTGCTACATGCTCATGGAAGAATCATACTATATCCTAGGAAGATTATGACTAGAATGGAGACCTTATGCTTTGTAAAAGCTTGTTATCAACTCGGGAATCAACTGATGCAGGAGCATCCAAAGATTTTTATATTTTTGTATTTTTAGAATTTTTTTAAATCCATTTAGGATTTTTAAGATTGAGTCTGTTAAGAAATTTTCCTTTTTATAAGGAATCTTTCTTTTAGAGTTTGTTAAGAAATTTTCTTTTTTTTTATAAGGAATCTTTGTTAGAATTTGGGTCTATATAAACATGTTATGAGTTGATGTTTAGAGAAGAAGTTTTGGTTTAATAAAAGTTTCGGCAATGTCGTTTATTTCCCTATCTCTTGTTATTCTTTCGAATTAACAGGTTTTAGAAGATTGTTTCCGATGTTCGCAGTCGAACCCACGGATTCAATATTGCCCTCGGGATAATCGCTATCCCGCCCGGCGTCAGTTGGTATCAGAGCGCATCAGATCCGATGGAGGGCCATCATGGTCGTGGACATGGCGGTCGTGGTCGCATTCATCAGGTTCCAATAGAGGAAGCTCGTACTGTGCAAGAGGAGACAATTGAGGATTTGCGGAGGCAAGTCACAAAATTAACCCAGCGTCTGGTAACGAAGGGTTTTGAAGATCGAAGGAGCTATGACCGTGCTTCTGATTCTGTATCTACCTTTGACAATCCTTACCACCACCCTGATAGGGTCGCGGATCGTCAAGGTCGAGAAGAACGGTATGTAGACTTCGGTTTTCAAATTGATTTACCTGAGTTTTCAGGAACTTTTCAAGCAGAAGAATTCGTTGATTGGCTCAACGAAATAGAAAGTATTTTTGATTACAATGAGGTGCCTGATCGGATGAAAGTAAAGTTGGTTATCATCCAACTTAAGGGCCAAGCATTTGCTTGGTGGAAACAACTACGATGCTCACGAGGGAAACAAGGCAAGACCAAAATTACCGACTGGGAGAAAATAAAGAAAAAGATGAAGAGATATTTTCTTCCTTTCGACTATACTCAGACGGTGTTTCAACGATATCAGACGTTGAGGCAGGATGCAAGATCAGTCAATGATCCCACGAAGGAGTTTTATCAGTTGATTGAAGGATTTGGGATCAACCACCCCACCACCTACAACTTCAAAAGAACACCGACTCTGCAACACCTCTATGTCCCCCCTTCCTCCTACGACGATGAGGACAACCATGAAGATGAGGACCTCGATAACATCGAGTACGATCAGTCCTACTCTCTTGATCGTCCGATCACAGGAGGCGATGAAGATGATGACAAGATCGAAATATTTGGTGATCCAGTTTATGACGATGCTGACGAAGAAGAGATAGACCTAGACGAAGCATTGATCGAAGACCAGAAGCTCACTTTGTCCGGCGGCAATCAGCAACATGGATCATCTATCGATGAAGTTCGAATCTCCATTGCCTCACCTTACATTGATTCGGCAGCCCAATTCATTCAACACGAAGAAAATAAGATCGAGTTAATTGGAGATCCAATATATGACGAGGTACTTTATGATGATGAATTTGTCAATGAAGATGGTGACTATGTGTTGCAGGTTTTGAACACTGAGAATTCCCTCAATGGAGACACCGTTGTCAGAAAAGAGCTCCTATGTTCAAGTTTTGTTCAAAATGATGAAAGTGTCAATAAAATTGGTGTGGATCTTCAAATTCAGGAAGAAGTACAACAACCACCTAGAGATTTGACTGAGTTAATATCAGAGGATCTTCCTCCTATTCCACCACTTACACGACGACTTTTGATTCATCAGCACTTAAAGATATTTTATTTTGAAGACACTATCTTGAACTCAAGGTTGAGTTCTTTTTAACTTGGGTCGTCTGATGCAGGAGCATCTAGCAATATGATTAGTTTATGTCTTCCGATACAACTATATCCCCCTTTGAGCTGTGATGAGAAGAAATCGAGACTATCAATCTCTCTTTTGGGTTTTGAAGAAGGGCGATTGAGGCTACCAAAAAGGAAGATGATCAACCCGTGGCCTCCTGATGTCATATTTGTCAGCGGATCGATAAAGATTTCTAAAGCCCAACAACCAATTAATTTTATTAATTTGGTGCAAGACGATCTTCTTCCGGGGCGACCACCTGACACTACTTTAAACTCGAGGACGAGTTTCTTTCAACCTAGGGCGACTAATGCAGGAGCATCCAAAGATTTTTATTATTAATTTTAATAATTTTTATTTTCAGAGTTTTTGGTATTTAGAGTAGTTTTGAAAAGTTCTATTTTTGTATTTTTTAGAATTTTTTTAAATCCGTTTAGGATTTTTAAGATTGAGTCTGTTAAGAAATTTTCCTTTTTATAAGGAATCTTTCTTTTAGAGTTTGTTAAGAAATTTTCTTTTTTTTATAAGGAATCTTTGTTAGAGTTTGGGTCTATATAAACATGTTATGAGTTGATATTTAGAGAAGAAATTTTGGTTTAATAAAAGTTTCGGCAATGCCGTTTATTTCCCTATCTCTTATTATTCTTTCGAATTAACAGGTTTTAGAAGATTGTTTCCGGTGTTCGCAGTCGAACCCACGGATTCAATATTGCCCCGGGATAATCGCTATCCCGCCCGGTGTCATCAACCCACCCCAGAGATAATCACAAGCTTTGATCAAAATTCTTTCATGGGTATTCTGGGCCCGTGAAGAGGACTGCCCACGCATTTGAGGAAATCATCTTGGAGTGCTCCAACGTTTGGATGTTGTGGGAAAATCAACATTTTAGAGATTTGTTCAGATATATCTGCTCTCACTCATTGTTTTAAAAGCTGTATATAACTCAGAATGGTTACAAAATGAAACTCATATGTTGATGGACTATACATTAGAAAGGTATATTAGCTCAAACCAAGATAGCAACAAAGGGGAGTACTAAATATCCCGTGGCTTCATGGATAGCACAGAGTCACCTAGGACTTGGGCCTAGATGTGTGTCCTTAGTGCAATGCCTAAGTCATACTTGAGTCCATTGTATATTGTTCCCAAAAGGATTTTGGTCACCATATCTAAAAATGGTTTTATATATTTTTAGCTTGCAAAATTCTTTTAGGAAGATGAAAATAAAGAGATTAGGAGGATATTTAACATATCTAAAATCTAAATCTTCTTACTGTATTCTCTAAGTATGTAGTACTTCATCCTAATTTCGTTTAGCTTCCTCCCAGGAGAGAGGGGAGGTGGGTTTTTAGATAATTCTTTAGCCATTTTTATTCGATGATAGAGGTATTTGATACCTTTTTTGCCATCTAGATTGAGGATCAACCCTTTGTGAGATTATTCAAGTTTTATTTTGTCAAAAGTGAAAGAAAAAATTACTTCACGTGTTAAGTAGTTAGAAGTTAGGAAGAGACAAGTGGAGACAAGAATGCAAGAAGAAATTTATCAAATAAACAGGCGGAAGAAGGAACTCACTCAAATAAAAGTCACCAAGTGAAAAAAAAAACATGTTGAATCTAATCAAAGGCACATGGTAAATGAACATCTTTGGTTTGGCTCCAGGGAGAAGCAATTTTGGTCTTCTACATGGTATAAATTGTTGAGTTAGGAGTATGATTCCAAAGAATGTTGTCTGACAAAAAGTTTTTGTTGTTGGCTCATATGTCCATTAGACATGACATATCTAAAGATATTAAGCATGCCTGGCCCTATAGAAGGAACTCCAAAGGAAATAGTGATTTCTTGTATAATGACCACAATAGGCAACTCAATATAGTAGATTTAAGATGACAATTGCTCCTATTGCATTTTAGCATAATTAATGATAGTACTTTGTGTTTAAGTAGGCCGAGTTAGACTCCCCTCCTTTGGTCAGGTTCATTTTATAATGATATTTATGATGATTTATGATGTTTGAGCAAATTCCTATATCCATTGTTTAACCCTAACAATGATGTTGACAATGATTCTTTATGTTTGATGATAATGCTAAAATTATTATTTAATATTTTTTAGTTTGTATTATCTTGTTAAATTATACAGATTCTTATCCTAAAATATTTGAGTTCAATCAATAAGTTGTGCTTTAAATTTATCTAACAGCTAGATGAATTAAAAAATGATTGTCTACTTTCAAAATTAATCAAATTAAATTATCAATATATATATATATATATAATTTTATTTCATAAATATTAAGTCAGCTATCATAGATAGTTTTATTTTTAAATTGTAAAAATTCAATTTGAATTTTTATAAGTCCCATAATTTCACCTCACATGTTTCAACTTTTACTATTTTTTTCTTAATTAAAACAATAGCAAAATGATTAATTTTTTCTTCCTCAATAATTTTACGAAGAAGAGAGTTACAATTAATTTTACAGCATAATCAAATGAGAAAACTTCGGCGCACGCTTCGAAGTAATGTGTATTTTTTAACGTCTTAACTTTAAAATATTTGCCCATATTTATTTATAAATATATAAAATTTAATTAGTTTTTTAAAAAAAACAAAAGACTCGTAGCGTAGGCATGCAGCTAGTTCGATGTCTGGCAATCTTAACTCGAGATCCAATCACATGGTCGGTTAGGAATTTCCATTTTGTCCCATGTGTAATGGGCCAATCCTGGGCGAGCAAAGGCAAACATGCCATCTTCGTTTCTGGAACAGGCCTCCTCTCCCGTCCTTATCTTTAAGGATTTGATGGGCGCTGAACTCTGAAGAGCCTTGCCATGTTATGCTATGCTACGCTGTGACAACAGGGACTGTCCTAGGAACGCCCATGCTGTAGACTTGCTGATGGCGGCATCGCATGAACATTTAAAAGTGAGCATTCTGTTAAAAATGGATTCGACTTATCTGAAGTTTGCAATTAAAATTGAATAAATCAAACTAATATAAAATTGATTAATTTAGTTGGACAGTCGAATAAGTCCGATTTATCAATTGAGTTACATGGTCATTATTTCATTTAAATATAACAACGAATGCTCGCAATAAAACAATCCATGCACTGATACTGATTCAATTTAATTAAATTTGAAATTTAAAAATAGAGATGGAATCGAATAAATCAAAATTATGAAGATTTTTTTAAATAAACCAAATCCTAGCTTCCTAATTCGATCCATTATTTTAATTTAATTGAGATTTTATTCAACCCTAAATACCATCACCCTTTTGATGAGGAAGAGGCAACTCCTCCCCTTGATCTTCAAGACATATATTCTTGTCTGGTATATCATTCAGATTTCGTAGACATTACTGGGTTTGATTCCAAATCGTTAGGAGTGTAGATGGACGATGGTGATTTGTATATATTTATCAAATAGTAGCACACCAACACATGCATTTATAAAGTTGTAAAAGACTAGGCGAGGAGCTGCTCGTACTTTCAGATTTATTCGATAGACAAATCAGATAAAAAGTCATCCACCTTAGGATTGTAATTGAATTCAAGATTCAAATATCTGGATTGTCAAATATATATATATATATATATATAAGATGAGGGATCATATGTTTGTTTGTGGCATTGTTAGAAACAAGCAAAGGAGAAAGGGCAGGGGGGCCATCGGCACATGTTGGATCGGCGGGCTGCTAGGCCCACCGCCTACTGCATGGCACAACGATGCTTGATCCTCAGTGGATGCCTGAGCTACTAGAAGGGATATTATAGCCCAATAGTTGTCTGTTTACTCAAGCTGAGTCAAATTTTATGATGTTCAAACTTGTTTGATAAGATAATCAAGTCAAATTGAGTCAAGTCTATAATGAACTAAGTTATTGAAATAATTGTTTAAGCTTGACTTGATTTCTTTTTAATAAGCTTGAGTTTAGTTCAAATTTAGCTTGAGCTTGGTGTGTTTAAATGTTATTGAACTATTCAAGCTTGTTTGATTATTTGAAACTTTTATATTTTAATATTTTTTAGTTGGTTATTGAGCTTGATAATATAAACTTATTTGTTCATTTTAAAACTTTTTTTTTATTTATTTAGCATGTTGATAAAAGTTTTATTGATGAACATGATTCACAAATATTATTCACGAATGTTGTTTATAAACGTTATTGAAGAATATAGTTCATAAATATTATTCATGAACGTTGTTCACGAATATTAACGAGTTGAACACGTATGTGTTTAAACTTGTTTGTTTAGTTTAATGAGTTGTGTAAACTTATTTATTTAATTGATCTTGTATATATAGAATGAACATAAATAAACTCTTACCATCTTAAACACCAAATTTATTTATAAACGTTCGATTCATTTACTGCACTATTTATCTTTTGAATATTTAAGAAGCATCCGAGATAAAATTTTCCACATTTTATTTGTTTATAATGAAAGAATGGGCTATGGCTTATTAAGACAGTTTAACCATTTACGCATAAAATGTAAATGTCAATTTGTTTGAAGTTTAGTGAGCCTTTTTTATCCTTTTATATATATATATATATATATATATATATATATATATATATATATATATATATATATATATATAGTAAAGATATCATGCACATACCTTCCTATGCGTTGAGCATCTGACTGACATTGAGAGTGCTCATTGAGCCAGTCGGTGGGGTATATTGTGTTATATTTTTCAATCATTTTTTTTGTTAATCCATATATTGAGGACTTCAATCTGACTAATCTTGATTGTGGATGGCTTTTCCCCTAGTTTACCACCAAGTAAATCTGAAAGCGTTATCAGGTCCTAATGTAGTGGCCTAGCATCACTAGTGGTTCAAGCATTGTGGGTGTATGAAATGTCTTGCAAGAGAATTGAACCCTCGTTACATGGGTTAACCGTCTTGCCTCTTATTGTTGTGCCATGCCAAGGGAGGGGCTTATGTTTTTTTTTGGTAATATAGGTATCCAACTCTTTGAATAGACTAATCCTAAAGGTGACCGATCTGGCCCCACTTGCCATCAGGTTAAATATGGGAAGCATTCGCATCATGCACTCGGCATCGAATATTCATTATCTATAATCCCATCGTAAGCAAATGCTTTCTGGGCGGGATTCAAACCGTAATGCTCCTTTTGTCACCAAAATGTCTTGCCTTTATACTGTGCCCTGGGGGCTATGTTTTTCAATTATTTTGATGAAAAGTTAAATATATATCATCAAAAAAAGCAAATATATATAGAACCCAAAGAACCCTTCTCATGTCATGTCGAACGAAGTGTTGGATCTAAGAAGGTATCTGAGGTAGAGCATACAAGTGCTTACATGTGTATTATCACTCTCATTCTCTCTGTAACCCATATCAGATGTGCTCCATTCGATTACCCATCTTTTTGATGACCATGGAGGATTAAGCATCAACTAGTCTCTATCGTCAATGTCAAAATATGTCGACACCTCTTAGAGGTGCCTCAACATCACTGCACCCAAGCATCCTCAATGTCTGTCCTCCATCTTCTAGGGGTGGTCCAAGTCCTTTGGTAAGCTGATGACGCATATGGTATGCTCATGCCTCTGGTCCAATGTCCTTAGCCTCCCTCAGCATATGGGATCTCTACCTGCACCAGCCTGACCATCCCGTAGTCACTTTTAGCTAGTGATCAGCTATCAACAGATTTGATGTGTCTTTATCGTAAGCCATTTACTGCAGACTAGATAGACCTTTCAAGTAGATCTATTCACGCTTTTAGACTTTTTGACAAAGCCCCAGCCATAAACTAATTTGAAACATTTTTACTATGAGTCATTTGCTGTAGACTAAATAGATCATTGTAAGGTGGATTTATTCACCATATATCCTCATCATCAAGACTCTCTCTCGTACATAACTCACCCCACTACTAGAAAAAATTGTTAATAGACAACGCCCCAAAGACAACGTTTTTTAGCAAAAGCGTTGTGGTTTTTCAATTTACAACGTTTTTAGTCAAAACCGTTGTCTTTTAAAACTAAAAGACAACGTTTGTTCAGAAAGCGTTGTCTATTAGCGTTTATTTTGGGTCAACCACAACACTTTTAAAAAATCGTTGTCGAAAACGTTGTCTTTTAGCGGGTTTTTTTTGCCAAAGACAACGCTTTTAAAAAGTATTGTCGTTGAGGGTTGTCGTTGAGGGTTATAGAGGGTTTATATCGGGCGAGGTATTTTATCGGGCGAGTCCGCGATTTTCGTCCCTCTCCCGCTCGCACCTCTAGCTCGTCTTCTCCCGCGCGCCCCATTTTCGTGCCTCTCCCGCCCCCTCTCGCACCTCTAGCTAGTAGCTACTCTTCTCCCACCCCCCCCCCTTTCGTGCCTCTCCTCTTCTCCCGCCCCTTTCGCACCTCTAGCTCCTCTTCGCGCCGCTGTGAAGAGGCGAAGACGAAGATAGAACGGAAGCCGCATCCGGTGCTCCTCCAGGCCCGTGCTCCCGTCTAGGGCGGTGCTCCTCCAGGCCCGTGCTCCTCCAGTGCGTACGGTGACCTCCTCCCGTGCTCCTCCAGGCCCGTGCTCCTCCAGTTCTCCGAGTTCCAAGTACGGCTTCAATCTTTTTTCTTCGATTAGGGTTAGAATAAGGATTTTAAATTTCTTGTCAGGTTACACCATTACATATTTTTTCTTCGATTAGGGTTGCATAAGCATTGATTCCTTAAGTTTTATCTACCACCTAAATGATTAGGGTTACACCATTACATATTTTTACACCATTACAGTATGATTTCAATTATTTTGCAGAAAAATCAATATCAATTATATATATCATTTTTGTTTATTTTGAAGGTGTTTGGTCAGTGTCAGTTGATTAGTGGTAAAAAGAATGGACAAAGAATGGATGTCAAAGGATAGACTATCACATGAATATGAGTTAGGAGTTGAATCTTTCTTGCAATTTGCAATGGAAAATGCAAATGATCTGGACGCAATACCCTGTCCATGTGCAAAATGTGGTAATCTAAAGAAGAAAAATGTAGACACTATCCGGGCACATATGTTTTGTAATGGTATAGATCTGACATACCATACTTGGATCTGGCATGGTGAAAGATCTACGACAGAGAAGTCAAATAATGATAGTGATCAAGTAGGGCTAGATGAACAAAAATATGTTGCTGAGGAACCGATAGATATGGTACATGCTGCATATGATGGTTATGCTGAGGATTCAACGCAATTCACTAAACTACTTGAAGCTGCCGAGAAACCGTTATATCATGGATGCACTAAATTTACAATGTTATCCGCAGTTGTGAAATTATTCAACTTGAAGGCCAAATATAGTTGGAGTGGTACAAGTTTCACAGACCTTCTAAGTTTGTTAGGAGAAATGCTTCCAGCTTATGATTAATGAATTGCCTTTATCTTTTTATGATGCAGGTGGAAGAAAAGCTTACGTGCATTAGGGATGGATTATTCCAAGATTTAAAAGAATATTTCGGAATAAGGAACTATCCAAGGAGTTGACGTGGCATGCTAATAAAAGAGTTTGTGATGGACACTTATTTGTGGTGATCATAGCATAGTTTTTAAGTGCGTCTTTGTATTGAATGTGCACGACAGGATGATTACATTCAACAAAAGAAGGAAGGCAAGCTGAAACTTGAAAGCAATAAGGATGATATACTGACAAAAGCACTGGATGTTAAAGAAAATGCTGGACGTGTGAGGGCCATTGGAGGTCACATAACTCCATCAGTTTATTTCCAAATTGGTAGACAATGCAGGGGTGCAGATGTTACCCAAGATATAATCAATGAACATAAAAAGGATCTGTTAGAGGCAAAACAGAAAATTTCTGAGCAAGATGCCCGAATACAAAAACTTGAAGCAATGGTATATAAAAGTGGTGTAACCAACGCTGACATTGATGACAAAGGCAGCTGCTCAGTCAGGTTGCATCCCATGCAGATTGACGATATGAAAATCGATGATGACATGGAGATTGTGGAAGCAGCCGCTATTTTACAGGTATTACTTAATATTATACAAGCAGAACAATTTATTGACATTACTATTTGTATTTTAGGGAAAACCAGTTGCTTTGAAATTGGACTGTAGCAAAGATATCGTTGCATATGGTACAATTATTTGTGTCAATGGTCCTGATACCTTGCTTCATGGCGCTCCTTTACCAAAGAATTGCATGGGAGTAGCAATTGATGAAGCAGTGGACAAATCAGCACCATTGCCATTTAAAATTCCAGGTGAATGTGAAGTAATTGGTGATGCTATAGGAACACATGTGGCTTGGCCACAAGACTTGATAGTGATGAAAGATGAGGTATGTGTGATCTTATAGGCCATATTTGAATGTATCAAACATATTTTATTATTCAACCTATCTAACTTGTTAACATCTTCAATTATTAGAAGCCTCGAAGGAAGATTGGCCACCAACAAAAAAGGAAACTGACTTTGTCAGCAAGTGTCCCTAGATCATTACGTATGTTGTATTGTTATAGTATGCGTGCCTTACAGGACGGCAAATTTATATTAGTAGTTTTAGAACATGATGTGTTTGATGATGATTATGAACTTATTTTGCACCTTGAGGACATTGTTCCCATGTATCAGTTAGAGGAACTTTCAGCCAATTGTGTAGTTGCCTACATATGGTAAGTGATTTTATATCAGCAACTTCTTAGAATATGTATGGTGATCGATGTTAATTGTATTATATTTGTCATGGTAGGCATCTTTATAAAAACATGATGACAGATACCATCAAAGGAAAATTCAGATTCGTGAATCCACACACCATCCCATATATAATGACACCTACACGTGACAAAAAGGGAAAACTTGAACAGTTAAACCAAAGGGCTACTGTGTTAGCAGATAGGTTGAGTTCTGCATCAGTAGATCAACTAGTTTTGGTCCCATGTAATGTCGGGTCAGTTGTAAATAATACATCACTTGCAATTTCTCCCTGTTCAACAAAATCTATTTTAGATTTTTTAGATCGGCAATTTTCTAAAAGGACCACTTAAGTTTTTATTTGTCCAAAAGGACCACTTAAGTTTCATCTTATCCAAAACACAAACTTCATTCCCATTTTACTCCTATAAAAAATTGATCTATTATTTTTATTTTCTTTCAAAATATCTCTCCTCTCTTCTGAGCTCGGATGTCGTGTAGATGAAGATAAAAAAAATAAAAAATTAATTATATTATAAATGATTTTTATATAAAAGATATTGATGATTCAAATTATTGTTTTTTAATTTAATTATTAAATAATTCTTTAAATTTATCTATTTTTATTTTTAAAATTTTAATAAAAATTTAAAAATACACAAGGTTAATAAAAAGTTAAAAATATTTGTTTATTTTTTAATATATAATTAGAAAAAATAAAAAAAATTAATAAATTAATAACAATAAAAAAATTAAATTAAAATTTATTTGAAAGAACACCATTATGTGATGTTGGTTTTTAAAAACTAACACTATAAAATGGTGTTAATTTTTGAATAATATTATAAAGTGGTGTGGATTTTTAAAAATAAATAATACCACTTGCATGTAATGATTTTTAAAAATCAGAATCGTAGTATTTTTTAAATAAATTGTAATTTAAAATTTTATTTTATTAATTTATTTAATTTTTTTTTTTTGTAATTAGATATTAAAAAATAAAAAAATATTTTATTTTTTAAATTTTTATTAACCTTATGCATTTTTTATTAAAATTTTAAAATTAAAAAGTAATAAATTTAGAGGATTATCCTAAATTTAATGATTAATTTTTAAAAAAATTAATTTGAAACCTCAATATTTTTTTATTGAAAATATAATTAAATTTATATTTATTTTTATCTGAATCAACATAACTGAGAGAAAAAAGAGAAAGAAGGAAAGATGAAACTTTTGGATATTATTCGAAAATTTTAGATGTGTCATTTGGAATTTTATAATTTTTAGATGAGTCTAGTACAATTATTAAGATGGTGGAGATTATAAAATTTATAGATGTTTTTTGAACGTACGTGGCAAGAATATTGAGGTGAGAATTTAAATTCCAGAACGTGATAAATCTGCTTTACGAATTGTGTGGATTGCTTTATTTAGTATATGAATTTGGATTGCCTGTGGATATCAATCCACATCAAATTATTTACATTAAGTCTTTATTAATTTAAAAGCATCAGATTTTCTGTGGATGTGTAAATTTTAAATTATAAATGTTCCACTGTTTTTATTTAAATACGAATTAAAGTGATAAAATTAAATCTTTTCTAAACAATAAAATTTTCCAGTAGATTTTTTTGGTCATAATTTCCTATACATAACAAAATTAAATATACTAATTCGAACTTTCATACTAGCAAAGTTTATATTACCAAAATATTGTCTGAAACTAAAACTGAAGTTTCTAGTGAGGTTGTATGCTAAAAAGTATATATTTATAATTAATGAAATCTTAATAAAACATTTTTAAAAAACAACAAATTTAGAAAATGATTTAAGAGATGACATTAGATATATATCAATTTGACTAGCACGTTAACCACGAGAAAAGTCATGACTGATGAAAATAAAATTATGAGATTTTATATATGTATATTTGTTGGCTAGCTAGCATGAAAGGTATAAAGTGCCAATTAACTCCACTTGCTGGCTGCGTTTTGAAATCATCAAATGGGTTTGGGTGGCATAGACTGGCATTCGAAGGAGACAAGTTTGAACCCATGCATCACTGTCTTCTTCTCAGTACTATTTAATTTCTCATGCACAATAACAACGTGATGACATTCAGTAACAAGACAAAAACATGGATATCTACCACTGCACAAGCACATATATGAAGCCCTAGATCTAGCACAAGTGAGTGAGTGTGTCCGGTAATTAAGCCGAATCGGAATATATAGAGGGGGAAGAGCTTGTAGTTGTTTCAGATCAGATATTATACAAGGTGTAACATCAAGGGCATAGTCAAGATTCAAAATTATCTGGGTTGATTGTCGACTATAATAATTGATATAATAAATTAATTGATTCAAAAATATAAATAAAATAAAAATATTAATGTAAATATTAATTTTTCAAAAATATGAAAATAATATTTAATATTCAATATATTCAAAAGTCTGGAGCAAAAATATTATTGTAGTTGTGGGGCAAAATATTCATATCCAATTATTATCTAACTAATAATTAGTCTTAAAATTAAAAGAAAATAACTTAAAATTAAAGGTAACTTCATGCAATGGAAGTTACTAATTAAATAAAACTTATATATAATAATAATTATTATAACCGATGCATATGCATGATGAATGCACATAAATAATGAATCATACATATATTTCTTCTCTATGCCTATAAATTGAAGAAAAGAAGATATCATAATGATCCATCATGAAAAATATTGAGTGTCTTCAAAAAAGAAAAGAAAGAAGAGCTAAATTAATATATGTAAAATAATTACATTACAATAACTTCTTCATCAATCAAGATCAGATATATAAAATATATATATTTCAAGATCCATTTCATAAAATAAATATAATGATCATATAAAATTTTTTATTTTATAAAAAATTAAATTTTTTAAGATAATCAAATGACTTTTATATGAAATTCCTTAATTGGGTTCGTTAAATTAGGTTGGGTTTAAAATAAAAAAAAATAGATTTTTTATTTTAATTTAGGGTTAAAAGATGGAAGGATATTTTTAAAATTAAGTATGTCCTTTCAGAAATATAAAAATACGATGCATCTTTGAAAATTTTGAAACTTTAAACGCACCATTTGATAACAACTCATTGGAAATGAAGTACGACGTTTGAGAAAATTAAAACATGCGTCTTTTTGAAATTGCAGAATTTCGCCCTATCGTAAAATGCCAATTAAACATCTACCAATCAATCAACAACGTAACGAAAAGACATCTTTATCCTAAAACAAAAGAAATAAATACATGAACCGTAAGGTCATACCGATGTCTTAGTCGATGCGTCGCCTTCCAATTTTGTTAGGCAGTCAATTCAATTTGTGTCCTAAGTGCCCAATTGGGTTCGATCAAGTATGGGTGGCTTCTCTTGTTTGACACTTGTAATCATGATGATTTTCCTTGTTCCAACTCAATTATATAACTATGTATTTATGGATCTGTTTAATTAAGTTCATCTTAACATGCTTTGGTTTAACTATTCGACGAGTTGATTGCTTGAATTAGTGGATATTGATATGATGATAACTCTTTTGTTATGTTGATTATCAAGTTAAGTCGTGAGAACACGTGATGATTTATTATTATTATTATTTTGTTGTTGTTGTTGATTAATTGATCGGTAGATGTTCAATTGGTGGCTTGTGTTTGCAAGGGCTTATGCCTTATCCAGGGATGTGGTCGATACTCGATGTTATTTTATCAAGTTCAATTGTCCATTTGATGAGTCATCCAACACTTTAAAAAGATAGAAATTAGCTATCGAAAATTCAGCCATAATGTTTGGTTGCCCCAACAATGAAGACTCGTTGACCTGTTATTTTAGCGGCACTAGCAGTTAAAGTCGTCAATTTGAATTGGATATGTTAGATTATTTGCCCTGTCAAATAATTTAAATGAGTTGGATTGAAATTTTATCAATTCATTTTAAAATGGATTCAGATGGATCGACCCGCCTAGGCTCGCAACCCATATAGATCGGCCCGTAGTGGACTTGGATTAGCTCGCAGATTGAGAAAATTTTTTTTTAAAAAAATATTAAAATTAAAGTAGAAAACTTAATAGACTAATAAACTTGACTGGTCTAAATCACAATTCAAATTTAAAAATTTCATCTTATCCGTTTAAATTGTAATCTAAACTTAATTTTTAATAATTTTTTATTTTTTATAGGTCCATAGGTTGAACCATTTATCCCGCAACTCGTCTTGAGTTGGATTGGGCTGAAAATTTTCTAACCTATCAAATTGATGGGTCGGCCCGCCACAGCTAACAAATTTAATGAGATAAATTTAAAAAATCAATCTTAAGTTTAATGACTTATTTTTTTAAAAAATAATTTTTTTAAAGATTATCAATAACTTTTGTACAAGACACGTAGATAAAATAATTAAGTTTTTAATTTTGTTTGATTAGATTTAGCTCTGTTTAAATAAAAAAAATTAATTTTTTATTTTAATTTAGAGCTGAAAAATAAAAAGAATATTTTAAAAATTGATTTCTTTCAAAAGACCCACTTAAAATTTTAAAATTCTCCAAAAATACATCATACTTTTATATTTTCCTGAATGACACATTTAATTTCTAAAATACCCTTCCCACCTTTAAATATTAAATTAAGGTAAAAAAATTAATTCCATTATTTTAAACTGAACTGAACGCAACCAGGAATTTCATATAAAAGTTAACCTTAAAAACTCATTTTTAAAAAATACGTTATTAAACTCACAATCTCCTAAATTTTAGAAATTCAATAAATAAATAAATATATATATATAAAAGAAGGTTAATAAAAAATTATAAAAATAAAGAAACATTATTAAAAATAAAAAATAAAATTTATTTTTATTTTTTATCTTTTTTTAATAGTTAATTATATGAGAAAAATGAAATAAAATTAAAAATAAAAAATTAAATAACTAAAAATAAAAAAATTATTTTGATGCTGTTTGGTTAAAATATTTTAAACTAACTCGCCTATAATTAAATTTCGGTTCCTTCTTTTTCGGAACGGATCTATTGGGTTTTTGGTTATTGGAAATATCTAAAGAATTGTAGATTCCTATAGGTTGTGGGTTCGAATCTCGCTTTGAATATTTTTTCTTCCTATTTAATTTTGCTACTTCCGCTAATCTAAAAATTCCAGAAAAATATTCTAAAATTCCAGAAAAATCATAGAATATTTTTAAAACTATTTTTGAGATTTTTCGGGCGTTACAATCTCCCATCCTTATAAAAGTTTCATCCTCGAAACTTAGAACAACTCCTGGGTATTTTTAGCTCCTATCTTCACGTTCCCGAGTTGTTTTTTTTTTGAATTTTTTTGATTTCGTCAATAGCTACCTTAATTGGTTGATTGCATTAATAATTTCTTTAAAGTGAAATCTCATTTTAAATATTTGATTAATTCATCCATTTACAAACTTGAAGAATCATTTTCTTCCTTAAGTCAACTTACAAAGAACCTTACTCTATCTTTATCTTTGCAAGTTGAAGTTAACTCAGCTCTTCTCTTAGTCTTAACCTCATCTCGCTGAGATTGAAGTCATTATTCCGCTCAGTATTAGCACGTTTTCTAGCCATCTCTTTCTATTCATACATGACAAGTAATACCAAAGTAAACTTTTATTCAGTTAATACTTCATTATCTTATATACGTATATATATGAACATGTCTAAGTCGAGAATTCTTCTTTTTCTATGCATAAGGGACGAATAAGGCCAAAGGTAAGGTTAATATTCTATCAAAACCTTGCATCTATTTAACATGTATAACTTAATAATCATTCTTTAGGCTAATGATAAACATGCCTACTTAAAATCATTCGCTAGGCTAATCATAATAGCTAGGTTTGACTTAAGCATCATTCTTGAGGCTAATAATCATAAGCATGTCTAACCTAAAATCATACTAATCATAAAAGAAAGTAAAGCTTAAGTATACTTTCTTACTTGGAAAGCGGCAGGACTGATGCTGATGTGAGTGTGGCGGAAGGGCGGAACCGGCTCTGATACCATTTGTAACATCCCCCCTTCCTACCTATAGGGGATGCCACTTACTTTAGCATTATTAAATCCTAAATATAAATTTCCATAGGTAAATTTTATAAAGAAATATTCTTAAAATAACGGAAAGTTATTATTCTTAATAAAATAAAACAACTGGTCAACTCTTATGATGCGGAAGCGATTACTATAAAAGACATAATCAATACTAAGCATGGTTATTTATTTATTTATTCTAATCCGCGGTTCCGCCGCCACACACATTGAACACTGCTCCTGCTGCCTCCCGTCGCTTAACGCTTTTCTTTACCTCTATCTGCAGTATAAGGAATGCAACTATAAGCAAAGCTTAGTAAGTACACACCTAATCTCACAAAACAACGAAAATCATTGCATGCATTCTTTTGGAATTAAACAGGAAAGGACTTGTAATTATAAAGACATGTACTTAAGCAGAAACTGTCTGAACATGGAAATACTTGTATTGCATAGAAAATTTCTAAACTTCTTTATATTTGAAAATTCATACATTTGAAAATAAGTAAACATACTTAACATACTTATGGGCCCTGGCGGAGTATCAATGCGCGCATCTCTGATAAGACTCGGGGTAGCTAGCCACCGAATGCTACCAGAGGACTTATCTTATCAGGCGACCTTTGACCTGGAATTCCTTTCCTTATGGGCGAACCTTTGGCCCGGAATTCATTGATTTAGTTTGTGATAAAAGGGGGTTTTAATTAAAATAAAGGGAATGAAAAAATTCGTCTCGCAAAGACGAATTTAACAAAATTGGTTTAGGTCAAATCAGAGACCGTTTGGTTAGTGAACTAAACGAACCAAGATTGAACCAAACTGAATCAAGTTGGTTGGGTTCATACTGGAAGAGGTTTTGATAAAATAAAATAGGTGAAAAGATTCGTCTTGCGAAGACGAATCTAACAAGATCAGTTTTGATCAAATCGGAGGTCGTTTGATGGCCGAACCAAGCGAACCAAAATCAAATATGATTTGCTACACTAACTCGAACCCGGTTCAGGTGAACCGATTTCCTTCTCTTTTTCTTCCGGCCTGAACCACGCGAACATTTCCTCTGTTCCGCGCGACCTCTTCCTCGCGCATACCGCGTCGGCCGCCGACTTCTCCGCGCGAGCCGCGTCACCGCGCCCGATTCCGCCGGCGGAAAACACGGAACGGAGAGAGCTTTAAAGGAAGGCCGAACCCTAGCCGAACGGGGCCCTGCCGCGCCCACCTCGCTCGCGATTCCTCTCCCGCCGCCGCCTCTGTTTGAGCCGGAAAAGCTGATCGCCGCCCGTCGCCTGCTCGTGTGGGGAGGACCAGCGTCATCACCGGCGCTGCGCGGGAGCGGAGGCGCCGCCCATTCCCCTGTTTCCCGTCTCCCTCCCTCCTCCACCGCCGCTGCGTGAAGGGAAGCAGAGCCGCCGGTGCCGAAGCCTCCTCCCTCCACAGCGTCGCCGGCCGAGCCGCAGTCGCCTGCTGCCGTCGACGCCCTTCTCCCCTGGCGCCGCCGGCCGCGATCCTCCTCTTGCCAAAGACGCCGCCGCCCTGCCACCTGCCGACGTCGCCTCTGCCGTCGGTCCGAGCTCCTCTACGTGGGAAGTCGCCGATTAAATCGGTAAAGGGAATTTTAATTAGTTTTAATTAATTAGGTTAATTAATTATTAGATTTAATTAATTAAGTTAATTAATTAATTAATTAAATTATTGGTTAATCGATAGTTAATTTGTTAATGTGTTAATCAGTTAATTTATTTGGGGATGAGTTAATTTAGTAATTAGTTCTTGGTTAATCAAGTTAAAAATTTATTTAATTAATTAGTTTAATAATTAGTCAGAAATAAATTGTGTATTTAGTTAAGTTGATTGATTAATTAGATTAATTAATTAGCTAATTAGTTGTTAATTAATTATCAAGTTAGTTAATATGATTGATTAACATTTAATCTATTGATTAATTGACTAATTAATAATCTTATTTATTGATTAAGTAAGATTTAAACTAAATTAGAATGAGTTTGGCTAGATTGGGATAGGATTAACTCTTAACCAGGTTGAGTGATTAGATCAGGTTAAATTAATACTTTTGGTTAAGTTATAGTGATGGTTTTTGCTAGATTGCGCGGAGAAGGCACTAGAGCATTTCAGAGAAGTTTTCGAATTCACAAACCCTAGCGTTAAAAACCTAGTGAGTAGACAAGATAAAGTAAGTACATCTCTTACCTGCAGTATGAGTTGCTCCGTTGTTTTCTTTATTCTGTCCATAGTATGATTTTAAGCAGAGCATGCATAAAGTATTATTTCCATGACATCATTTTATGTTAAAGCATGTGTAAATTGTTTCTTTCCAAATTGCATGATATAAGAAGTATAAGAAAAGTATTTTACTTTTAAGAGGCGGGTATCGGGCACAAGGTTCGCCCATAAGAAATGCAAGGCATAAAGGATTCCGGGCACAAGGTTCGCCCACAAGGAAAGGAATCTAGGGCACAAGGTTCGCCCATAATGAATTCCGGGCACAAGGTTCGCCCATAAGAAAAGGAATTCAAGGCACAAGGTTCGCCTATATAAGAGATGTCTGCATTGATACCTCGCTGGGCCCAAAGAAGGATGTTTATCTATTTTCACTTATATATAGTATAAGTTTCCCCATATCATTTACCAGCATTTTCTTTCATATAACATATGTTATTACGAAGTTTTCATAGTTTTTGTGAGTTAGATGATGTACTTACTAAGCGTTGCTTATAGTTTGCATTTCCTCATACTGCAGATAAATAAAAGGAAAAGTTTTAGGAAAGAGGAGGCAGCTGGAAAAGTGTTTGATGTGTGGTGTTGGCGGAACCGCGGAATAAGATCAAGGATTAAGAATTAAATAAATATTTATTTTATATCCAAGAATTTATATTTATTTCTTTGCTTCCGCTTGTTAAACAGAAAAGAATATTTTAATTGAGTTATGTTATTTAATAAGTAAAGGTTAAGGAAAAGTTAAAGTACGTAACATCTCCCTATTAGTATATGAAAGAGGGGGGATGTTACATAGACAGGAGTGTTAGGTCTAAATAGGATCATATAAGTATGAATTAGTCATAAATTTCTAGCAATTACAATAATTTAAGAGGCACTTCAATTGAAATTGTAATAGAGAGAGAGAGAGAGTTGAATTTGGTCAAAGTAGATTGAACTCGCTTGAATTGAGTATAGTTTAGTCTAAAATATATATTGTAAATTTTGTTCACTTCAATTTTAATGAATGTTGTGTAATCCAAAGTGATTTAAGTCTTTCTTTGCGTTCATACGAGAGTTACGGAGGCAATTAGCCAAAATGAATGAGTTAGCTCAAAGTGAATGATTTTCTGGACTAAACCTAATTTCATCTGATAAGGAGTGTAAAGTATGAAAAAGCACTTCTTATTTTCATTATCATCAAAAAGGTATCCCATTTAAAAAAAAAAAAATCTCCATCTTATTTTTCATCTAAAATATACTCTTATGTCAACATTATTGCAACACTTATGATATTACTAGAATAATGTTCTTTATGACCACGGTTGTTTCTCCTTTAGCATCTATTTACATGGGCAGAGAGAAACGAGAGGTATGATTCACGTATAAAACTCTTATCATTTTGTATACCTTCTATATTCATTCAAATAAATAAACCTTTATTGTCACCAGGTTATCCCCTGTTTGTACCCCTTCCACTAGCATCACATCTTTTCTTCAAGTCTATGAATTCTTGTGAGTTCTTTGAATACTTTGAATTCGCTTCTTTAGTTTTTTCCCCAAAGCTTTGAACTTTGTTTCCTCACGAATGAAACAGCTCCCAAGTTTGCTCCAACGTTTTGGCTCCCTCCCAAGCTCCAACCAGTACGAAGACTATTTTATCAACATGTTCAGAGAGCTTGTAGATTTTTGAAAGGATGAAAGATTTGGATTCTCAGCTTTATCACATTGAATCCTCTGCTCAACTTCACCTTCTTGAATATATAATCAACATCCACTTGTTCACACTATAAACTCTCTCAATCTCTTCTAACTTACAAAAGTTGGTATGGTCATGGTTTGCATAAGGTTAAGGTTCCCTCCTCTTGTACTTAATTTTCATCTACCTGTTTACTTTTGCGTTAGTGGGCTGAAGCACATGGAACTAGCAAGAAGCAAGACAGTCGCGAGAGCTACTGTCAAAAATATTAAATCAATTGAACGAGTTACAAGTTACATGAACCTGATAGGTCAGTGAAATGAGTTAAGTCAGCTAGACTAATTATCTTAGACAGATCAATCAAGTTGGTAAGACTTAGATGAGACAATTGGAACGATGGGGTTGATCGGATTGGGTGAATTGTGCCGACCAAGTGGATTTTCAGATTGATTTAATTTGACAAACTATAGAATTATAACTAGTTGAGAGAATTAGACAGACTAATTATAACATGCTAATAATTACACCATTCTATTAGTATATTAAATTAAAAATGAAACTTATGAATACCTCATTTTCATTGTAATATATTTGATTCTCATTCTCACTATTAGACAACTAAGAATTTAGTTAATTCATACCGTAGAAAACAAGTTAACTGCCCTCCCAAAAGATAATACAGAGCAACTTGAAACATCAGCCAATCAGAAATAAAACAAGTTACTGAAAACTGAAACTCCAGTAGTTTCCTTGGCTGAGATATCAATAATATCCCAACTTGTTGATCCATGTTCATCAATAGCAACCAGCGAATTCATGAAGATGGCCCATAATTGTGCTTGTAGCTCCTTGGGAGCTCTACCAAACCAGCCAAGCCCAAGTATCTTCCATCGTCGGAGCAACTTACTAGCCGAGCTGTATGAATTCAGAACCAGTTGCTTCCAGTGATGCGTATCTTTCTGATTAAGTAACTCCCAGCAACAATGACACCATCAATTTGTTATGCAACGCAACGTTGATAACTCCCCAGATTCCATCTAACAAACATCTAGTTACTAGCGTTTGAAGCTGAGATTGCTTCCAAAGATATGTCTCTCTATTTTAGTGCATCTTACGCTCAATTGATAGAGCGTACAGCTCGTTTAGATTTGAATTAATAAACTGACAAGGAGGTTTGCATTTATGCTCACAAACTCCCTACACCTATTGACAGACGCAAAGCAAAGCATATTTTGTTCCGTGAAGATACATACATATAAATCTTCGCCGTCGAGCAATCAGTGAGCGAAGTGAAGTGACGTAGTGGGGTTGCGTTGCTGCAATCAATGCGCGTGTAGTGTATCTCCACTGTCACCCTCAAAAGCTTAATGCTCTTTATTTCCAACTTTTTTTTGCTTTTCCTTTCCTTTTCTTTTTATTTAACAAAAAAAAAAACAAATTAAGGCTAAGGACTCGGCTTCCACTGGAGCCACTCATAATTGCTGTGTAGCATGGTTTACTGCGTTTACAATGTACAATCACTCCGCGAGGAGTCATTCTTAGCTTATCATTTAGCTCAGTAGAGTGCACAAAGGAACAAGGAATCAAGCCTTTGTTTGCTCCATCTTGTCGAGAGGAACCGCTGCAGCATGAAAGTGGAGATTGAATGAAAAATGATTCGGCCAAGTCTCAATTCACTTGATGCATCATTTGCAGGCGCCACTAAATTTGCTGTCATCTTTGCGTACTGACTTTTACATTTTTTAAACATTGAAAGGAGAAATGTGGAATGGTTGGCACAGGATCTCTGTGATATGATTCAATCATTAAGGCCACTAGTCAAGTAATTTAAGAGAGTTGGCGATGAGTCTGATGGCAATCAGGCCTAGCAATAATCTTATATGGCTTGACTCAATTCAACTCAAAACACAGTTAAAAAAGATAAAATTCTAAAACGATAAAGGGCATGATGCATGAAACTTCCACCAATATAGAATCGGGGAAAAAGTCGGTTCACATTTTCTTTGATAGTAAAAAGCTTTACCATATTAAAGGAAAATAAGAAGCTAACACTACTCACTTTTGCTTTATCAGCTTACCGTTTTCATTATCCAAAGGCTCCCTCTCTCTATTGTTAGCCATCAACCATCTCAAAGAGTCCAACACTTAACGGCAACCTCTTAATTAATTTATGAACATCTTACCTCAATTATTCTGCAGTGGGATTTCACAATCCCACGCAACTCGGTTGCTTTTGATCCTAATCACTATCACACAGGCAATTGAATTTTATACGAGAAATTCCAATGCCACATTCAAGAGCTAATGGGTTAATGGTAGGATCAGATGTCATAAAGACCTTCAAAGTGTGGATTGCTTCGTGGGAATGAATATTTAGTATATTCCAATTGAAAGCTTTCGTTCCTATATACTACACTCGTTGCCAACTCTTATGTTGTGAGGGAACATCAATCTAGTGTCCAACCATTTTTTTTTTGGAGATAGAGGAAAATAATCTGACTTGAAATTATAAATCAATTTTAGACTTATTTGTAAGATGACCTAAGCTGATAATTTTAAACTGTAAGGGATTGATTCGGGCGAGCTACTTTGAATGCTTCCTGAATTCGAATGAGAAGTCGCTGAGCTTCTCCCATGTTCTCCCTGAGTCTGGTTGGGAAGAAGAGTGTCGTGAAGTCCAAGCTCTGAGTAGGTCGGACGACGAATATTATCGATTGCTTCCCAAGCTCGAGTGCGAAACGAAGCGTTGAGTTGGCAGAGCGATGTCGAGTCGGGAAGTCATGTGTCCGACTATTGACTGTCGTCAAGTGCCAAGTACTCGAGCCGGAGTTCAGGTGCTTGGGTGGAGATGTCGTGTTTGGGAGGAGATGCCAAGTGCTCGTGAGGAACACCAAGTGCTGCCGAGTAGCCACTTCGCCTGATTACTACCAAGTTGGGAGAGGTTGCTCCCTAAATGATCGAGTCAGGAGATCAAATCACTCGACTATCGAATATCACCCAATCTTAAGAGGATTGTTGTACCAAGTCGGGATAGAAAACGTCAAGGTTTGAGTTTGATACATGTTTTCTTAAAACACATTTGTCCCCTTCAGCGGTGCTTAAAGGTCATAATAAACGTCTGTTTCGTAGGATACAATTGTAAAATCGTGATCACCACCAAGCATAGGTCGATCACGGTGAAATGAGTTTGTATCCGATTATTATTATGGGAAAACTACCAAGCGAAAATTATACGATAGAGAAGAAGAACATGGGAACAAAGTGAATGAATTTCTTACTATTTCTTTTGCTCTATTTTTGCTCAAGATCATGATCTCCTTTTATAGGAGTGCCTCCCCTTGGCTACATTAAATAGCCGAGTAAATGTCATTTATTGCCTTTACCATTCGGATTAAAACATTGTCATCGCCCATTAATAGTTGGTCATTTCACCCGAATAGTTATGGATTCATAATTAATCATCTGATTAATTCTTCCTTTACATTCTAGAATAAGAAGCAAAAAGAAGATTCAGTTGGTAAAATATTAATTGATTCATTTGAGTAAATTTTATCTCGATCGGTCATGCATTAGATGCACACAAGTTATACTCGCATACTAATCAATTTGGTTCGGTATAATGTCCTGAATTTACATCATCTATGAACCCTCACATGAAAAGAGTTTTTCTTCATATATATGTTCACAATGTTAATATTTGTGATATATTATAAACCAATAATACAATGATAAAACTTCTAATGTGAGATTAGTCTTTTCTTTTTATCCCATTCACATTTCCGACGTATAGTCCTATATAATCTAATCTAGTTCCTCAAAAACAGGGAACCTGACAGTTTACATGCAACTTTGCCAACATTGGCGGCGGGAATTATTCTATATGTTCTGGAGAGACTCCCTCCAAAAGAACGCTCCTATTGTCTTAGATAAAAACAGGATAAATAATGGCATCAATTAGAACATTATTTCAAAATATTTGAGCCACATACTAATGAGGGTGAACTTATCCCTCACTAACCACACAACTAATCAGGATGGAATTAATGGGTCCCATCCATTTCCATTATATGTACTTCCTTATTTGAGCCATGCACCATCACAGAATTTGCAAAAGTAACTGTTGAATCGATAAGGTGGCGTTGTAGACAACATGTGACAACTTTTGTATATGTGAATATCTAAACACGTGTGATAACCAATAATGTAAACACAAACGCAAAGCTTATAAATATAACTCTAGAAAATTAGAAAAGAATACAAAAGGTGAAAGCCTAAGGAGAGAGAAACTCCAAGCCACCTCAGTAGAATCGCTCGACTATATGAGGCCTACTACAATATTAGCATTGGAAGGCTCGAGTATCTATGTACCCTACTTTAATAGTTGTTGGATAATCTTTATCCGAGATGGAAGAATTTATTGAATTAAAATTATAAATTTAATTTTAATTTATCTGGTAAGTGGCTCGAGCGAATAATCTCAAATTGTCAAGCAATAAGGATGAGCTACTTGAGATGGACGAACTGCCTTGTATGACCGATCTGTCTTGCTATAGAGTGTCAAACTGGCTGAGTGCCTAAGCTGGCGAGTCAACCAAGTCATTGAGTACCGAGTCACCGAGTGCTGAGTCAGTCAAGTGCCGAGTATCGAATCAGTCGAGTGCTCTGAGTGTCGAGTCATCTGAGAACTCAGATCACTGAGTTGTAGAGTTGTCTGAGTGCTAAGTCATTAAGTCAGCCGAGTTGCCAAGTGGGCATGTTGCCCACTACTAATCAGACGAATACTTCTACTTAAGAGCCATGTTGGGAGAGAAATCATTCGACTGCCGAGTGGATCTCTGAATGCTGAGTCGGGAAATGAAGATGAGTACTCGGGAAGCAATCCCAAGTTCGAGTAAGTTTCCGAGTGCTCAAAAACAAAGAAGATGAGGTCTAGGTTCAACGTAATTTTTTAAAAAATAGATTTGTCCCCCTTCAATGGTGCTAAGGGGTCATGTTAGATGTCCATTTTCCAGGATACAAGGCCAAGACCACAAACACAACCTAGCACAGGTTGCATATGGCGAACTAAGAGAGTACCCGATTATTATCAAGGGAAGGGGAAACGAAGGTGGAAGATTTCTACTTGTTGTTGTGTATATTTTTTTTATGGTCACAACTTCCTGACAGAGGAGCTTAGACTCAAAACAGCAGCAATTAGCCAATTAATGGCCATTTATTACTTTTACTCATCGAGATCAAAATATTAGCCGTTGACCACTAATAGTCAGCCGTTTCACTTGGTCGGTTATGAATTTATCATTAATCAATTAATACATCCATTATATACTTAAGTAGTCTACAAAATAGATTCAGGTGGTAAAACGTTGGTTCATTTACTTAAGCAAATTTTTTCCTGACCGATCTGACATTTGAGTTATGCTCGCACACGAGTTAATTTGGGTCAGTACAATTCGGGCTCTAGATTTATATCCTTTGCGGGCCCACACATGAGAGAGAGTCTCACCCTATGTATATGTTCATAACATAAAATGCTTGTGAAACAATATAAACCAACAATAAAGCTTTGAAAAATTAGAATGTGGGACTAAATTCTCATTCACAATGAAGCCTTCTTCTTCCTTTCCACCTCTTTCCTATTCACATTTCTAACAATCCCCCATATGAATGGAAATAGAGTATGTGATATTCAGCAGTTGAGTCTAGTATAAGACATGTAGATTTTACTCTTTGAATTTTCCCTTGTGATGACATGTTTGCTTACTAGCTGACAGTAGACATGATGTCCTTGAACTATTTTACCGTCTGTGGAAGTATTGACATATCTCACCTAGGGCTCTCCCTGATATAACTCAGTTCTCATGAGTGTATTCGTTCTTGACTATGAATATGCCTGGTTCTATGAGAAGTTCTAATAACTATGCCTTCAATTCTTTTTGAAGCAGCCCGACTTCGTTCTCACATAGTTGATCTCTCAAGAGTATTCCATGTTACTCTACTTGATCATTAAAAGTTGTGTGCTTAACCTACATCCTACCATTAAGTAGTTCCTTACTTAGTTGGTACAGTTAGATTATCTCATTAAATCTAGTTCTTGGGATATTTAGTTTGCATAGGTTGAGTTTCTTTTGTACCAATATTTTTCATCGACATCAAACTCATCTCTTGCGATGAACTTGAAACTAACTCTCTATTTAACTCTTTGGTTAACGGATCCACTAGGTTGTCCTTTAACTTTACATAGTCAACAGTGATACTCTCGTTCAAAGTAGTTACCTAATAGTATTATGTCTGTGATGTATATGTCTAGACTTACCATTATACAGATGACTCTATGACTGGCCAATTGTCGATTGACTATCGCAATGTATGCATATTGTTGGCATAAGTTTCGACCATCTAGGAATATCTTCTAAGAATTGTGGTAGTCATTCAACCATTTTACCACATTTGTCAAGAGCTACAAACTCATATTCCATTGTGGATATGGTTACTACGGTTTGCTTAGAAGTTTTCCATAAAATGGTTGCTCCTCCTAAAATTCATTCCGAAGGATTTTTCCACCTGAGCTTTTTATTTCATCTAAGCTTCAACCTCAACTAGCTCATCTTCTTCTTCTTCCTCTTGTGTTTCATATACCTTTTTTGAGAAACTTACTTCCTCTTGGGTCTTATACGGAAACACATGCTCGAAGAACGAAGCATTTCTCAATTCAATAATCGAGTTCTTATTTATCTCTAAAATTTAAGATTCATACACAAGGAGCCAGTAAGCACTATAGTTATGTCCATATCCAATAAATATGCAATCAATAGCCTTTGGTCCTATCTTGATCCTTTTCAGATCAAACATCAAAACTTTGTCAAGACACCTGTATACTTGTAAGTATTTGTAGAATGGTTGTTTTCTCTTTCACAACTCATAAAGACTCTTATCTATTTTCTTCCATCGCACCTTATTTAAGATAATTAGCTGTTAACATAGCTTGCCCCCACATGTACTCTGAAAATCCTGAGCTCAATAGAAGAGTTTTCATCATCTCCTTTAGAGTGTGATTCTTTCGCTCAACAATTCTAGAAAGTTGTTGTTTCGTATATGATCTCATGTTCAACACATAACTCAGCGAATGGTGATACATATTCACTGCCTCTGTCACTTCGAATCACCTTAATCTTTTTATTAAGTTGTTTTCAACCTCATTTTTATAGAGAACAAACTTCTCTATATATTCATTCTTACTTTTGAGAGGATACATAAAATAATATTTTGTGTTATAATCAATAATAGTGATGAAGTATTTATTCCCACCACTTGTTGATGTACCTTAATTTTAGGTCACATAGGTCAGTGTAGATTAGGCCAAGTGGCTATTACTTCTTTCAACGTGTTGAAAGGATGAGCTTGTTATTTTTGCTTCAACACAAGTCTCACACTTGTGTTTTAGGTCAAGGTGAAATGTAAGTATGCTTTGCATGTTAATTAATCTATGTAGCACATCGTAGTTAATATGTCATAAACTACCATGCCACAAACACAAAGACTCATATAACTGGAAGAATTTTCATTCTTATTAATTGTGGGTCTAATGACCATTACACTACGCTTAAATAGTCCATCAGTTATATATAGAGCTATCAAATGGGCTAACCCATGATGGGGCGGGCCAACCCACCAAAAATCTATCATATGGCGGGGCGGGATAGGCTGACCCACCAACTTGGCGGGTTTAAAAATCTCCAACCCAACCCAATCCAATCCAAGATGGGTTGCGAGTTCGGCGAGCCAACCTACGGATCTCTTAAAAAATAAAAATAAAGAAAATATTAAAAATTTTAAATTTAGATTGCAATTTAAATGGGTCAAGTTGAAAATTTTAAATTTGGATTGCAATTTAGACGGATCAAGGCCATTAGTCCATTGAATTTTCTACTTTAATTTTAAATTTTTTTTAAAAAATAAAATTTTTCAATCCACGGGCCAACCCAAGCCCGTTGCGAGCCAACCCACACGGGCCACGGGCCTAAGTAGATTGACCCATCTTAACCCACCTTAAAATGGATTGATAAAATTTTAACCCAATCCACCAAAATTGTATGGTGGGGAGAGTTAACTTGACGGGCTCAATCCAAATTGACGGCTCTAGTTACATAGCCCTTTCCTATAAATATTTCATTCTTGAATAGTACAATTCTGTTTGACTCAAAAATAATACAAAAATCATACTTGCACAGAAGTGATCCAGACACTAGATTCTTCTGAATCTCCTTAACATACAACATATTTTTCAAAGTGAGCTCCTTACCCCAAGTCATCTTCAGCACCACTTTTCCTTAGCCCATGATGTCTAGGATTGTTAAGTTTCCCATGAATAGCTAGTCCTCATCTTTGATTTCTTCAAAGTTGTAGAGTAGCTCTTTGTTGTAGCACACATGTTTGGTGGCAATGGTATTGATCCACCATTGTCATACGTAGAGGTTGTCCATTTTTAGTCCCTCGTTCAAGTTGACCTCCTGCTTCTTCTTCGACTTTCTACACTTCGAAGATTTGTTACTGACTCAGTCATAATTGAAGCACTTCCCAGAAACTTCTTTTTGCTTACGCCTCCTCTAGGTCTCATCTTTGAAGATTTGAAATTCTTTCATTTCGAGCTTTGATAGTGCTCAACTATGTTGGCTTTCACAGTAGCTTGAGAGAACAACTTTCTCTCTAACTCTTATGTCTTTCTTAATTCGAAGTCTAATAATGGATTCCTCTACATTAATCTCCTTTCGCTTATGCTTCAGGTGGTTCTTGAAGTCCTTCTAGCTGGGAGGCAACTCTCAATGATCATTTCCATCTAGAAGGTTTCACTTAACATAATACCTTCCGAATGAATCTCATGTAGGATCACCTGAAGCTCTTGGACTTGGCTGATAACTATCTTGGAGTCAACCCATTTTGTAGTTCAAGAATCAACCCATAATAAATTTCTTGGACCCTGCATTCTCCATCTTGTATTTTTTATTCAAGGACTCCCACAGTTCCTCAATAGTTCTCATCATTCTATACACAATGTACAATGAGTCAGCAAAGAAGTTGAGGAAGTAGTTTTGGCATAGGAACTCAGAATGGTTCCATGCTTCCACTATAGTAGCATCCTCAACAGACTTGGGAGGTTCTTTTGTCAAGAACTGAGATAGTTTTAGCATGATTAGGTAGAAGTGCATCTTCTGCTACTAATGCTTGAAGTTCAACTCGGTGAACTTCTCTGGCTTTTCTCCATTATTGATTAGAACATTTTCAATTAAAGTAGAGGGGTCTTTCATGTGAAGAATCTATTGCACCTCAATACTCTCTGTGGTCATCTCAACAAAATGGATCTGTTTTAAGATTGTTGAATAATCTTCGCCGTAGATGGGGGAATTTGCTGAATTGAAATTATAAATTTAACTTCAACTTGTCTGTTGAGTGCTCTGAGTGGATAATATCAAGCTACCAAGAAAGAAGGATGAGTTGCTTGGGATGGTTGAGCTGCCTTGTATGGATGAGTTGCCTTACTGCAAAGTGTTAAGCTGGCCGAGTGCCCGAGTTGCCAAGTCAGCATAGTCATTGAGTATTGAGTCGCTGAGTCAGTCGAGTGTTGAATCGGCTGAGTACTGAATCAGCTGAATGCTCTAAGTGCCTAGTTGACCAAGAGCTGAGATCACCGAACTGCAAAGTCTCCCGAGAGCTGAGTCATTGAGTCAACTGAGCTGCCAAATGGACACATCACTCGACTACCAAGTTAGTCAAATGCTTTTGCTTGAGAGCCAAGTTGGGAGAGAAATTGCCCTACAACCAAGTGGATCTCTAAACGTCGAGTCTGATAATAAAGTTGAGTACTTGAGAAGCAATCTTGAGTCCGAGTGGATTTTTGAGTACTCGAAAATAGAGAAGCCGAGGTCTGTGTTTAATGCAATTTTAAAAAAATAAATTTGTTATCCTCTGGTGGTGCTAAGGGGTCACGTTGGACATCTATTTCTCAAGATGTAATAGTGAGACGACAAATGCAACCTAGCACAGGTTGTATGTGGTGAACTAAGAGAGTACCCGATTGCTATCACGGGAAGGGGAAACGAAGGTGGAAGATTTCTACTTGTTGCTCTGTATATCCGAAGTAGCTCACACACGAGTCAACTTGGATGGTAAAATATTGGTTTATATACTTGGGTAAATTTTATCATGATCGGTTCGACATTCGACGCACGTAGGGTATGCTCACACACAAGTCAACTTAGGTCAGTGCAATCCTGATCATAAATCCCCCCCCCCCCCCCCCCCCCCCCCCCCCCCCCCCCCCCCCCCCCCCCCCCCCCCCCTCGAGCCCACATGTGAGATAGAGATTCTCCCCATGCTTATGTTCACAACATAAATACTTATAAAATAATTTAAACCAATAATAAAGCCTTAAACTTCCAATGTGGGACTAAAGTCCTATTCACAATGATGTCTCATTCTTTCTTTCCACCTCTTTTCCATTCACATTTTCAACAATAGTATTCATACCAATTGACCCTGTTCAAGATCAAGGGATGGAATTTCTCAGCAAAGTAACCATGACTGAGTACTTTTGGCCAGCTGGATATCGGTCAGGTCAAGTTTCCTTCAAGTCGGTCTTCAAAGAAGTCAGGCTTCAAGGAAGTCAGGCTTCATCAAGTCAATCTTCAAGGAAGTAAGGCTTTGTCAAGTCGGTCTTCATAGAAGTCAGGCTTCAAGGAAGTCGACTTCCAACTACCGAGTGTAGAGATCTTCATATAGAAATTTGGAAAGACTCGAGGAAAATGTTAGAAGGGGGCTAAGGCGAGCTTTGGCAAAGCTCCTTCGACGCTCAAGTCAGACTTCGTAGAAAAATAGAGAAAGTAGTGGAGAGTAGAAAATAAAATGAATTGTGTGCCTTGATGTTACAACCAGTTACCTTTAAATAAAAAGCGTGAGGATGACCTTGATTCTCAAAGGAGACACCTCTTCTGTTACTTATTAAGAGACACCTCTTTTGATAATCGACACTTCAACAACCGCACCCTCGTAGAAAAATAGAGAAAGTAAGTAGTGGAGAGTAGAAAATAAAATGAATTGCATGCCTTGATGTTACAACCAGTTACCTTTAAATAAAAAGCGAGAGGATGACCTTGATTCTCAAAGGAGACACCTCTTCTATTACTTAATAAGAGACACCTCTTTTGGTAATCGACACTTCAACAACCGCACCCCTTGATAAAAGGCATTGTTTCTATCTGAGATCACGATCTAGTGACTCACTAGGAGTTGTCTTCGGGATTGACTGATCTTCTAATTATCTAGCAAAGAGGAAGCTATCTGGAATCTTTGTTGGAGAAGAAAACACCAAGATTCTCTACGAGACTCAATCAAAGTGTTATAATGGGCGCTAAGGTGGAGCTTGACGTAGCTACTCCGACACTCAAATTAAAGATTCTTTAGATATAATGATTAGAAAATAGGAGGAAGAAGGAGAAGTATAGTAGAGTTACTGGGGAGAAAAGCCACCCTTTTTAATTACCTTCTTTAGAGTTTATATAGCTATCTTGAAGAGCATCTCTATGTCAGATGCATCATTCTCCTTCAGTATTCATGTATGGGCTGATAGGGGATCAGATCTAGCAGCTGTTATTGGTCTCTCCATTCACTAGATGCTATGTGTCTAGTGGATGGTATTTAGGGGACCAAATTTGACAATTGCATAACCGTCCTGCCACCCTGTGATGTCAAGTGTCTTTAGGAATATTCACCATAGTTGTTTGTTTTAGGGTGATTGACTTGAAAGTAGGGTTGAGGGGTCTGCTAGAGTCATGTGATCAAGCTGAAGGAGTTGAAGTGTCTAAGCCCTCTGGAGTCGGGTGGCCAAGAAAGGAAGAGTCAAGTGGTTGAGCCCTTTGGGGTT
Source organism: Curcuma longa (assembly GCF_044706935.1). Taxonomy (NCBI): domain Eukaryota; kingdom Viridiplantae; phylum Streptophyta; class Magnoliopsida; order Zingiberales; family Zingiberaceae; genus Curcuma; species Curcuma longa. The sequence goes on from NC_133868.1 coordinate 13,462,492, forward strand.
TAGTGACTGAATTGAAGGAGGAGTTGGAGGTGTCTGAACTCTCTAGGGTCGAGTGAGCAAGCTAATGGAGTCAAAAGGCTTGAACCTTCTCAAGTCAGGTAGCCGAGCTGAAGGAGGAGTCGGAGGGGCCTGAACCCTCTAGGGTCGAGTGATCAATCTGATGGAGTCGAAGGGATCGAGCCCTCTAGAGTTAGGTAGCCAAGCCGAAGGAGGAGTAGGAGAGGCTTGAGCTCTCTGGAGTTAGGTGGTTGAGCAGAATGAGCAGTTGGAGGAGCCTGAGCCCTCTGGGTTAAGTGACCAAGCCAAAGGAGGAGTTGGAGGTGCTTGATCCCTCTAGGGTTAAATGATGCAAGTCCTGAAAACTATTACAAGAAGTTTACAAGAGGAATACATGAAAATAGTCATCCACAAGAAAAGGGAAGACTTATCTTTGAAGCGTGGTCACCCTCTTGAAGATCTTCTTATTCCGGTGTAGGATGGACTGATGGAGATGAATGGCGAGGTGGATCGGCGAAGGATGGAGCGTTTAGGGCCTCCCCTAGAGAGGGGAGGCGCCGCCGCCAAGCCAAGACCAAGGGTTTTGGAGAATGACCCAAGATAGCCTTCAAAAGGTGCATAAGGATGTATTTATAGGCCCAAACACGCCCCCAGCACGCCCCCGTCACACGGCCGTGCCTAGGAGGCACGACCATGTGTAGTCGCTTCACTGTTTGGTAGGCACGGTCGTGTCTGTGAGGCACGGCCATGTCTAGGCGTGGCACTGGAAATGAGACACGGACCGTGTCTAGGAGGCACGGCCATGTGAAGTCGCTTCATCTGTTTGGTAGGCACGGCCGTGTCTGTGAGGCACGGCCATGTCTAGGCGTGGCACTGGAAATGAGACACGGCCGTGTCTAGGAGGCACGGTCATGTTCTGTTGAAGCTTGGAATTTGGCATGGTCGTGTCTGTGAGGCACGACCATGTGCAGAAACAAACGCTAACCCGGTTAGAGGCACGCCCCTACCTCATAGGTGTTGGGATCGAGGCGTTCGCTAGAGGGGGGTGAATAGCGTCTTTCAATTTTTCTCATACGAGATTTGTAGTTAGCGGAAGCAAAGAGATAATGATAAAGCACAAAGAAACAAACGCTAACCCAGTTTGATTTACTTGGTATCCACCTCAACGAGGTGACTAATCCAAGGATCCACACACGCAACCGACGATTTCACTATGAAAACAATCTCCTTCTCGAATCACACTTCAAAGGCGGAGAAACCTTTACAACAAGACGTCTTCCTCGTACAAGATTTGTAGTGAAGTATGAGAGGAAGAGAAGAGCTTTTACAGTGTAAAAGAGCCTTGACACAAGAAGATGAAAGAATTTGATTATTTTTCTCTGCGATGTTGACCGCTCTTTTTATAAATTTCAGTGCACCAGTCGACTGCTCCTAGGGCCAGTCGAGATCTGATGGGCTTCAACGGCAATTAAATATGTATTTCCTGTGAACTCAAGTCACACATGTTAGATCAACAAGCATTGCCTAACTTAACCTGATTTAGCCAAACATTAAAATCCAAATCGCTTGGGATAAAATTACCTCAACAATAGGCACCCCTACCTTGCTCATAGGCACGCCCCTGCCTCAAAGGCACGCCCCTGGCACCCCTTGCCTCGACTGCATCTGGAAGGTGGGCAAATTCATGCCATTTAGCGCATCATAGATTTGGAACCAGTTAAAACACTCTGAATGAAAGTTGTAGATCTTGAAGTCCTCTTCAATTTGGTATATGGTACGTCTCGTGGTTCCATTGAAACTAAGATTTATGGTTGTTTTACTTTTGGTCTATAGAGTAGTCCAGCTAAGACACGGTCGTGTTTTCAACCCTGGAATGATGAGGCACGGCCGTGCCTAGTGAGGCACGACTGTGGCATGTTGAGGCACGGCCATGCCTTGTGAGGCATGGCTTAGGGAGGTCAAACACGGCCCCGGGAGCCTCTAAAACACTTCAAATGACTTTCCAACTCATCAAAATGTACTTCAATCTCCATTCCTTGCTCCACCATCAAAAATGCATCATTTTGGCTTTAAATCGCATCCTGTTATTCAAAAAATATGAAGAGCAGATCTCCGAGCAAAAGAGTAAAAATATGCAATTATAAAAGAATAAGATGTGACAAAGTGTAGCATATGCAATGAATCACAAGTAGATGAGCGTTAAAACAAGGCTAAAAATGTTATATGATCTACGCTCATCACCAACCCCATAAGACTTTAGCCGAGATGAACTTATTGGCGGTTGACCCGATAATCCCATTGCCAATGGGGGCAGAGTCCCCCCAGACTGAGCTGAGTGTAGCCGAACCAAAAGCCTTTCGAGAAGTGATTCCCTTGACACTCTGCATTGTCAAACTATATGTGTTCTTGTTTGCTCACGACCAGACTTCTGAGGGCCATCAAGGGATGATCTACCCCGCCCGACTGAACTCCCCGAGACATCAATCACCCAGCAAGAAGAAGACACGGGTGACCTTCGACGTCACCAACAACTCAGGAATAGGGAGTCTCCAAAGCATCACAGCTGGACAAAGTAATAACATTAATAGGTGATGTGGATGTAATGTGGCATATGACCCATGAGGAGACGAGGCATCAATCCTTCCAGGGTCTAGCGCACGTAGTGGTGTTAGACTTAACAGGGGTAAGAGCTCATAGAATCAGTTAGTAAGATGAGATTATTCTCCCACATAACCTCAACCAATTTTGATTCTTAATGCAGTTGTGGCCTGCGATGTTGGAACTGACTAGTCGTGCTTCGGTGTAATATCCAAGACTTGATGTAATATCCAAATCTTCTAATGAAACTAAACTTTGTGATATATCACTATTTTGTTGTGTCAAGTAGAGAAGAGTTGTGTCCGCATTTGGGGAATGACATAAAAGACGTAGCTTTTGTAACATTGAGTATTCTTGTTAGATCACATATCGAGTTAGGCAGAATTGTGGAATCATGTAGGGACTTGAGGTAGGCGCCCAAGTGTTGGGCCTTGGTAGGACGCTATTGATGGAAGGTCCATCGTTGAACTCATTGTTTGGACTTGAGGTCTTGGACTCGGTGTAATGACCCGAGGTCTTAAACTCAGTGAATGAACCCAAGATCTTGGACTCGATGTATATGTTGGTGCCCCGGTTGATTTTGATATGATCAACCAAGTTAGGTTAGGTCCTGCTATGGTTTGATCCATCTATCTAAGTGTGCAGGAGTTTAGGAGCAGAGGAAGTCAAGCGGAAGACGCAGTGGTCGAGAAAGATGGCACGGGGGAGTGAGCCGACGGGCTCGGTGCATCCGAGGGGCGCGGAAGCTGCGGAAAAATACACCGATGGAGCGAGAAGGACGTGCACGACGTCCGAGGAATGAGAAGCCGGGAGAAAGGATGCTTGAGGGGTGAAAGACTAGAGTCGGGTTCGGGTGAACCTAATTCTGGTTGGCCAAAAATCACCCAAACGATGTTCCTAAAAAAGTCAACTCTATTGACTTTGACCAAGTCAAAGTTTGACTTGGTCTTGGACTTGGGCGACTCAAGCTTTGACTTTAACCAGGTCCTACTCAATATACACAAAGTGTACTAGTGTAATTTTATAATCAAGATAAACTAAAACCAATTACACTACAACCATTCCAATAGTTTGTCCCAATCCATCTTGGTTGTGAGCTACTATTTATAATTTATAAGGAACTGATAACATGATCTTCTGTGTGACACCACACACCATGTTATCTATAATATAAATTAAGTGGACAACTGCATTAACATATATAAGAATATAAAATGCAAACATTTGACCAAAGTAATTCTCATTTCAAATTATTTTAAAATAGATGTTCATACAAAAAGCTAGGCTTATAGTATACATCCCAACATATAGATCTGAAGTAAATATAATAATCATAATCTTTATCTTTTATTAATGAAATATGATACAAAAATTTTCTTATCAATCATCTCATAATTGGTTCTAAGGGCTAACACTAACAGTATCTAGGGGACCAAATTTGATAATTGCACAACTGTCTTGCCACCCTGTGATGCCAACTGTCTTTAGGAATATTTGTCATCGTTGTCCATTTTAGGGTAATTGGGTTGAAGATGGGGTTGAACGAGTCCTCTAGAGTCATGTGACCAAGCTGAAGGAATTGAAGGGCCTGAGCTTCTCGAGTCGAGTGGCCGAGTCGAAGGAGGAGTCGAGTGGCCGAGCCAAAGAAGGAGTCGAAGGGGCCTGAGCCCTATGGAGTCGAGTGACCAAGCTAAAGGAGTCGAATGGCCTGAGCCCTTTAGAATCAGATGGTTGATCTAAAGGAGAAGTCGAAGGGGTCTGAGTCCTCTGAAATAGGGTGGCGGAGCTAAAGGAGGAATTAAAGGAGCCTGAGCCCTCTAGGTCGAGTGACTGAGCCAAATGAGGAGTCGGAGAGGCCTAAACCCTATAGAGTCGAATGACCGAGATGAAGGAGGAGTCAAGGGGCCTCTTTGATTTCCACTTATGCTTGACTTTGGCCTTCCATCTATGTTTGACTGTTGACTTGACTCTGCCACTTGTAGGTTCTCTTTTCCACCATATCAGGTGCTTCAACAACTATCGAGTTAAATCAGAGTTCCAATTTGGACGGACCAAACTTGAATGTGATTAAGATGAAATTGACTTGAGGTCTTCTATTAGGAGCCAACTTGATCTGAAGTCGGTTATCAAGGGCCGACTTGATCTGAAGTCGGTTTGATCGGACTCTGAGCTCGTCTTAATTTTAACTCCCATTATAGTTTGACTTTTGATTTGACTATATCACGTGTTGATTTTCCTCACCGTATCACCAATGTAAAATTTTTGTAATCGTAGTTGTTCATTAGTCGCTTAATCTTAGTGGTACGATATGTTTTATTCTAGCATTATCTATGTTGTTCTTCCTCTACCAAAACACAGGATGGCTAGAGATGAAGTACATAATTAATTCATAGGAAATCCAATTCCAAAAGGAACTAGCTAAGCCAAAAAATTTGTTTGCAAGCTCTTCTAACTATGAGATGGGCTACAATACACCTTATTTCATTGCAAGCTTCTGGTATATTGGCTTGAACATTAATTGCTTTCGGAATCGGTTTACAATAAACTGCCTTTTCTCTGCTAGAAGTCATTTCCGTTTCTAGTTCTTGTTCGCAACAAAACACGAGACCCATGCACGTATCTCCCTCCAGCACTCAACTATTAATAAAGGAACCAACCACGAGCTCCCACACACGCCATTTAATCATGAAGCCACCACCATCAGCAACCACAGCACAAGAGAGCACCACTTCGCCACCAATTCCTATTCGCCCGAGATGGAGCTTCGATGTTGCTAAAGCCGTCCTCGCCGAGCTCAAGTCACAGCGCGGCATCGCGCTTCCACTGGCTGGCATGAACCTGACGTGGTTCGCCAAGATAGCCGTCACCACCGCTTTCCTCGGCCGGCTTGGCGAGCTCGAGCTCGCCGCCGGCACTATTGGCTTCACCTTCGCCAACGTCACTGGCTTCTCCGTCCTCACGGGCCTCAGCGCCGCAATGGAGCCCCTGTGTGGACAGGCCCACGGGGCCCGCAACCGCGCCCTCCTCCGCAAGACCCTCCTCATGACCATCCTCCTCCTCCTCGCTGCCTCAATCCCAATCGCCCTACTTTGGCTCAACGTCGATCGCCTCCTCCTCCGTTTCGGCCAGCAGCGCGACATCGCGGGCCTCGCCAAGCGGTACGTCGAGCACCTCCTCCCCGACCTCGCTGTGACCTCCTTCCTCTGCCCCCTCAAGGCCTACCTCAGTTCGCAGGGCGTCACGCTTCCTACCCTCTTCACCTCGGCCGCCGCGCTCGCAGTCCACGTTCCCCTTAACCTGCAGTTCTCCCGGGCGAAGGGAATCGAGGGCGTGGCGATGGTCATCTGGCTCACCGACCTCGCGGTCGCGGTCATGCTGGCGTCATACGTGGGGATAACAGAATGGGGCAAGGGGGACGGCAGCGCAGAGGCCAAGGGGAGCGGCAGCGGAGAGGCCAAGCAGGGGCCGCGGTGGTGGGAACAGAGCGCGGCTGAGTGGGGAACGCTGCTTCGGATCGCAGTGCCCTGCTGCCTGACCACGTGCCTCGAGTGGTGGTGCTACGAGATCTTGGTCTTACTCACCGGCCGGCTCCCCGACCCGGGGAAGATGTTGTCGGTCATCGCCGTCGTGCTTAACTTCGACTACCTCCTCTACTCGGCGATGCTCTCGCTGGCGACGTGCGCGTCGACGCGGGTGTCCAACGAGCTCGGGGCGGGGAGGCCCAGCAACGCCCGGAGCGCGGCGTATGTATCCATCGGGGTAAGCGTCTTCGCCGGATTGTGCAGCGGGGCGGCGATGGCGGGCGCGAGGGGAGGATGGGGGAGGTTGTTCAGCCATGAGAAAGGGATCGTGGAGGGGGCGAAGAAAATGATGCTGGTAATGGCGGCGGTGGAAGTGATGAATTTCCCAGTGGCGACCTGCGGCGGGGTGGTGCGCGGCACCGCAAGGCCGTGCCTGGCGATGTACGCCAGCCTCGGAGGGTTTTACCTGGTGGCGCTGCCGTTGGCTGTGGCGATGGGCTTCACGATGCGGCTTGGCCTCTGCGGGCTGCTGCTTGGCTTTTTGGTAGGAGCCATGGTCACTGCCTGCTTGTTGGTGGTGTTCGTGTGCCGCATCGATTGGAACGAAGAGGCAAACAAAGCAGGGCATCTGACTAGAAAAACACCTGATGAAATGAATGAGAATATCAGCGTGTAGAGTAACCGACAGGCAGCAGGATCAAACAAGGAAGAAACTGAAAGTCTTAATAACTGTGACCATGCCAGGAGCTGGAACAAGGAAGAAACTGGAAGACTTATTGTAACCATGTCTGGAGCTTCCACCTCTGGCTGCTACCACGAATCAAGCAAGCGAAATCACTTTATTCTGCCGATGGATTTTTCAGATCGACTTTTCTACTGTTTATGATAAATAGTTCATATCCAGCAGAAAATCCAAACCCCAAACCGATGCCAGAAGAGAGGGAACAAAGCTAGAAAATTATTTTAACCAACAAAAATAAGTAAATTGGACGATTAAAGGAAACTAGATTACAACAAACCTTTTTACTCTTCCATGGAATGAATACGGACAGGTCAAAATAAAAGGATAGAAAAAACACATACCATGATAACATGTCCGAAGCAAGATTGGACCTACGGATGAAGTGAGCATATGACTCAATTCCAACTGCACTTCACTGGAACCATGCACACAGCTTATGAGGCCTGTGACAAGCAGGAAGAACAGAGCCAGTTTGCTCTAAACGAGGTATCTCCCAATCAAATGTAGCTCTCAGGGTGCTCGAGCTGCAAGTTCCCTTAGTTTTGCAGAGCCAATCGGAATGGCCCAGTGGATACCTTGTTGGGCTTCGCTAGTTGAAGCTTCACCAAGCTTTGTACTTGCTGTTGTAAGATACAGATCCAGAATCTCTCTGCAAAGCTCAAGAAGGTTTGGTTCGATTGCGAGGCATGACTGATACGATTCATTGTCAAGACGTAGCAACGGAGGATCCTGCATCTGAGTGGATCTAATATCACTATCACTGTTGACCTTGCGTGCATGAGATTCCACATCGTGCAAAGCTTAAAAATGTATCAGTGTATTCTTAATTTGCTGATATTTGAGCTCTGCACATATTATGTATCTCCAGCACGGCCAGCAATGCAAAGTGCCTTGTTAATTTTCTTCTCGATATGGATAATATACAATAACAATCAGCAGAAAACTCAATATAAACAATATCTATGATGATGCCAGCACTGAGTATAATCTGTTAGAAGTTGAAGAGTTAAACTTGAATATATGAAATTTTTTGATGATGCTTGATGTACAAGAATCATAAGATGCATCTAAAGATTTATATTGAGTACATGTATCTAGTTAATGAAATATGATCTAAAGATTTCTATTGAGTAGTATAAATAGTCTTGTAATGTTAAGTTGAAAATTAAATCATTTTGCAATACAACTCTTCTCTTCCTACAAAATTATTTGAGAGTCTACCGCTTTTCAATATAGTAGTATTAAAGCCAATGACATCAAAAATTCTTTCCTTTCAATACCCCAACTTATCAAACTCAATTAAAAAAATTGATCACTAAAAATGAAAGCTATATATTTTTTATATATATTTAGATCCCATGAAGTGTGGGATATTATTGAAATTGATTTTGAAAAGGCTCTGAATATGACAACTCTATCTCAAAATCAAAAGGAGCCTTTGGAGAGAGAAAGAAAGACAGAGAGATCAATATATTCTCACCATCATCCATTAAGATTTGGATGAAGACATGTTCAAGAAGATAGCCAATCAGACAACATCATAGAAAGCGTGGAAGACACTTTGTAACTCTATTATTAGAGTGGACCAAGTGAAAAATGTGTGACTTCAAATTCGAAGGGTTGAGTTTGAATCACTCTTTTATGGAGGAGATTGAATTTATCTCTGACTATTTTATAAAAATTTTCTATTGTCAATCAAATTAAGAGACTTAAAAAAATTATGTCAGATATTGGTGTAATTATTAATGTTAGGACATGTGCGAGCTAGATGAGGAGAGTGAATAACTCTGATTCGGATCGACTTAGATATTTACACAGTAGAAGACTTCGACATGCAGAAACGAGACAAACAATGCTACATAGTTGGTTTACTTGGTTCATAACCCCTAGGGCTACTACGTTCAAGGCAAAACCTAGCGTTCTACCACTACTAATAAACTTCCTTCTTGTCGGATCAAATCTAGAGGTGGAGAAACCTCTTACAACAGTATTACAATATTTTAATAAAACAATGAAAATGGAAGAGACACAAATGGAAAACCTTAAGCACAAAAGCTCTTCTTTTCACTTCAAGATTGTTGAGAGTTGAGGCTTGAACACTTGATATGACCAAGAGAAATGTAGTCAAGAGCGTTGCCCAAAAACCAACTGAAAACTCCCTTTTAAACAATTTTCAATTGGACTAGTTTCTGTACCTTTTTGTCACCATCAGGCGATTGCTATTAGCCAACAATCGATTGCTATAGAGGCTTGACCGTTGACTCTACCATTGTATAGTCATTGACTTCTGATCAATGGTTGATATCACCTATACTTTTGAATAGAAATCAGCTGTTAAAACTCCTCAATCAATTGCTAACCACTAGTCGAACTGACCAATTGTATTGGGAACATGCTGATAGCTCAAAATGAACTACCAGTCGATTTCTAGAACTTAGAAATCTACTAATGATATTCAGTCGAACTAATCGGTTGAATTGGAAGCATTCTGTTTGTCCGAAATGAACTATTAATCGATTGCTAGAACCTAGCAATCGACTGATACTATTTAGTTGAATTGATCAGTTGAATTGGGAGCATTTTGTTTGCTCGTAATGGTTTAGCAATCGATTGCTATCTCACAACAATTGATTGTTAGGATTATTGTGTAAACCCCTGGTTTTGGATTTAGCTTAGTAATCAATTGCTATTCCTTAACAATCAATTGCTATGCAAACCCTTTCCTCATTTAGGGTTTAACTCATCAATCGATTGCTGGGTTTCAACAATTGATTAATAAACCCTATTTTAGGATTTGACACTTCACAAATTCCTCTTCAAGTCGGTAATATATTAGATGATTGTTAGATGTTACCATATGACTGATACATTATTTTCAACCATTCTAATCGTCAAAACACACCTATCACTATCCTCGTCCCACGAGTACCTCATGCCAAATAAAGCTCCTGTTCCCATGGACTTTAGTGCTTGGAGTTTCTTTATCTTTGAGTATTCATTCACCCTTGCATCCAATCTCATGATCTGCTTTAGCCCAGAATTTAGCCCTCAACCTTCTTGGGGTTCCACGCCTTGCATCCGATCTTCCAACCTACAAGGACTTCTCCTTGCCAAGAATCCAACCTCCAGTCTTTTTGTACTTCTCATGCCTTACATCCGATCTCTAAACCTGCAAGGACTTTTCCTGCACATTTTTTACACAAGTGAGATCCACATTTTACCTAAACTTAAATACTTGTCAAACATCGAACTTCACATCCAAGGCATGATTGCACCAACAAATAAGGTACTGCACTCTCTTAGCATAAAGTTCAATAATGTGATTGTTGCAATTGAAGACTCCAAAGATTTAGACCATGAGATGAATTAAATGGATCATTACGGGCTCATGAAGAAAGGATGAGCCATGGAAAACAAGAGCAATCAAAATATATATTGCAAATAAAGATCAATTTGAAGACCAAAGGAGGTGTTTTTAGTAGAGGTCAAGAATGGGGTAGAGGCTGAGGTTCTAGACATGGTTGTGGTCAAGAGAGAGATGAACAACCTTCTCAGTTTAAAAAAAAAAAAACATTTGCAAGAGGTTGTGGAAGAGTAAGAGGAAGAGGTAATTATGTGAGGTATGTTGATAGAGGAAACAAATCTCAAATTGAATGTTATTCTTATCATAAACTCGGACATTAGGCTTGGCAATCAAATATAGAATATGATGAGGAACAATCCTTATTTCTTGCACTAAATGAGATGCTATTGGAAAAGCAAATATATGGAATCTTGATAATGGATCTGGCAACTATATGACAAGTTATAAAAGAAAATTTATGAAGCTTGATACAAGCATGAAAGGCTTTGTAAGCTTTGGATACAATACAAAAGGTGAAAATTGAAAGCAAAAGTATGAATCTTCTTGAAACAAAGAATAGAAGTCATAAAGTCTTTGTGATGTTTATTATGTTCCAAAATTGACTAGCAATATCTTGAGTATTGGTCAACTTTTAAAAAGAAATTGCAAGATTTATATGAAAGATTGTATGCTTAGATTGTGAAATCAAGATTCTAACCTTGTTGCTAAGGTGTTTATGACTAAGAACAGAATGTTCTTATTGGACTTGACTATGTTCTTGAAGATATCCAAAATCCATCAAGAATTTGGTATATAAGGTTTGACCATTTGAATTTTAGAGAACTCAAAGCTTTGGGAGACCATAAGATGGTGAAAGGGATTCAAAGATTGATCATCCTAATCAATTATGTGAAACATGCTTACTTGGCAAGTAGCAAAAAAAGGGCTTTCCAAAACAATCCATTTCGAGAACAACCAAGCCACTCCAACTCATCCATGCTAATGTTTGTGGTCTTATCAAACTTGAATCTCTTGGTAAAAGCTATTAATTTGTGCTCTCTTTTTTTATGATTTCAATAGAAAGACATGAGTTTTTTTTTAAAGAAACAAGCTAAGGTATTTGATCCATTTAGAAAGTTTAAAGCTCTTATTGAAAAAGAAAATAAATATAAAATTCAAGCATTAAGAACTAATAGAGATGGTGAATTTACATCTAATGAATTTGACAATTTTTGTGAGTTACATAGGATATGTCAGTCTTTGATAGTTCCTAGATCACCCTAGTAACATGGGATTTTCAAAAGAAAGAATAGGACAATACTTAATATAGCGATGATCATGTTAAAATTTAAAGACATGCCTAAGGAATTTTGAGTCGAAGCTGTGGCATGTGTTGTGTATCTTTCAAATCAAACTCTACCAAAGAGCTTGAAGAATATAGCACCTCAAGAAGCATAGAATGTATGGAAGCCAACTATGTCATGTCTATTAGTATTTGGATCCATTACATTTGTGCATGTCCCTGAACAAAGATCCAAGTTAGATGATCAGAGTCAAAAGCTTATTTTTATTAGATATAATGAGAATTCCAATGGTACAAATTCTACAATCCACAAAAAGAAAGAGTTGTGATTAGTAGAGATGTATAATTTGATGAAGAATGCATAATGAGATTGGAGTTCTAAGGAAGAAGAAGGGGTCTTATGATCTCTTTCCTTTGATCAAGAACAAGAAGCTCAAGAGGGATTATCTTTGGTTATTAGTTACACTAGGAGAAAAGACTCCAAAATATTAAAGTTTTAATGATATTTATAATGAAACTCATGTTATTGATGAAATAAGTTTGTTTTATATCATGACCTGGAGACCTCCATCCCTATATGGAAGTTAGCCTCCTTGCTCAGACAATATTCATTCTTGTATCAAAATCTATAAATAATACCCAACAAAGGTATACATGTTGTACAAACATAAATATGCAATACTTTATTTAATGATATAGACAATGTTCGACCCCAAAACCTGACTCAACCATACCATGACATGACTGACAACTGACCTCATGTAGATAATGAAATGAATAATGCTGAAATAACAAAATGTATAAGTAGCCACTATGCAAATAAAACAAACTTAATGAACTTTATAGAAACCATCTCCATAACCATCGTTGAGTATCTCTAAACAATCATCTAACTTTATTGATCTAACCTTGAAAAATCACCTCAAGTCTATAAATCTGGAGGTCAAAGGGAAAAAGGAAGTGAGCATAAAGTGCAAAGTAGAGATACGATAGACGTGTATGAAAAATAGTATTAAAGAGACAATACATCATTTATCCTTTATCTTTTTATTCATGTCATTCGTCTTTTATTTCCTTCTTAATTAATATCATAAATTTCTATTATTTTCTTATGTTATTCAACAACTCAATATGATTTATTGAGTGAGTGAATAATATACAATATACTCGTCCAGAAGGTGTTATTTAAGTAAAGGTGAACCCTAAAACAAACATCTCACGTATAAATGAAAAATATCAAAGTGAGCAACCTGTAACCCACTTGAAAGAGATGAATCATATAACAGAGTGAACGACCTATAATCCATCCGTAACGAAACTGCATCATATGTATGCATCTATATATATATAGATCATGTAAATGACCTGCAATCCACCTGAAAAATATCTCACATGAAAATAGGATGGATGACCTGCAATCCATCCTGTGAGATGCCTCACATAAGAATAGGTTGAACGACCTGCAATCCACCCTGTGAGAAAAATTTTATCTCAATTTGTTCAAAGTTAGGCATGTGCCGAAAGATTCGAAAGCTCTATGTATATGAATTTCACTAATATGAAAATTTTGAATTTCAGTTAACAAGAAAATTAGATCAAGGAAGAGATGGTAGAACATATCCTATTATTTTCCATTATTTTACATATGTATATTATTGGATAACAAAGATTTAACGGTAATTTGTGAGCAATTTTTATCATTTGAAATCATATTAAAATTCAAAATCAAAATCAAATAATAAGTAAAGCATGAACCATTTGTCTTGTTTTGGCATGTTAAAGATTCAATTTACCACACTAGAAGAACATCAGAAACATGATATCAAACAACAATTGTTCAGAAAAAAACTGTTAGATCAATGCTTCCGCTCTTTTAGTCGTACTCACAATTTCACCATAAATACCAGTTTCACAAATTGTTGTTGCCAATAAAATCTTAGCTACTGGTCAATTTCTTCTTTGAAAAAAAAACAACCATAGATACCATAAGAAAGGCAAGTCACATACATGATAAAAATCAATCATACAGATAACAAAAGAAACATGCCATCTGTCAATATTTGCTAATAGAATAAATTTTTTTTGTTTATTTATTATCATAAGGAAGTATCCTTATGGTGACTTATACAATAAGAGTTATTCTATGAAATAACCTTTTAATAAGAACAAACAAAAATAAATAAAATTTACTTCCAGTATATGGAAATCCAATAAAATTGATAGAATTTTATACACTACATATACTTGATTTATATCATATAAGTTGAGCGAAACTAGTAATCGAATAGAGCTAAGAAATTCTTGAATGTGGTTGAGTTTTGAATCAACAAAAGATCAAGCAAAAAGGGATCCAATGGTTTAATCATGCACGAAAGGAAATCAAAAGAGATCAAGTAAGAACCTCCACCTCAATTAAATATTCACTTGCGCTTAATGCTGTGAAATGTTGGCATTGTTGCGACGACGTGTGATAGCTGCGACGACGTGCGACGGCGACGACAACGACAAGGAGCAAGGATGGCGATGGTGGCGGCATCAGGAATTTGAGGGTGAGATCATTTTTGGGGAGATTAGGATTTAGGGTTAGAGAGGTTTTAAAGGAAAAAAATAAGGGAGAAAAAGTCACGAGAAAGAAATGTTCACCCTTTATTTGCATTTTTTGCATAAAGGTCCAACAAGTTTTAAGCCCTTTTTAATTATTTCAAGATATAACATCCTACCCCTTTAAAATAAATTTGGTCCTCCAAATTTGTAGTTTAGTTTAGTAGTATACCTAAAAGAAAAAGATGAGAAAATTATTCTCACATGTCTTCCTCATGCTTCCATGTAGCCTCTTTATCAAAGTGATGTTGCCACGCTACTCTCACTAGAGACGCGCCCTCTTCTTTTGAAGTTGGTGCTCTGTGCTCTAAGATATGGACTGGATACTCCTCTTAAGTAGCATATGGATAAAGAGGTGCCGTCAAACTCTCTAACACATGAGACAGATCGAAAATATATTTTCGCAACATTAAAACATGAAACATTTTATGAACTCCTACTAGTGAAGGTGGTAGAGCAAGCATATAAGCCACTGGGCCCATCTGTTCAAGAATCTGATTGGGCCCAATAAATCTAGGTGCTAACTTACCCTTAACACCAAATCTCTTTACTCCTTTAATAGGAGATATACGAAGGAATACGTGATCTCCCTCCGAGAACTCTAGCTCTCTATGTCTCTTATCTGCATAACTTTTTTGATGACTTTGAGCAGTCAATAACCTTTATCTAATCATTTTCACCATCTATGCATCCCTTTGAATGCTCTGTGGACCAAGTAATTGGTGTTTACCTACTTCATCCCACAACACAGGTGATTTACATGCTCGACCGTATAGTGCCTTAAAGGAGCCATCTGGATGACTGAATGAAAACTATTATTGTAGGCAAATTCTACCAAATGCAAGTGGTCCTCCCAACTACCTCCAAAATCAAGCATGCAAGCTCGCAAAAGATCCTCTAGAGTTTGAATAGTGCGCTCTGATTGACCATCCATCTGGGATGGAAAGCAGAACTAAAATGTAACTCAGTACCCAAAGCCTTTTGTAAGCTTTGCCAAAATTTAGACGTGAAGTGAGGATCTCGATTGGATATGATGCTCAAAGGAATTCCATTTAATCTCATAATCTCTCGGCAATAAAGCTCAGCTAAGCGACTTAATGCATCGGTGTGATGAATGAGTAAAAATTATGTTAATTTAGACAATCGATCCACCACTACCCAAATTGCATCATAACCCTTCTTGGATCTCGGTAGTCCAACAACAAAATCTATGGTGATATGTTCCCATTTCCATTTGGGGAAAAAATCTTTAATTTATTGACAGACTAAACAACGCACCATGATGCATGTTCTGCAAGTATACGGAATGTCGCCAAGTAATAAAAAGATCGAATCCACAGGGACCATGGAATTAGTTACTAACATAGCACAATAAGAGTGGAGAGTTCATTAATTATCTTCGCCATCAGTCGATTGCATCAGTAGAATGTTCATGGACAGTCGGGCATTTGATCTGGTTTTGTGCCCAATCCCAATCTCATCAGTCTATTGTTATGCCTATTGTATTGTGTTTTCGACATATCAATCCACTGAGTTTCTGACACAGTCGATGGATAGGTCTGATAATTATTTTTCAACTTGATTTCAGAGGATTTGAGGTGATTTTGTCGTGCAAATGAACATGTAAAGTTTTGAATCATGTTTGGATAAGTCGTATGTCATAAGAGAATGAATTATGTTGGGTTGATTTGTATTCGAATGTCTAATCATGATCTTTGAACCAAATATACATAAATTATGTATTGATCTTTCTTATGATTGGTCAAAGTAACGATTCATGAAGAATTTTTAACTTTTAACTCAAAGTAATGCATCATAACAAGCATTATGAATCAAATAAGTTATTCCCTAAGTTCTTGGAAGATGCATTTCAGTTCATGTTTCTTTTTTACTATTTTTATTTTACTTTGAGTGATCATGGAGGATTGTTTGTTCATTCCACAAAGCATATTCCTAATTTCCTTTATAAATAACTAAATTCAACTTTAGAGAGTGATTTAGTAAAAATATTAGGTAGATTTGATTTTGACTCAACATAGTTAAGTACAATATCATTTCTAATTACATGATCTCGTATAAAATGATGCTTACTTTAATGTATTTTATGCTAGAATGGTGATTGAGTTTTTTGTCAAGTTTATGATGCTCATATGATCACAAAGAACTTGTATATTTTTATAAATAAGTCCATAGTCCTCTAGAGTTTGAGTCATCTATAACAATTGTGATATACACTCTTCCATGATAATATATTTAACTTTGGTTGTGGAGAGTGCTACACAATATTATTTTTGACTTGACTAATTGGCTAAAGATGACCTGAGAAATTGATATCCTCAATTAGTACTCTTTTGATCCAATTTGCACCTACCAACAAGGTCAAAAATTTCAATCCTAAAGTACCATAATCCTACATTTTGAGTTCTTTTCAAATATCATATTATTCGCTTGACTATATATAAGTGTGATTCCTTAGCGCAAGATTAATATCGTACGCACATACCTACAGCAAATAAGATATTTGATTTACTATTTGTAAGATATAAGAGACTACCTATAATACTATGATATAGTTTTGGATAACTTCCTTACTTTCAAAATCATTATCTAACTTAATGTTAGTGGCCATGGGTAGTCATTTCCTTTGTAATTTTCATTTTAAATTTCTTTAGGATTTCTTTTGTATATTTCAATTGTTAAATGCATTTTCTTTCTTTAGTTTGTTTAATTTATATCCCTAAGAAAAATATCTCACCAATTAAATTCATTTCAAATTTATTTTTCATATGCTTTATGAACTTATTTAAATAATCTTTATTTGTTAACCTACAAATAATGTCATCTACATGGATCATAAAAATATTTTCTCCATGATTTTTAAAAAATAATGTAGGATGAATTGTTCATCTATGAAATCCTTTAAAATTAAGAATATTGACAATCGTTCCTACCAAACACGAGAAGTTTATTTTAGCCCATACAAGGTCTCTCTTGTGATGGCCTCTCTTTGCTTCAGTGATGACCAACGCTGAGATGAATGACAACACCTGCTCTTGTGCACATGCCGGAAGAAAATAGAAAAGAGGGAGAAGGGAAATTAGGAGGGGAAGAAGGAGGGTTGTTGACAGATAGTGCCAATGTGTGTGGGTGGAAGAGAAGCGGTGGCAGCGACAAGTGATAGCGGTGGCGGCATTTGAGAAAAATTAGAGAGGAAGAAAAGAGAGACGACAAGAGGGACAGAGGGAGAGAGAAGCTGATGGAAGAGAAAAACAACTGATGGAGAATGACAGCTGGTTGGTGTGATGGCTAGCATCACACAAGGAAGAAGAAGAGGAAAGGGGCATGTGGTGTTGGGTGAGTATAGGGGCGCGTGGAAGAGAAGAGAGGAGGTGGCTTTTTGCTCAGGACACACGGGGAGAAACGCATGAGTGGGAGAGAGAATTCATCCTCCAACAAAGAGGAGAGGAGAGGAGAGGAGATGGATTTCTAATCTTCAACTCAAAAAATTCTCTAACTCATCCCTAAGTTGAATCCACATGACCCTAATCATCATGCCTATCTGATGGGTTCCATCCAAACCCAATTGGATTTCAACTCGCCACCCCAATTTATTTAACTGTTTGATTTGACTTAATTTGTCTTCTAAAAATTTTAGAAAAAAATTAATTTTAGGATGTGGAGAAATTAGATGAAAGTTCAATATTTAACAATATTAATGTACTAATTTTGAAATCTTACCTGTCATGGAGATTGCCAAATTCTCATGTCTGATTGTGTACAGCAAATGTTCAGTATATCAATGTCTCATGTCGGTTAAATATGTTTCGTGGCTATCAATTTAGTATCATATTTTTGAAATAACATTTGGTGGCAGCTAGGAAACAGCAAATGCTCATTATGACATGGTTATATAACTATTATTTAGTTTTAAAGTTATAATCTAACACTACAAAAAAACCAGGGTTTTGCAACGAATTTTGCAACGAATTTCTCAAAAAAATTCGTTGCAAAATTTTTTTGCAACGAATTTGGCAACGAATTCAAATTCGTTGCCAAATACTCATCGCAGAATTCTGCAACGAATTTCCAAGATTCGTTGCTAAAAATAGCGACGAAAAAATTAATTCGTCGCCGAATTCGTTGCCAATCGGCAACGAAAATTTATTCATCGCCGATTGGCGACGAAATAATTCGTTGCCAATCGGCAACGAAAACTTATTCGTCGCCGATTGGCAACGAAAATTTATTCGTTGCCGATTGGCAACGAATTATTTCGTCGCCAATCGGCAACGAATAAATTTTCGTTGCCGATTGGCAACGAATTTTTCGTTGCCAATCAGCGACGATAACTTATTCGTTGCCAATCGGCGACGAAAATTTATTCGTGCCGCCGATCGCCAATCGGCAACGAATAAGTTATCGTCGCTGATTGGCAACGAAATAATTCGTTGCCAATCGGCAACGAAAACTTATTCGTTGCCGATTGGCGACGAAATTTGCAACGAAAAATATTTTCGTCGCAATATATCGATACACAGTAACTTACGATACTATTGCGACAACTACGTTTTCGTTGCAAAATTCGTCGCAGATTTGCAACGAATTTGATTTTCATTGCAAATTTCGTCGCAAATTAAAAAAAAAATCCATGCCATATTCATTTGTTGTTCATCCCGAAGGATACATACATTATAATTAATATACCTGCACACACAATCAACAATATATATAGAATCTACAAATCAATCCAAATCATGTAAAACCATGTAAATCATATCAACATCGATACTCCATATACAATCATCAATCTCAAATATCAACATCATACAAACAAGTAATAAATCCAAATAAAAACCTAAAGTCTAAACAGCTACATCAGTCATATAAATCCTAATACATCATCAGATAATAAAAGGATGAAGAGAGGTAACAACAAATAGAAGAAAATCCATCATCGTGCTCCAGAGACTCTACTTCCTTCTCCGTCACTATCTGTTGTTCTCCTGTATACGAAAAATAAAAAAGAGAAAGTATCATTTTTAAAACAGGAATTGATCCAAACAAGCAAGAAAGGAATTCTTTCCAAACAGGAATTGATCCAAACAAGCAAGAAAGGATGAGCAAACATGATTTCAGTTTTAGCTTGCCTTGTTCATAAATCTTCCCAAACTGTGAATGTCCAGAGATCCTGCTATGCTCCTCTCCGTAGTCCACCTGCCCTCCCTTCAAGTAATAGAACAGTTCCCTTGCCCTGTGTCCAAAGGTATATCGAGTTTTAAAAATCCAAAGAGGGGGAAATCAAATTTTTTTCTTCAGATTTTCCGAAAAGAAGGGAAGCAACGGAACCAATGATTTTGAGAAGAAGCACCTGTCATGGATGCTGGTTAGGGATCCCAGATCCGGGACCAGAACACGCTCATCCTTCTTCTCCGCCCCGGCGAAGTAGGACAAACCGCCAAGTCGCTGCAACCCAAACAAAAGCCAGAGTTAATGCGATATCGATGAAAGAAAAGGTAAAATCACAGTACCGATCAAGACATTTACCCCCTTTCCGAATCCGAAGATACCGTGCACCAACACGATAGGCGGCGGCGAGCCCTCGAGCACCACCGGCGGCTGGCCCCTTCCCTCCGCCTCCCTCTGCCCGGCGCCGAGGTTGAAGACATTAGGCCGCAGGCAGTCGGCGACAGCCTGCGACAGGTCGGACGCTAGCGCGGCGCTGAAGATGTAGAGGCCGAAGAGTAGGTGCACCGTCGCGCTGACGAAGAGCTCCGTCAGCCCGAGGATTCCGATCGATAGCCTCGCCATTTCCCCTCCGGAAGAGAACCAAAAATAGCTCCCTTTTTCGGCGTCTATCCCCTCCTGCTCTTCGATCGAAAGCGATGGAACAAGAAGAGGAAGAGAGGAGGAATGGAAGAAGGCTCGAGCGACGACCTTCTTCTCTCTCCACCAGCGTTTCGGCGAGAAGGACGGGCGGCGGCAGCTATGGCATCGACGAGGACAGATCGGAGAGGAGAAGGGGGCAAATCGCGGCGGGCAAGGCAGAAGGGAAATCGCGAAGGAAGAAAAGGGGATTGGGGCAAATGGTTAAGTTAGGGTATTTGGCGACGAAATCTAGTTCGTCGCCAAATTCGTTGCCAAATTGGCAACGAATTAGACGTTTCGTCGCCAAATTGGCAACGAATTAAAGCTTTCGTCGCCAAATTGGCAACGAAGTAATCTATTCGTCGCAAATTGAAAAATTTTGGGGGAAAATTTATCCCGGGCAAAAATTTGGGGGAATTTTTGCAACGAAATTTTTTCGTCGCAGAATGTTTAATCGATCGGATGATCGATTAAGCCTCAATGTAATCGATCGGTTGATCGATTTAAACAATGATAAGATTTGCAACGAAAATGGTTTTCGTAATCGATCAAACCTGATCGATTACGAAAATCATTTTCGTTGCCCGTAATCGATCATATCGAGCTAATCGATTCGGTTTCTGTATGATTTCCCGATTCGGGGATGATTAAAGATTTGCAACGAAAATGGTTTTCGTCGCAGATTTGCAACAAACCAGTTCGTCGCAGAACTGCAACGAAAATCATTTTCGTTGCTATTTGGCAACGAAACATAGGTTTTCGTTGCCAATTGGCGATGAATTTTGCAACGAATTTATTTTCGTCGCCAACTTTGCAAATCATATCGATTTTTACAGAACGTCTGGTAATCGATTCGGGGATCGATTAAAGATTTGCAACGAAAATGGTTTTCGTCGCAGATTTGCAACAAACCAGTTCGTCGCAGAACTGCAACGAAAATCATTTTCGTTGCTATTTGGCAACGAAAAAGGTTTTCGTTGCTAATTGGCGATGAATTTTGCAACGAATTTATTTTCGTCGCCAACTTTGCAAATCATATCGATTTTTACAGAACGTCTGGTAATCGATTCGGGGATCGATTAAAGATTTGCAACGAAAATGGTTTTCGTCGCAGATTTGCAACAAACCAGTTCGTCGCAGATCTGCAACGAAAATCATTTTCGTTGCTATTTGGCAACGAAAAAGGTTTTCGTTGCTAATTGGCGACGAATTTTGCAACGAATTTATTTTCGTCGCCAACTTTGCAAAACATATCCATTTTCACAAAATGGTTGGTAATCGATTCGGGGATCGATTAAAGATTTGCAACGAAAATGGTTTTCGTCGCAGATTTGCAACAAACCAGTTCGTCGCAGATCTGCGACGAAAATCATTTTCGTTGCTATTTGGCAACGAAAAGGTTTTCGTTGCCAATTGGCGACGAATTTTGCAACGAATTTATTTTCGTCGCCAACTTTGTAAAACATTTCAATTTTTAATTAAATATTTGCAACGAAAATGGTTTTCGTCGCCAATCTGCAACGAACTTTTTATTCGTTGGAAATTCAGCGACGAATTTTGCAACGAAAATAATTTTTGCAACGAATTTTACGACGAAAATATTTCGTTGCTATTTTGGCAACGAATTATTTTTCGTTGCTAATTTCGACACAAATTTGCAACGAATATTTTTTTTGTTGCAAAATTAGTTGCAAATTTGCAACGAATTTTTTTTGTTGCAAAATTTCGTTGCTAAAACAGTGTTTTTTTGTAGTGCAACACTTCCAAACAGGACTGCTACCTTGCAGATTTTAAATGCTTTCATAGAGAAGGTAATCTAGCTGTTCTGTTGCTTGGTAATATACTATTTCAACTGAGAAAAGCTTCTGCATTCTGTTGTTGAATTTAATGAGGATGGTTGTTGTTTGAATTCCATTTTCAGAGAAATTTTAGCTTTTGTTTGTTATATTATGTGTTTTCTAGTTGTTATCTTTTAACCATATGGGTTTCTATAACTGGTTCACTTTATCTTTGGATGTTCCTGTCAGTTGGAATTGTCAAAAAATTTATCTCAGCTAATTGTTCTATGCTTTGGAGAGCTCGTTGAAGACTTTGTTGAATCAAAATCCAAGTCTATACAGAGAGTTGAACATTTTGAGCTGCAGAGTTCTTCAGTCAACAGGGTTCTTCAGTAGGGTTGCACTGTTTTGTTCTTAAAACATCTATATTTCTTGACATGTGTGTGGAATTTAACATAGTAAAGCTATCATTCTTCTGTGTCCACCATAATCCTTATGTTTACGTTTTATTATTTCTCTTTATTTTTTGAAATTATGAATCAAGTACGTCATATTTCTGATTAATTGAAGTCTTGAAGATGGTCATCCCTTAATCCTAGGTCCATGTCTTAGGGACATTGCAATAGTTTGTTGGTTTTCCTTTGCCCAACAAGTAAACTTCTTATGGGAAGTGCACATGCTTTTCTAAATGTTCAAGTCTTAAAGTGATTTATGCTGGCGCAGAAAAAATGAACTTCATCAGATTGCCCAACAAGCTTCAAGTATTGAAGATTTGGTTGAGGTTGTCCGTGCTTCCTTGTCAGTTATGTCCAAGCATTGGTCTGAAGCCATG
>NC_133868.1:13485171-13525828 GCF_044706935.1 Curcuma longa
TAGCAATAAGTCATTTCATCATAATGGATTCACATGTCATAAGCCTCCTTTTGTTTGGTTGTGGACTCCGCCGTAGTGATTTTGGGACAGGATTTAGTTAACACAAATTTATGCTTCTTGACAGTGAGGATAATCATTAAATTACATTTTCAATCATATAGTTTCTCCCATCAGTTGATGTTTAGTCAAAATAGTGGCCAATGAATTTTCATATATTTTTTTTGAAAAAATTAATGAGTTTTGCATGTAATAAGTAAACTATATATGTTTTATGCATGAGAAGACCTAAAACTACCACATAGCAATGACCTAAAACTCCAAATCATAAACGTACCTCTTTATAAGAGAAGTAAATGTGATTTATAGCTAGGTTGGGACCCTCCCACTAAATTCAATATATATTGCATTTCATGCTATATTGATTTAGCTTCGCTTGATTTTGACCATCATTGATATTGCTTGGATATTCTTTAGGAAGCCCTCACAATATCTTTGATTTAAGCGTATAATCTCTATATTGATATTTTAAGCATCTAATTAATTATGTTACCTATATGGTAAACACAAATAATTAATACTTAAAATTTATCACCATTATGGGCTCACACTTTTGTAAAAAGGTGGAATCCGTCACCTTAGCGACTCCACACGATTGATCCCACGACCATTTGTGAGGAGGTAAATCGAGAAACTATAGTTGGTCACGACGCAGGAGGGTATTGCCTGGCTTCGCCAGGATTCGAACCTTTGCCCTCTTTTGCAAGTCTACTGCGTCGTAACCAACTCAGCTATGCCTCGAGGAACATTATAGACTCACTCTAGGTTAGTAACCAAAATAGTGCAACCCTTCTTTAGGGAGACCAATTAAATTGGCACGAAGCATACACATATTCTTACTAATGGGCTAAAGGAGAGGCTGTGGGCTCACTTAAATAATGTGCCCTCTCTTACTTAATATTTTAACTAATTAATTTGGAATTTGAGTAATTAATAATATCATGACTGTTTTAACTCTTAAAATAATTCAATTATTAATTTTAATATTTATTTTCTAAATTAATAAAAATTAAGAAAGAAAATGAATATTAAAAATATACATAACAACATAGTTCCTAGAGCCGTGTATGTAATCTATATAACATCACAATTTAATTAAAGCAATAAAAGACAATAATTAAAAAATAATAAATTTATGACTCATCCTATTTGCAAAATTATAAAAAGTTAATTGAACCACAAATTGACTCAATTCTTCAATCCTCATTTGTAATTGTCCAAATCTCTATGTTTTTGTCTCTTCAATGTGATCATCATTGTTCGTTCTCCCCTATGTCACTATTGATCATATGTATAGGCATGGACGGAGCTTACATGGGAACGATAACCCAGCAGGTCTACCTCGCCGTCGCCGAGTTCATCTCCTGACTGTGTGAATTTTATAATCCTGGAGAGGATACAAACCGACAAGATTAGCCACAAACGCAATCGTTCCTCTGTTTTTCGCTTCAGTTTATCGCCGGCGAGCCCGAGCGGGGTGATCGGCTCCTGCTTCAGCTGCGAGAGCTCCTGCGACTCATGGGCGGCGCCTCCTTCCAAGAGAAACAACGGCGGCATGAGCATGCCGCTGGCGGACGGAGAGGAAGGTGTTCATTAAGGCTTCATCAATTCATACAACACCTGTAAACCTTGTCTCCACCATGGCCGGAGCAATTTTGGTACTCGATCGAGTTGAGCATGAACTAGAGACGGGAGACATTGTGGTTCAATATTATGTTGTCTTCGGTAGCTCCGGGAGTACGCAAACTGATATGTATCGTCGAGGCTAGTGTTCGACTCTATCTCTGTAAACGATATTGCTCCGCTACGGTGCTAACGGATAACAGCAACTCGTTCCCAAGATACAACGACGATCGCCTCGGAATAGTAGCACTCCAAATTCCGAGACCGACGAACTCTCTCGTAGGCTTTTTGGACTCCGAATGCACTAGATGAGATGAATGCACAAGGAAGACTTGAATCGATGAATTCGATGAGATTTCCATCATCTGGAGGGTTCTATTTATACTAAGTGAAGAGGTTGACTGAGTGGATGTGACCCTTGGACGAGATCAATCTGGACCGTCAGATCTGGAGGGTTGTAACCCTTCATTTAGCTCTCTTGATCTCATCCATCAGATCTGAAGAGATGTGCCCTTCAGATCTCGCCTCTTGTCATCAGCCGTCGGATCTGAATCTCTTGATTCATTCGATCTGACGCTTCAAATCAGGTCTCATCACAGCGGTCAGATCGTGACTCTTCGCAATCCATCACTCCAGATCGCATCACAAGCGATCCATCATACCTCTTTGATCAACGGTTGCCATCTGTTCGCCCAATCAACAGTCCAGTCATCTCTTCTTGCCCACGTGGATGCCACACAGGCATTGCCATGTCAGATACGAGGCTGACACGTCACCCGAGTGCCACGCAGGCACCGCAATGTCCCCTGGAGCATAAATTTAAGCTCCTCAATGCTCGCGACGAAAGTGCAAAGTGCGCCTACAAAGCGCCCATTGCGCACGTGGCGGGTGGCGGGCTCACAGGTGCGAGCACCTGCTCGCCCATGGGTAGAGAGCACCTGTGCTTTTTGTGTTAACTCCATTAACACAGCAACACATATAAGGAAACTTTAGCTTGCGCCTGTTAGCGATGTGGGACTAAAACCTCATCTTTTCCTTAACGTTATTTTGGACACAACTTTAGCCAATTAATTTCTCATTCACCCGTAATCGGTTTTGAGCAAATTAATAGTCTAGATTTATCTACGCGAAACATAGATTTCGATTTTGAAGTCATATCAGACTTCCAACGATCGATGGCACCTTAATTTTGCCTTGCAAAATCATATCCAACATATTAATGACGAAAACAAGTTGTTACAACGCTGTCGGTTACCTCAGCTCATCAATCAATGTATTACATCTTCTTCCCGTTCAACATTCCTCTGTAAACCATGGCTTTAAGAACCTCAACAATCGTGTCCCTGGAGTCTTCTTTCCATGGCTCTCCAACTCTACCTCGTCCACCGGTGGCCTGCCTAGAGACAAGTGAAGCAAAAAAAAAAAAATCAGTAAAGAGAGAGAACATTTCACATTGCTCTTCACCAACAATAACTCCACATTCGACTTCAAATCCTTGTGGAAACTGATTTTCCAAAGCATTGCACAGCTTATTAAACTCCTAGGAATTTTATTAAATATATTATATTATTCCCCACACTCGATCAATATCCTAGTTCCGCCCTTGTGTATAGGGAGACCCTCCAAACATCACCACCAAGGTCCCATGGTTGGAAGAAGATGCACTTTGGTCCTCCAATTTAATTTACATACAAAATATACATGTATAAGTGCTTCCAAAAAAAACTTAAAATTAACAAAGGGAAATTTTGGAGTTATAATCCATCCCTTTCGTTACAAACTTGAAATGAAATAATTATTACACCACAAAAATTCTAGGACCATAAATTGTTCATCATCCATCCACATTATCACATATTCCTAACATCGCTGCTAGCTAATACATGCATAAATCAATTCAATATACATAGCAATATCAAAACCTATGCTCTAATACCATTTGTTGGGCCAAGATGAGAAAGTTCAATTATAAAAATTAATTTTCTATAATCCAAATATCTCATTACAGGATCTTGATAATTTATGTATTAACACAAATTGATTTAATAGAACATATAAAAGAATTGAGGTTACCAATGAGATTCTCTCACAACTCAACTATGTAATATATTTTTGTATATGCATGTGGGTACACTATATATAGGACTAAACATAATTATATTCTTACTATAGTTGGACTGATCAATCATATCATCTCTAGAATATTATGATAAGTTTTTTCTTTAAAACTTTCCCTAGATAATTTTGATAATTACCTATGTCACTTTTAAGTATCTTGTCATGTGTACAATACATATGATAATATTAGTCCAATATATTTTATTTTCTATTATAATTTTGATAAATTATAACTCTTATAATTTATCTAAATCTCACTTGAGCCACCAAAGGGACTTGATCGAACCCAATTAGATTAAGCTCTAATAAATTAATTTTAACATAGTCAACTCTTAATTAGTCAAAATAATTTATTAATCTCATTCTATTCCACTAAAAGAATGAGATTGCACTCTTAATATAATTAAAATTACTAAAGCTTATAATCAATAAATATATCCTCTGATTGATCGTTCTAATATAATTCGACAACCGACAAGATTGACTCCCAAATACCTAGTTTTCACCCACTAAATATCTTAATAAATTTGTTAGATTTTTATTAACAACCTCGGTCTAGCCATTAGTGTTGGTGTAGGGAGCACCAGATGATTGAACCTTAGTTTTGATAATGGCAAAATGTTCAAGTTAAGTGTGTGGTGATTACTAACAAGATGATCTAAGTGTGTAGGGAGCATAAGAAAGTCCTAGTTGAGACTAAGTACAGGTAAGTCCTAGTGAAAACTAGGCAATGGAAGTCCTAGCTGAAGGCTAGGCAGTGGAAATCCTAGTCTAGAGGACTAGGTAGAAGTCTTGACGGATCAAGTTCACCAAGTGAACGTCTAGGCAGATCAGGTGGACCAGATAGCTGGCAGTGGAAGTCCAGGCAAGTCAGGTAGATCAGATATCTGGTGGTGGAAGTCTAGGTAGGTCAGGTGGACCAAATGTCTAGTAGGAAATCTTAGAGGCCAAGGATCGAAGCTAAGCAGAAAGTCCAACAAGTCTAGAGAACTTGATTAACAAATAGGTAAATTCTCTTGAGTGGAGTGGGTAAAGGTGCGTTCTTAGTGTGGGAATAGTAGGCATTGATCTAATCCAGGGTTTCACTAAAAATCCAAAGTTAAAATAAAAAACAATTGCAAAACTGTTTATCTTTTCCTGTTACTTTTATTTTATGCAAACTTGTTATGCAAGAAAGGAGAGGTGGGAACTTTGGTTCCAATCGGCCTTATCTGGATCTACGGGACTAGAGTCCAGGCAATCGGACATCAGCAGAATGGGGTCAGCGAAGCAGTAAGGTGGTAGAGTCCTAGTGGTCGGGATACCTCAACTTCCAATCACTCAGTACAGTTTTAGGCCCCTCAAATCTGGATAAGCATTGTGAAAGTCAAAGTTCATCTGGAACCTCCACGTTAGCACGCAGGCGCCCAAAAAGGGATGCAGGTGCCTGGAAGTGTCGAGTCAACAACGCCAATGGTGGATCGGTAAACAACGTGAAGGTGCCTGGAAAGGTTTCCAAGCACCCGGATAGCCCAATAAAAGAGCATCTAGGGAGACCTCTCAGAGCATCAATTCAGAGACAATCGACGACCGTCTATACACGAAGCAACAACCA
Source organism: Curcuma longa (assembly GCF_044706935.1). Classification (NCBI taxonomy): domain Eukaryota; kingdom Viridiplantae; phylum Streptophyta; class Magnoliopsida; order Zingiberales; family Zingiberaceae; genus Curcuma; species Curcuma longa. The sequence continues at coordinate 13,490,564 of NC_133868.1, forward strand.
AAAATGTTGTCATAATGCCAAAGTGCTGCACAAGAAGTCTACATCTACTCTACTTCGGTAAATCTAAATGATTTTGTACTTCATTTCTAAGGACGATAACGTTATTACCACTCCTATATTTCTGTAATCGTTAACTCCCTTTCGTACGAGGGGAGTTATTTAATTGATTACCCAACGTAAACGATCAACTGATCGTGGGCCTTGGAGTAGTAGCTTATGGCTGTGAACCAAGTAAAATACCCATGTCATTCTTGTTGTGTTTCTATTTTCCACTGCAATTACTACTCTAATCGTAAGATTTCATGGGCGACTTTACGAATTCTAAAAATGCTATCGATAATGCTATTCACCCCCTCTACCACATGCAGGTGCCCGAAAGGGATACAGGCGCTCGGAAGATGCCAAGTCAACGTCGAAAGTGGATCAACGAGATGCCGTGTGGGCGCCCGAAAGGATTTCAAGCGCCTGGATCAGGTCTTATAAGCACTACAAAGGGGAACCCTATCATCAATTCAAGAAGCTTCTACAATGACCTCCTGAGCACAAATCTTCGATCCAAAACGTCGTCATAACGCCGAAGAGCTACACCGACTACTACAAGCTATTACTACTCTCGATCGGTAAATTCTATCTAGCTTTTGGTACTTAAATTCTTAGGATGGTATAAGTTTATTGATCTTAACTTATTTTTAAAAGTGACAAACTCCTTCTCATAAGAGGGGAGTTATTATAGTGAATTGTTTGTCGAAAATGATCACTGATCGTGGGCCTTGGAGTAGCATTCTATGACTGTGAACTAAGTAAAAATAAACGTTTTCACATTTATTCTTTTTCACTGCATTCTGATATCACATAGTTGTATTTTATGTAAGATTTATTAAAAGTGTAAAAATGCAAAACAGTGATATTCACCCCCCTTAGCGCTCCTATTCGATCCTACAGAGGGGGGTGAATAGTACTGTATCATTTTTTTCACTCCTTAGATAGGTCGTGCTTAAATCAAAGTATGTGAAAACAGAAAGTGCAGTGAAAAGATGAAATAAAGATATTTTTATTTTTTACTTGGTTCACTACTACAAATTGCTACTCTAAGTCCCACGATTAGTGATTGTTTTCAACGGACAATTCACTATAGAAACTCCTCTCTTACGAGAAGGAGTTTGTCGCTTTACAAAATGTATTAGGATCGGTAAACTTATACCATCCTAAACTCTTAAGTACAAAAGTAATAAAATACTTACCGACTGAGAGTACTAGACTTGTAGTTGTCGGTGCAGCTCATCGGTGTTACGACGACGTTTTGGATTGGTTGTTTGTGCGTAAGAAGTCATCGTAGAAGCGTATTAATTTGATGTTAGGTTCCCCCTCGTAGCTATTTATAAAGCCTGATCCGAGTGCTTGGAAGTTCTTCTGGGTGCCTTCACATCATCCTATTGATCCCCTTTCGACGTTGACTCAGCATCTTCTTGGCAACTGTATCTCTTTTGAGTGCTTCGATGCTGACATGGAGGTTGCTAGATCAACTTTAACTCTGTAACATTTTATCTAGATTTGGGCGCCTGGAACCTCTTCGGGCGCTTGGAGGCTGAGGCGTCCCGACCACTAGGATTCTGTTACCTCATCCACTTCGCTGACCCATTAGACTTACGTCTGATCACCTGGATCATTTTTGGGTGTCTAGACCATTTGGTCACTTGGATTCAGATAAGAGCGCCCGAAACATAAAGTTTCAGCCCCTTCTTTCTTACATTATAAGTTAATCCAAAAATAAAATAACAGCAATGAAATAGTTTTGGTAAATTATTTGATCTTAACTTTAGATTTCCAATGAAATCCTAGGTCAAATCGACGCCTACTATTCCCTTTACCAGGAACGCGTCCTCACTCACTTCACTTGGGAGAATTTACCTATTGCTAACCCAGTCCTCTAGACCTATTGAAGTTTTACTCAGCCTTGATCCTCAGCCCCTAGGTCTTCCACTGCTAGACATCTGATCCTCCAAACCAGGTTAGACCTTCTCGCCTGGTGCTCTAATTTGTCAAGACTTCTTGTCCAGTCCTCCAGACTAGGACTTTCTTGCCCAGTCCTCCAAACCAGATCTTCCTTGCCCAATCCTCCAGATCAGGTCTTGACCAGTCCTCCAAATCAGGTATTTCTTGTCTAATCCTCCAGATCAGGACTTCCTTACCTAGATATAACTAGAACTTTCCTGTGATATCTGCACACTCAATTCAGCTCACAGTCCACTTCTCAAACTTAACTTGAACCCTTGATCATTATCAAAACTCAAGTTCGATTATCTAGTGCTTTCTACACCAATAAATCAATCCACATCCTAATTACTTATAGATGTAAATATCACTTACGAGGAAATAGATGATGAAAAGATGCCCAACAGTGAGAAGATAATAGAGTAAAGCGATGAAGAATTAGAAACTATTAATGTTTATGATTCAAATTGTAATGATGATTAAATATGAAGGGTTGAAAACTATTATTATTATGGACATATGTACTTTTTACATGTTGGATTGTGTATGTGTTAAAATATTACTTTATAGATATTATCATGTTGGCTACAACACATGTACACAATCGTCAGATTGTGTTGAGGATTATTAGGGGTTGGGTATGTATTGATGTTATTAGAAATTTAAATTCATCTATTTTTATATTTAAAATAATATATTTTTTCATATAATTTTATTCCCAATGGTCATAGTATTGCTATGTGCATATTAAAAAATTTAAAGAATGATAGTGCGCTTCTAGTTCTACATGGAGGGAGGATCTGAAAAAAATTTATTATCATGAATTTTTGATAAGTAATTTGAATATTATTGATACTGTACAATATTCTTGGATACTAATATTTTTGATATTGTTACATAAAAGATATACCTGGAATGCAGACCATGAGGAACAATTCAAAACAACATGGAACAATTATTGTTAAAAGTTGTATAAGGACTTAATGTACAAGTAGAGAAGAAAGGAAACAAAGCCATCATATATACCAAATGAGATTTGGGATGTATGGTAGAACATTTGGGCTATAAAAAAATTGGCAGCAACATTTAGTGACTGATCAAACCAATAGAAATGTTGAGGTTGATGGCCCGAGCATGAGATCATCAAAGCATACAGCTAGATCATGATCTATTATAGAGCATACAATAGACTTGGTGAATTTACAATAATATCATTTAAAATTTTTATAATTGGTACAATATTGATATTTTATTTATTTAAATATTTTATCTTTGTAGGCAAATACTTTAAACAGACCCAATACTTCTTAGGAGATATTTTGCAATACCCATAGAAAAAAGGATGACACATTTGTGGATGTGAGATCGAAGGGGATAGACATAACAATTCCTAAACTTTATTACCACCTACATTTATTAATTGCTTATTTGGAATAATATTCGTAAAAGGATGTGGTGTTGGTCTTCATAAACTAGTACCATGGTGTTAGTTCTATTACTAACATTGTGGTGTTGGTTTTTAAAGACCAGCACCACAGTGGTGCTGGTTTTCAAAGACCAACACCATAGAAAACTAGCATCATAGTGAGTGTTGATCAGAATAGACACTGTAGTGCTGGTTTTTGAAGACCAACCCCACTGTGGTGCAGGTCTTCAAAAATCAACACCGCCGTCTATGATAATTTATCATTTTTATTAGATAATACTATTCTATTTTTTAATAGGATAATATGACTTATCGAGTTGTAGAGGCATCTTAGCCTGCTATTGAGAGAGGACTTAGTGAGATTATCAAATAAAGTTATAAATGATATATATATTATGATGTTGTTGGAGGAAGTAAAAAAGAGCACGCTCTATAGCCTTGGCTCCCATGCACTAGTTAAATATGATCGTGTGATGGCTCCTAGGGGTTGACCCAATTGTTCATCCACTGAAGTGTAAGAGCTATGGCTAGAAAATTAAGCATTGAGAGATCGGATCATGACCTTAAAGCAATCAGAGCAATCGATTGATGATTGGGTCAGGATTGCAGTAGAGTAGTCGGAGTGGTCGATGGATGATCATGTCAAGATGGAAGTTGATCGACAAATACAAGAATTCTTTGTTCGCTATTCAATAATGAGTCAGTCTGCTTTTCCAATGCCACATGGTTTCGATTCACAAGAGACTCAAGCCCCAAACTGTTAGATTTGAGAGGTATCCTAAGGCAATCACCTTATGATTATATTATTTATTGGATAAATAGTAATTCACTATTTGAGTGTACATTTTTTATGTGTTTAATTGAATCTTAAACTCAAATACTGAATGTCCGTAATACGATTCATAGCATGAGAGAATTTGTGATTGGATCACAACTAGTGAGCATCTCTACATGTGCAATTATGAATGTATTAAAATTATCCCTAGTCGAGGAATTGATGAGCATGTACGTCATCGATTCTGTTGAGACTAGCACGTTTTGAACTCCTTGGTTAGCCAAGCAGCTGATCTCGTTAGCTGGAGACATTGGATGGTTAGCCAAGCAGCTGATCTCGTTAGCTGGAGACATTGGATGTTGAGAGTTAAACGTGGATGCTAGTTGAAGGTAACTAGTTCATTGGAGTGACCTGCCTTGAGACTTCATATGATTCTATCATATATCAATGAAGATCTCAGTGCAGCTTAAGTGCGAGTTTCCTTTGACTTGCGGTATTCAAGTCACCTTGGTCATGGAGGCTTATACTTTGACATCTTAAGCAAACATCTCCGAGGAGATGTGGTGAGATGATTAGGTATAAGTCAAAGTACCCGAAGGTGTTTGAATAGCTCACAGAGGATTCACCACTCCTTGAAAAAGGAGACGTATACCCTGCAGTCGCTTGTCAGGATTGTTACTAAAAGTCTTTGGTCAAAGCATTACATGTCAAGAGTATGAGACTCTTAGATATATGTATAAGTAACTTGAATCAATAGGACAAGAAAGCTAGCTTGAATTAGGTGTGACGTAGTCAGCCTAGTGTGGATTGACACACATAGACCATGTCCTGAACTAAGCGAATATAAGATGGTGAAAGGAATAAGACACGTTTAATTGGAGCTGCTGAAGGGTTTAGAAATATTCTAGAATCAATCGTTGATTTTTCGATCAATTGAGGATCATGATGTACTACTAGGCGCCACTCATGATCGTTTCGTAATTAATGGTTAATTACGGACGACCAACATAACCGAGAATCTATTGGGTCACATGTACTACAAGTTCTTCGAAGGACTTAAAACGAGTTTGAGAATTAGATTCTCAAAACGAGAGAAATAAAGTCTGTTTGGACCAGACAAAGGATAAAATGATGGAATTCATATTATGAAGATGAAATGAACGAAATTGGATTTCATTCAAATTAGAGACCGTTTGGTTATTGAACTAAATGATTTGATTTTGAATCAAATTGAACCAACGTAGTTTGATTCATGATGGAAGAGATTTTGGTAGAACGGATGTGATGAGAAGCTTCGCCTTGTGAAGACGAATTGAACAAAACTAGTTTAGGTTAAATCGAAGATTGTTTGGTTACTATACCAAGCGAACCAAGAATAAACCCAGTTTGCTACAGTACCGGTTTGCTACAATAAGTAGAGTTAATCTAGTTTAGTCTGGTTCAACTCGCACGCGCATGATTTTCTCCTCGCTCGACCGCCGTATTGTAGCTCCTCAATAAAATAGGATCACAAGAAGAAACTCTAATCATCCTTCTTCTTCAGAGCTACGACGTCGTTCGCGGCTTCCCTGTTCGCGCGAGCGTCGCCAACTGCGGGGAGGAGAAGCCCAAGCAAAGGAGATCACTGTCGTGTGCCTGCCTCGTCGTCGAATGTCGTGCATCACTTCGCCGCCTGAGCACGTGCCAATCGAAAGCAAGAAGACAGGGCAGAGCCGTGGCGCTGTGGCTGGGCCGCCGACCGTTGAACACCTGCTGCGTCGCCGACCATCAGCGACGACCACATGGAAAGGGAAGGAGATCACGATCTCTCCCGGCCTAATCGCGTGATCCCCGCTGCCTCTCTTCTCTCTCGTGCGCCCTTTTCACCGGAGCCCTATTTTCTGCTGGCCACATGGGAAGATCAGCGTTGCGCCGTCCATCGGAGAAGCCTGAGTTCCATCTGTCGAGAAGAGGAGATGTCGACGCCGCTGCCACCGCCAAAGCTTAACCAAGCTGTTGTCATTCCCTATGCATGACCGTGAGAAACAGGGAAGGTTGGCCGAGTTTTTTCCTTTCCGGTAGCATCTCTTCCCTTCTTCCCTTTGCTCTGCTCGCCGGAGCCATGGTGGACCACCGGTCCACCTCCTGTGTTTGACTTCTCCCTGTCCCGAGTACAACCCCTTTGTTGGAGTCTGCCCTAGTGCAACCCTTTTGTCGGAGCATGCCTCCACGGTCAGCAGTTTCACAATCTGCTAAACCTCAGTGTTTAGTCGTCGGAGCCCTTGTGAAGGGTTGTCATCGGCCATCAATGAAAGGTTGCTGCTGCAAATGTTAAGGGAAGTTTTTCCATCAATGTCGAAAGATTTCTGACTATTTTTCCTAAATTGGCGATCAATGGTTGATCACCAAAAATTATACCGGGAATATAATTTTTGGTGATAGTCAGAAAACTCCGAAAACGATCACAACAAACGTTGTTGCGTGTTTTCCGGAATAAGATTTCTCTTGAATCGATCGTTATCGATCATCTAGTATCGAAGACGATGACGCGACTCGTGGTTTCTGAAGCCGTCCAGACGAGAGCTTGGCGTGGATCACCAGTAGAGGTGGGACTTCGACAAGGACCTCTCGATTGATGCCAATCCTGCTTAACGTCATCGAAAAGGTACGCATTGAATATTTTATTATTTTGTAAAAATTTTAATTTCTTGTCATGCCTTGTACGCTGTTATTTCTTGTTTATGCATGCGTGTATGATGATAATTAGCTTTAATTATTTATTTATTTCTACTGCGCATGTTTGCGAAACGTGTAAACACGCGCTTTGCACCGGGATGATTCCAACACAAATGCTCCTAATAAATAGAAATTCTGAGGTGTATTGACCTTCAACTTACTTTTTTATTTGTCAATCATTAAATATTAAAATTGGTTCTGTTAATTTTGATACTATATGCAATTCTAATTATATTATATTTTTTTCAAAAACAATGTAGATAGAACTTCAACACTTTAATCATCATCAATTTGATACTATATTCTAGAATTAAGGTATGTATTCTTTTAAAGCATGTTAAATTTATGTTAGTGATTCAGTTTAACTTTGTGTATATTTATTTTAACACTAGCTTCATTGTTTGTGCATTATTCTACTTACTATATCCTATGCTTGTTTTATTTAATAACCTATCGTACTCTACTTGATGAAGGATTGGATGATGAAGCTATTTTATTTTTGTGGATGATGATATGTTTGTCTCAATGTTTTGGATATTGTTTGTGGATATGATTTGTATCATGGATATTCTTTTATATATTGTTGGGATATTGTTTGTGATATGATTTAGGATTGTGAATGTTGATTCTATTTTGTTTGTGTATCATGTATTGTTTGTGATATGGTCTGTTGTGATATAGTTTGTATGTATTATTTGGATATATTTTGATGTAAATAGGTATAAATTAGGAAAATAAAGTGTGCTGTTGAAAATTATAGAAAAATTAGCGATGAAGTTTTAATTTTCGTTGTTATTTTTTTGTCTAATTGATAACGATTGAAGTATAATTCAGTCGCCAATTTAGTGATCAATTTATATTATCGATCGCTAATTTAGCGACTGATTTATAATATCGATCGCTATGGAAAAATTTTGTGATGCTACCTTTTGGACAGAAAAAATATTTTGTTTTCATATTAGTGACAAAACATATAATTTGGTCACTAATTAGCGACAAATTATATGTTCGATCACTACTAATAATGACCAAAATAATAAGTTGGTCGCTAAATTTAGCGACTGAAATATTATTTGATCGCTATATTTCACAACCGAATCATATGTCGATCGCTATTATTAACTATCAATATATAATTCAGTCGATATTTACCGACCAAATTATAATTTCAGTTGCTAAATCAATTTGCAGTAAAAAAGTCAATCGCTAAATCAATTTGCAATGGAAAAGTTTACAACTTTATTTTCCCCATCGCAAATTGTCGCTAAATGGGATTAGCAATCAAATAGTGATGGAATTATCTGTCGCTAAACATGAGTATTTTTGTTGTGTGAGGACTCCTAGCTACTTCACAGTGTATGATCTATCAATAGATCAATCTCAAAAAATTATTATCTTTCTCCTTCTCAAAACTTTTCTTAAGCTAGAGAAATAACCTCTTACAAGCACGAGGAACTACAAGGATTACAAAGAAACATGCTAGGGGAAATTACAAGGCTTCTAATAGGTTTAACCAACATTATTTTATCAACCTTGACACCTCCATTCGTTCCTCTCTTTAAAACTTTTGAAACCTTTGTTGTAAGTTTATATACCACTAAGCAATCAACTAGTATATGTGCATCAGTCAACTATTTTGCCTGATCCAATTGTTGTCGCACAACAATGACTCTTTTTTTGCTTTCCATCTTAGCAAGCCATCAATTAATAGCACATTAGTCAACAGCTCAGTCGATCAATCATTGGTCAAATCTTAAATCCCAAATTACTTTAGAATAATGAGTTTCTCAATCACTAGTCGACTGAATCTCCAATATTAGTCAACTAATGACCTTAATTGCAACCACTTTTAAGGTAAAATCTACTTATATTGAGTTTTACTCACCCCATTGTGTATAGGTCACTCAATGTTCATAGCTCTCCATAGTCTTACTGTCGTAGCTTGACTTTTCAACTTTACCATCTTTACTCATTCCCTTAGATATGAATGAGCTCTCAACTCTTGCACATGTCATCCATATCACCTCTTTACCTGTATAGTCTACATACTTTCATTGGTTGTCATCCTTGCTACCTCAATGTTCTTTATCATATGGTCCCTCGGTCTACCTCATACATCCTTCTCTAATTGCTTATATACCCTAGTCTACCTTAATGCTCCTTATCATAAATGTTAAATGATGAGAAGCCCCAATAGGTAAAAGACAACTACATACCAAATACAAAAGAAGTTCCAGAGGCAAATTCTTAACTGGTGAGATGTAAGAGAGTAACTTATACTTTAGGGGAGGGTTGCCTTCTTACTTTGGTGATAACTTAACCAAAAGATAAGTATTTCAAGATCAAAATCAAGGTGGCAGTAATTAATAGTCAGTTGTTTAAGTCAATTGACAATTTAACTCCATCAATGTTAATTCAAAGTTTTTTTAGATGTGATAGAGTAACTTATACTTTAGGAGAGGGTTTTCCATTGATCCAAAAGGATAAATCCCGAAAGCGCAATAGCAAAACGTCAACAGCCGACCCCCGCAATCTTCACCATTCCAACCTATCCAACCTTATGAAGCCAAACTTGTGGACTTTTTCATGCTGACCCACAGCTATCCAACCTAAATTTTCTACTAAATTTAGCGTTGACGTATGTCCCAGTAGAGGATTGAATCGCAGTACTCTAAAGATCTCATTACACCTTAACCACTGCATAAAGCCCAAGAAGGCATGAGGGTTGCTTTCTTACTTTGGTGATAACTTGACTAAAAAATAAGTATTTCAATATCAAAGTCAAAATGTCAATCGATTGATAGTAATTAATAGTCAATTGACAATTTAACTCAATCAATGTTAATTCAAAATTTTTTTGTAACTATTACACAAGATATGATTTGATGAAAACTAAGTTTATTATCAACAATAAATTGATGACAGAGATACCACATAATTTAACCAAGAAATAAGATTATTTTAAAACAGTAGTTGACTGATAACCTAATCAATAGATGATACATTGGTGATCCAAGTAACAATTTTATTTAGTATAATCAACAAAAAAATCAATCCATATCCAAGAGAATCGATTGACATGTGATGTTTGAAACACTGACCAAGAATTGTAGCAGGCTAATAATAGAAGAGCGGTCGACTAAAGGCAACAACAATTATCATTGATAAGATATAAAAATAATAGATTAGTTGGCTGATGATAACCCTCTCAAGTCTATAAATACCGTGCAAAGATGTATCAATCACTGCTATAATTGTTTCATCTACAGCATTCGATTGCACTCTTCTTTGCTATATTTTCCATCTTAATTTTTGCTATTTATTTTTCCTCTATTCTGAAGTTATTTCTTTACATTTAGATTTGTGCATAAAGTTTAACTTTAAAGTTTCTTCACAAAAAAAAAAAAGAGAAAGAAAAAATTAGTGAATTTTGAAGGATAAGTTACCTTATAAGTTCAAAAACCTTAAAGTAAGAGCCTAGAGAGACTACCTAACCACTTAAAATACTTGTCTATTTGCTTCACTGTTTACATTTTGCTTTTGTTCGTTATACTAAAGTTGCTACAAAGATTTTTAACTTTAACCACACTTACTATTATATATAACTATTTTCATGCTCTGATAATTTGACTGGATTTTTTTTATTCCGTTATTCAACTCCTTTAAGCTTGTAATGGCCACACACAATCGAATATTTTTTCTATGTAAAAACATCTTTGGGGGGTTGGACTGTCATTCAAGTATATTATCTTTAGACTCGTGGCCATCAAAGTGAATTATCTAATCCTTCTCTACGTAGACATAGACTCCGTAACCAAACCACTTAAATTATTAGTGTATATTTGCATTGCTTATGCGATTTTCTCCAGTCGTGATCTTCGTCGGATTTAGTTGTCCCCTAATAACACTGTAAAGTTAGCTTACTTTTGTTAGCTTGACTCCTGATCTGATGAGTTCCACGATATATTATCTGGTGGCTTAGTACATATGAGAGTTCTTGTTGAGGCAAAGCGACCTTTAGATTCAGATAATATAATCTAATTGCATGTTTCCTCCAAATTGGTGAATCCGGTGCTAAGATATCCATGTCCCCTTAAAGAGCAGGCAAATTCCTATTCAATTTTAGCGTCTTCACTTCGCTTGAGTTGTATTCACAAGGAACTAGCACTGACTGACAAGCATCAACAACATTCTAAAAGACTGTCATCAAGTTGCAGTAATGGCCATCGAGATCGCTAGTCCTCATCATTGCCGTCGCACACTTTGAGCAATTGTGGTGGTGGGATGTGAGCAGTGTGCACGAGCAAGGTCCACTCGGCGGCGAGCGCGTCTGCCCATGATGAACAAAGATGAAGAGAGGAGTGGGTCAAACATCTAATCTCTCTAATCTCTACTCTCCACCCACCGGCCACCATCACTTTCTCCTCTTCCTCATTTCACCTCCACTTCACTAGCAACTTTGAAAGATGCAGCAGGGACTTGAATTCTTTGTGGCCGATGGAGATGGCTGCCCACTTTTGCATGGCACCATTCAGCCACCTGGATTTCATTAACCGGTAGATTTCTTCTTCTTCTTTTTTTTTTGTCCCTTTTGGTGCTCGAGTCAACTTTGGATTCAACCTCAACCCCCTTTATCAGTGCATCTCCCTCCTCGAATTCATCCGTTACTGTGTTCTTACTCGAGGAGCATCAGGAGCTAGCTGCTGAATAATGGATTAAGCACCTGAAACAGGTTTCTTGGAATTGTTATTAATGGCAAAAAATTTTCATGAGCTGCGGGGCCGGCTCTCAGGTTGATCACGGTGCAGAAATGGAAGATCGTTGAGGAAATCGAGTGGTCAACAGGTAGAACATGGTGCAGGCAGAAATGGAAGATCGTTGAGTAAATCGGGTGGTCAACAGGTAGATTTGTCGCCGCGCGTGTGGCGAACAACATGACTTCCACTCGCATCCTTCTCTTCTCTTCATCATAAGTATTCCTTTGGTGGGTCAACCGTGTCGCCAGCCGAGTGGTGGATTTCTCAACTGTGTTTATTTTCCTTTGTTCCAACCATGAATACAACACTTTGCGCTTAAGATCCATTGATCGATTGCATAATCTACTTTAATTTCTTTGGAAAAATATTTTGGGATACGGATTTATGTGCAAATATCTATAGGCTCCATTACCTTTTATAATAAGTCAAATATGGGAAATTTTATTCAAAAAAGGTAATGAAAAAAGTCAAACAAATTAATTGAATAAAAACCGTTGGTAGTGCTCATCTACCAGTTCCCAACCAAACAAAACTTTAACGATGGAGTTGCTGTATTCAAGCAACTCGAAAAAAATCATATGGAAAAATCTACCACTTCAGAGGAACATACAAAACAAGAAGATAGGACAAACGTCAAAAGAAATTCTTATTTTTTGTTTTCTTTTTTTACTTTGGTTTTTTCATGCATTATCTGCTAAATTTTTCTTATTCCTAAAAAATCGCTACCTCTCATTCTCACCTATCTAAAAAATTTTAAGTATTAAAAAAATAATGCATTTTATAATTATTTAAGGCCCAATGCGATTTTTTTAAAATTATATAATATTTTTAACTCTCAATTTAGATTTAATTAAAATTTGATTAAGTGTTGAAATAAAATTAATAATGTATATTTAAGTATGCCTATTATATCACATATCGAAAATTAAAAATTAATATAAAAATTAATTTTGAGCATGATTTAGTGTCAAGCATGGTTGGAGGCTTACATAGGACTGAGCAAAAAAATTTAGTTAAACCTAATAAATCGATTGAATCAATCAAATTTAAAATTTTAATTTGAATTTTTTGAAATTTCAATTTTAATTAATAAAAAAAATCAGTTTTCTCGATTTATTCAGTTTGGGTTCGGGTTCGGTTTTTAACTTTCTTATTCGGCTTACCCAAATAAATCGATAAAAAATACGGCAAACCACAAATCCCTAAATAAACCCTAACATCATGAATCAGCGACTCTCCTCGCCGGTTCGATCCTCACGATTCGCATCCTCAGTGCCATCACGACTGTAAAATACTAGAAATTTCATGATTATGATTAACCAATTAAAGGCTGAGTTTTTAAGTGAGCCGGATTAAGTGGATTGAAGCTCAAATTAGCCAAGCCCATTTAGGTTAATGGGTCGGACCTAGAATTAGATTAAACACGTAAATCATTAAAGCCAAAACTCATTAGGTTATTGAATGTAAGATACGAGGTATTATTATTATTATCATCATCAAATTGAACCAACTTAGTTTGGTTCATGATGGAAGAAAGTTTTGGTAAAATGGAATAGATTAGAAGTTTTGTCTTGAGAAGACGAAACGAACAAAACTAGTTTGGATCAAATCGGAAGTCGTTTGGTTGGTGAACTAAGCGAATCAATTGTTACAGTAAACCCTAAGTTTTAAAGCCGGTTTAGTCCAAACTCAAACCCTAGTGAGAGAATTACTGTTACTCCTCGTTAAAACTAAAAATCGCGACCCTGTTTTTCCCTGTTCCACGCGACCCACGACTCCTTCCTAGCGCACAGATCGCGTTTGCCGCTGCAGATTCTCAACCGAGTTTTTTGCCATTGTTCTCGCACCGACGAAGACTATAAGAGAAGGGTGAGATCGAAACCCTAGCCATGCCCCTTTGCTTGCCCTATTCGAAGCCGTCGACTCCTTTGGTTCTATCATCAACACCGTCGTCCCCTCTGCAATTGCTGCCGTAAGGAGAAGATGCTGCTCGCCATTGTTGCCGCGTGAAGACTAGCAGAGCCGCGCTCACCGCCTCCGTTGCAGCATCCCCTTCTCCTTCCCTTTCTTCGTCACCACCCGTGTACTTTGAAGCAGATCCGACGCCGTCGCCTGTCGTGATCCGACGCCACCGCCTGTCGTAATCCGACATCGTCGTCCCCTCTGCACAGCTCACTGTCGCCGCCCCCTACTTCCTGACGTTGCCTGCGTGGAGAAGATTAGGCAGTCGAAGCCGATGCCACCGCATCGCCACCACCAACCGGAGCTTGAATTCTAGGGTTTCTGAATTAGGTAAGTCTTGAATCTAGTTAGGATTTATCGGGTGTTGGGATTACTGAGTGATTGCTTAGGTTCTGTGAGAATTCAGTTGGTTGCTGTCAGGTTATAGGATGAATTGATCTGTTGAAGTGTTGATGCAATTAAGGTTTTGCATGCGATTGTTGGAGGTGGCTGATGGTGATCGGATTGTATATGGATGGTGTTTTCTGTTGGAAATCGGTGATCTAGGGTTCTTATGTTGATGGATTCATAGGTTGATTCTGTCAGTGCCGTTGTGTTGTTGAGAGTATTGTTGTTGTTGGGAGGTTCGGTTGTTGATGGATTGATCCGTGGGTCTCATGGATTGATCTTGCTCTGTTGGATGTGTTTGAGTTTATTTGATTCTTAGCTTAAGTTAGGGTTTGATCCGGTTAAGGTTAACCTGAGTTAACTAGACTTGGTTGGGTTAATCCGACCGAGTTGTGTTAATTTGATTTAATTAGGTTAATCGGATGGAATTGTGTTAATTGGACTTAGTTAGGTTAAATTTGATTGAGATATAAGATTCGGTTGGGGTTTACTTTAGCGTGAAATTTAATATAATGTTGTATTAAGAGGGTGTTGCATTTTGTGCAGGACCTTGATTTATAGATTATATTATACGGAGAGGTTTTGATTTTGACGTGCGTTACACCAGGTGGGTATTCCTGTGCTTGATCAACACAGGTCTTTTCATAATACACGATTTAATATAAATCTGTTATTAATTATCCTGTTGCTATCCTTATGACATTTGTTTCTTGATTCGTTGCTTGACACTTATCATTGACCTTGATATGATCTATTTATCTGGAATACAATCTCATTAATTGTTATTAATCTATGATGATTTATCATGATTAATGTTGAATATATGTTGGTAGATGTAGTAATTATCTGTTGAACTGAGCATGCATCATAACATGTTGTTGTTGTTGGCTCTCACTAGACCATTGTTGATAGTAGTACAGTGAGAGCATTATAGCACTGTGTGGGTGCGACCAGAATGATGTGCATAGGGTTTATATTCGTATTTACACTTTATTTGCACATCTTTCTGATTTTATTGTCATATCTTGTGTGCATTGCATCCCTTATCTGTGCATTTAGGCATATATCTTACATTTCCTAGTTCGGAGATCTGCTCTCATTTTTACTTATTTCAGGATGGAAGATGGAGCAAAATCGAGCAAAATCGGAGTTACTATTGAATACAAGGCGAGACAGGGTCGTGCCTCACAGGCACGGCCGTGTCTAATCAAGTTCCTGGCCGTGCTTCACAAGGCACGAGCGTGTTTACAAATAGATCATCAACAATCCCTGGCCGTGCCTCACAGGCACGGCTGTGCCATCATCCCCCTTCAGCATTAGACAGGGTCGTGTCTAGCAGACACGACCGTGCTTCAAAACAGAAGAGAGCCAAGGCTTGGCCGTGCCTCCCAGGCACGATCGTGCCTCCAAACAGAAGACCAGAAGCTGCTGGCCGTGCCCCAGAGGCACGGTCGTGTTTCTCATCAGAGGGGTCCCTGCTGTTGGTCGTGCCTCCCAGGCACGGCCGTGCCCTGTAAAACCAGAAGAAACAGGCTTTGGCCGTGCCTCACAGGCACGGCCGTGCCTCCAATCAGAGACACCACTGCCTCTGGCCGTGCCTAAAAGGCATGGTCGTGCCCCTAAACAGAATCTTCACAGCTTCTGACCGTGCCTTCCAGGCACGACCGTGTGGACGGGGGCGTGTCTGACTTCGGGCTGCATCTATAAATACCTCTTTTTGGGACCCTAACAAGGGGGGAGACCTTGGAGAGCCACCGGAGCTATTCTTGAGCCACCGAAGCCTATTTCGGAGGGAGATTCGATGATCCATCCACCGATCCGGCTGCTCCATCCCATCTTCATCCCATCTACGAAGAGTTCACAGTCCGAAGAAGAAGAAAACCATTGATAAGTCCTATTTTCCTGCATTTCTTTTGTAATCTTTGGAATAGGATGTATTCGCTTTATTCTTCCTTGTATTGTGCTCTCTCTGATATGGAGTAGTTCCCTAGATTCTAGGATGTAGGATAAATCAGGTGTATTGGATGATTATTGCTTGGATTTGTTAATCTACCGTTCCTATGATTTGATTGTCTATTACCTTGTGGATTTATGCTTGTGTTGTGAATGATGAAATACTTGTGTATGAATCTATGAGGGTAGAGATTAATTATGGTTTGAGGAATCATTAGGCCGTACACCGGGGCGCTTCGTGACAGGAAGAAAGCCTTAAACCGGGCGAGTTTTCGAGGGGTTTCTTAAATCATAATTAGTTTCTATGAGGGATAGTTAGCGGTTATTCATTGTTGGAGAGAGGTCCGTAAAAAAGATATCCTGTGACAGGGGATAGGATTTTAGTAGCATTCCGGGGCGCTTGAGTGACACAGGAAAGCCTTGCACCGGGCTATCTAGAATCATCTTGATCTAACAATGATGACGTAAGAACACCAATGATTTATTCCGAGGATACCTGACGAGGTCTAATTGGATATATTGGTTAGCGTCCCTACAATTGTACATTATTGAGGAAAGGTAGAGGATCCAAGTCAATCAATCAATACCCTGAGGAGTCCGAAATCCTAGGATCGCTTCACACCCATTGTCACAGTCGCTTCCTTTCTCCGAAATTAGGACTAAGTACTCTAGAGTGCTCCCTTCTCCCCCACAACAACTCATGCTCATTTTCTCTCCCACCTTTTTGTGCTAGTTTCTAGTAAGTAATTCCACAGTCCCTGTGGATTCGATCTTTTTATTACTTGACGACGCCCGTATACTTGCGGGAGCCTATCACAGAACTAGCTAGATAGCTCTCCTGAGATACTGGCCCTCCCTCTCGTGTGTAGTTGGTCTGTTGTTGGAGCGGGTGACTCCTGTCGTGCACCCTAGTTCATTGTGTGGGTGTTTGGGGATATTGAGTACAGACAGTGATCAGGCAGCTTGATAGCTCTCCAAAGATACTTTTCCGCTCCCCACTCACGTGTAGTGGTCTATTGTTAGAGTGTGTGTAGTTGTCCTGTCGTATACCCCAGTTCATTGTGTGGGTGTCTGGGGTGGCGAGCCAATAGTGACCATGCATATTGCCGTGTGTTGCATGTGTGCATGTAGTTGTTGGTAGTTATTACATTTATGGTTGTTGCACTTGTTTGTTGCACTTGTTTGATATATGATTGTTGCATGGTGTGACATTATATGCATTGTTTACATTTGCATAATTCCTGTTACTTGTTAGTTGTTCGTTATATATTGACCTTTTTCATTATGTATCATTTGTTGAGACTGTATACCTATGATATCCATGCTGATATATATGTTATGCACTTTTAGTCTAGTACCCACTGAGTATTTTATACTCACCACCCAGACCCTGGGATTTTTCTATCTCCTCAGGTAGTGAATTAGGATTGAAGCTTGGAGTTCTGTCAGACTGCCCCCATCTCACAGCAGGAGTTGTTTCTTTCATGTGTTTGCAGAAGTCGTTAATTTTCTATGTGTGGTTTTAGATTTGTATTTGGACGTGTGGGTTTCGAATTGTGCTACGATCTGTGATTTAGATTTCTGTTCGTGTACGTGAATTTTTTCGTTATCTTGATTTCCGCTCATGCAGTTTCCATTTCGTAGTCTGGTGGAATTTGTGGTCGGTTGTTGCTATGGTGTTACGTCATTGGTTGTTGTTAAAGTTTGCTATTTCTACATGTGTGGATATGTCATTGTGGCTATGTGGGCCCTTATTTATGTAGCTTAGTCTTGTGAATACATATCGTAGAGCGGTCGTGTAGGCCTTTATATTAAAAGTGTATTCAGGAAAGTTGAATTATTACAGGGGAGATGCTGTTGAAATTTTTCAGACGGTCATCTCTCGAGACGTGACAGCGACTCTCCTCGCCTCTTTGGTCCTCACTCACAATTCGCGTCCTTAGCGTTGTTGCGACTCTCCTCACCTCTTCAGTCTTCACTCGCGATTCACATCTTGCTCCTCAATGCCATTGGAGACTCATTGCCTGATCCCCTCTTTTGTCGTTGCCGAGATGGCCCATCAACACGGCCTGCCTCGATCCCCTCTCATTGCTCTCGCCACCGGCGCTTGTTCCCCTCTTGTCACTCTCGCAGACGCCCTGACTTCTCTCCATCGGCTCAAGTCCTCTTTTCTCGTCGTCAGCATAAGCGCTCCAGTCGTTTCCTTTTCTCCCGTCGTCTCGCCACCTCTTTTTCATTTATCCCGAGACCCAAGTCTCTTCTCAAGCCTACGACTAGTGGCTGCCCACCCACGGGCCATGGGTTACCGGTATACTATCTTGTTCAATGTTTGAAGTTTGTAATCTTATCTTGTACTGTACACCACTCAATTAATATGCATTCATACATTGAATCACAAATTGCCATTATTTAGTAACTAATTTTCATTGATTTAGATCTTTCTTCTTCATAGCACTCACTCAATAGAAATTTTCTAATTGATTGTATATTTTCTCTCTACTTTTGATTTAGTAACTAATTTTTTATGCAGTAAATCTAAAGTCTGTCCATGATGTCTATGCAATCTTTTCTATGTCCATGATATTTCTTGTTGAATTCAAGTATTTAACTATGTAGATATCCAGATAGTATCATCATGTTCTTAATTTTAGAATCATGATTGAGTTTCATATTTGTCTTTTAGTTTTAGTCAATTATATTTTGAACAGTGTTATCGCATCTTGCAATCTTTTTGAACAGTGTTATGTATTTGTGCATCTATGATCAGTATTTGTTTGATGTCAATGGAAAGTGATTTATCAAATATGGATGTTAATAATAGTTATTCGATACCACAATCTGATATTGGTCCTTCAATGGGAACAAAAGCTGCTGTAGAATCTAAAGGAAAGGTAGTGAAGAGAAAAGTAATGAAACCAAAAAGTGAAGTATGTGATCATTTTATAAAGTTACTAATGATGAATCAGAGATCAAAGCTAAATGCAAATATTGTGATAAAGATTTTTTTTTGTGATCCATACAAAAATGGAACAAGTTTGAAATCTCATATTACCTCATGTAAAAAAACACCCTTGTATTGTTGAAACAACTCAAGCATAGTTAAGTTTACAACTAGGTTCAAGAGAGGGTGAGGTGTGTTTGACTTCTTTGAAATTTGATCAAGATGCATCTAGAAGAGCATTAGCTGGAATGATTATAATGGATGAACTCCCTTTTAAATTTATAAAAAGAGAATGATTTAAAGTATTTATAGCCATGGTATGTCCAAAGTTTCAAATTCCTTCAAGATGGACGGTTGCATGTGATTGTGCTTTGAAGCATTGATATGAGTTACTTAGGGAGATGTTTGTTTTCTTTCCTTGCCCGAGACATGCAAGAATAAGTGTGGGGGAATTGACAACACTCATTTTTATAGTTTATTTTGGCTCTAATACTTGATATTTTGAACCTCTCATTGTGTAACTATTGAATATTAACACATATTATGAGTAGGGACTTATTTTGGATCATATTGCTTATTCCTATAAATTTTTGATTGAATCTAATATTTTTCATGTGTTTTTATAGAATACTCAAAGAGCCATGAAGTTGGATCAAGTTGGAGCACATTTGGATGTGTCTAGAGGTCATTTGAAGTGTTTCAGAGGCTACCAGGGTCGTGCCCCACCTCTCTAGGCCGTGCCTCACAAGGCACAGTCATGCCTCATTTAGTTAGACAAAACAATCCAAGTTCATGTTCATCTTTACTACAAACAGTATATGGATTCGTCCAAATCAGTCAGACAAAACTATAAACATTAATGCCCAAGCTACTGTGCTTCCTATTGCATCCTCAAGATCCATCAAGAGGAACGTGATGTACTTTTGCTTTGGATTTGTGGATGCAATTCGACCTTCTGCAACAGATCCATCAACAGACCAATGAAGCAGCTTACATTTAGCATTAACACTGATATCTCCAACAGTCATCTTCTTTAGTTTTGACAATATCACAATAAAAAATAATTAATGATTAAAAAAATTGTATAATAGAACATGCTATAAATAATAAATGAAAGTATAATATTGTGTTAAGATAGTTTACCTGAACTGCAATATTGTTATCGCCACTAATATAATTTCCAACACCGCTTCCAATGCCACCACTAGCAACCTAATTTGACAAACAAATTAGTTATTGTTAGTCTAATACACAATAAGATTATCATATAATATCAAATGTAGTATAATAAAATATACATGTATATAACAATAGAATTGATCAAATTGTTCCGTAACTACACAATACCAATCAGATTTCATAAATACCTAAATTGGGAAAAAAACATAAACACCAATCAGATTCCATAAATACCAATCATGCAAGTATTGTAAAATAAAAAATTTTGATTACTAGTGCTAGCATAGGTATGAAAACTCTTATTACTATTTTATCTCCAATAGCTTGACTAATAGGTTCCTCATTTTTCTTCTTGTGACCTTCAATCCAAACTTGTGACCTTGTAATTGTTATATCAACAGGACTTGCTTTTTCCTTAAGTATTTGACATATATAAATATATAAAAATTGTTAGAAATAAATAATAATATATAAGCACATGTATAGAAATTTTGGATTCATAATTGTTGATAAATAATAACACTTACCATAATGCTCAATGGAACTCTCAATTTACACTCCATATAATTTTATTCTTAGAATCACGAAGTGGGGTTAGAACAATCATTACAACCAAGGCTATATCTCTCATATGTGCTCAATGGAACTCTCAATTTGGTAGCAATTAGTAGATAAGAAAATCCAGTCTCTAGGTTGATGAGCTTTAGACTAGTAAATAACTACAAAGGGACATATCCAAATAGAAGTCTTAATATTTTTGTTGATTGGCAAAATGTTCTTATTATGTTTATCGGGTTTATCTATTGGTTGCATGTTTATCTTATTATGTTCTTATCTTAGGTTCGTATAATCAGTTTTAATTCATGAGCATAAGCTATGGTCAGTAGTATGCAACAAGTTCTTTTGAAGGGGTAAAGTTATTAGGGTGCTTTTCTAAGGTTGAGTCTTGTGGCTCAATTAAATGCCCCTTATTGTGAAGAATTGCTGTGAAAAATAATGTTGGTTGCCATTTGGGTAGCAGATATGCTCCATATGGGAACCGAGTCAATATAACACCCTTCGGAGTTAGTTTACATGACAGTTGATGGCTCTTCAAATTTAAGTGAAGAAGAAGCTTTGGGTGCTATGACTAAAACCTAAGTAAAATTTTACAACTCTTTGAATCATAAAACTTATCGCTTCCTAATTTAAAACCTTCGAATCATAACTCTATTTGGCTTCTTACTAGTAAATTTTACATTCCTTATCATTGCATCAAATCGTAAAGGCTTAGTAAAGGTGATTCATAACTGGTTAAAGACTGATAGACTTGCTCTAATACAATAAATATTGCCCTGATACAGAATTCAAGGAACAAACGTTCGAAAAAAGGTCTTTCGTGCACAAGTAAATAGTCTAATAGTTAAATTTACGGATAAATACTATGTTTACCTAAACAAAAGGAGGAACACAAACAGAAAGGAAAACAATGAAACTCAAACTTTGCTTGTTTATTTGGAAGGAAATATACAAGATGACAATTCCTCTAATCTATTTCCACCTACACATGAAGTTTAAGCATTTAATAAATTGAGCAAACGTATTCCTGTTTCATTTCCCTCCTAGTAACCTCCTTCAAGTAAACACAGCAAAAAGGATGGGAGTTAGTCACACCTTAACTTTGTCCCAACTCTGGAGTGAAAATCCTCAAGTGTTTCGACAAACAATTTCGGATCGGCAATGACATCCTCATACTTAGCCAAGGGCTCAGGATAGTGATGATCCACCATCACAATCTCCAAATCATGCTTGCCCTTCTCAGCATCTTCCCCTCCCCTCTCACTTTCCTCCATTCGAACTACATGAGCAAAACCAAAATTAGCTCAGATAACAAACAACATTCTACTAGAAAATCGCAATGAGACTCTCAATCCCACTTGCCCAAATGAGTTCAGAACTGCTACCCCTAAAATGTCAGATAGGGTGTCAAACGGAACAACTTTTGCCCGACGGAGCCATTCCCACCAAAGAAACAACATCCACAGATCCATGAAGCAAGAAAGGAGGTAACTTTATGATTCGAGTCATCAAAAAGAGAAGAACAAACCTGGCGATGATCAGTACCATTCTGATCTTTCCTCAACTACTGTCAAATCGGAAGAAAAAAAATGCATGCACAGCAAGAAATCACAAAGGAGAGGAACTACAACCCTACGTGCATATCAAAAATTTGATAGAGGAAAGGAGAATGAGAGGAAGAACGGAGTAATGCCCCCCAAAAAACCATTCTTTTACCTTTCATTGCTCTCGCTCCACAGTGAAAGAGCATGAGCGCGAGAGATCGGTGTCAGAGGGGGAATCTCGCGAAGAAGAGGCGCGGTCACGACTCGATCGGGAGCGAAAAAACCTAAGGACGGGAGCGAACAGTAAAGCCAAGTCTTTTAGTAAAATAGGATTTTTAATATTTTTTTAATAGCGCATTATCCACGTGGGCTGTTAATACTATTTTTTTAAATTTTCTTTTAACAACATATAATTTTTACACGCAGTAAAAAATATTATTCGTAGCACACAATTATACACGCGCTATTAAATATAAAATATAATATATTATCCGCAGCGCACATATTAGGTGCGTAAAAACTATTATTAATAGCACGCTATAATTGTGCGTCGTTAATGACATGCTGCAGAAAGTCACATTTGTTGTAGTGATGGTATGTCCAAAGTTTCAAATTTTTTTAAGATGGATGATTGCAGGTGATTGTGTTGAATTAGTTGAAAGGGAAAAATTAAAAATTTTGTTGCATGATTCAACACAAAGAGTTTCTTTGACCATTGATATATCGATTCAAAAAATCAACTATATGTGTCTGACAGCTCATTTTATTGATACAAATTGGAATTTATAAAAAAGAATTCTCAATTTTTGTCCAAACAAGTCATAAAGGCAAGGCTATTAGTTTAGCCATTGAAAATTACTTGAGGGTTTGAGGAATTAATAGAATTTTCACTATTATAGTTGATAATGCAAGTTCAAATAATGTTGCAATCAATAGTTTCAAAAAAATAATTAATTGGTATTCCACTATTTTTAAGGGAGAATATGTTCATATGATATGTGTAACTCATATAATCAATTTGATTATTATTGATAGCTTAAAAGATATAAATCAATCTGTGATGAAGGTCAGGAATGTGATTAAATATATTAAATAATCCTCCTCTAGATTAAGCAAGTTTAAAAATGTGTAGAATTTGAAAAAATTAAAAGCAAGAACTTATTATGTTTAGATGTACCAATTAGATGGAGTTCAACTTTTTGATGTTGAATATAGCTTAAAGATTTGAAAGAGCTTTTGATAGATTTAATCAATCAAGATCCATATTTTAAATTAGATCTTCAACATACAGATTGACATGTTGTTTTGAATAAAAATGGAGAGATGATACTTGAATCAAATGGTAAATCTAAGAAAGAATTGAAGACTTTTGATAGGAAGCCAACAAGTGCAGATTGGAATAATATTACTTGCATTTCTATTGTAAGATATTTATGAGTTAATATTAAAAGTTTCAAGATCTTTATATATCACATCCAATACTTTTGCACATGAGATTAGTTTTATTCATATCATCTTGACAGATTGGCAAGAAAGTGATGATCTTGATGTGTATTCGATGGGAAGTAAAATGAAAAATAAATTTGACAAGTATTGGAGAGATCATGAAAAGATGAATTAAGTTGTTTTATATTACGGTGGTGCTTGATCCAACACATAATTGGATTTCGTAGAATTTATGTTGATTGAATTATATGGAGATGAGAAGGGTGCAAGAGTAGAAAAGATAATAAAGGACACTTTATTTGCTTTGTACAACAATTATAAGGAAAAAAATGTAGCCTCAATATGATACTTCAAAAGTTTTATTTATTTCAGAATCAGTTGACAATGACAATGATTTAAAAAAATATGAGTCAAATGGATTTAAAAAAAATCAATCTTTGTGAAGTATAAGAAACAAAAGGTATAAGTTTGTGATGTTGGTAATATGTCAGAATTAGATAAATATTTTAATGAAATAGTTGAAAAGTATTGTAATACTTTTGAAATATTAGGATGGTGGAAGCAAAATTATCATAGATTTCCTATACTTGTTAAAATTACTCATGATGTATTAGCTATTTTAATATCAATAGTTATTTCAGAATCCACTTTCAATACTAGTGGTCGGGTACTTGATAGGAGTTCATTGACTCCTAGAGTGGTGGAAAGTCTTATTTGTATTCAAGATTGACTTGGTTAAGTTTGAAAACACTCGACATTGAAGAAATTTTAGAGGATGTGGAATAACTTGAAAATGATAAGTTTTTCTTTTTAAGAAAAATATTATTAAATTTTTATTTATAATTATAAACTTGTAAAGTATTATTTATTTAACTTGTATTTTTTATTAGAATTCTTAAAAATTATAACGGATTCGTCTTCTTCCACAACACCGGTACATGGATGAACGACATAAAAATCAATGATATATTTAAATATTATATTTTATTTAAATTGACCTCCATACTAAGAACATGAAGTTGTAAGTGACCATTGTCAATTGTCGTTACTTTGTTCAATAAACATGTGATAGTGTATGTGGATCATATGCAGTTTGCTTTATATAATGTATGTTGATTTGGAAAGGATTGCTAAGGACAGACATGACTATGTTAGGGTTGAAAAGTTACTCTCTAGTGTATATGTTATGTTGGGGTTGAAAAATCGTCCTCTAGTGTATATGTTAAAAGCGGCTCTCTAAATGATAATTTTTTATCTTGATGTTTCTAATCAAATGATTGTCTATCAATTTCTCCAACGATCGTGTGAAGTTTCATGTATATCTCAAATAAGTAGATCTGTAATTTGTTAAAGGATAACATTTGTAATTTTGCCTAGAACCTTCTGTGCTCATTGTCAGCAATTTCTGAGACAAATAAAATCATCGTGTGGTATTTTCTTGTTCACTATTTTCTCTAAAATTGTCTTTTTTGTGAGACTGTGACTATTCAATTATGTGATTGAGTCATGGATGTTATGTGCAGGGGCGGAGCTATTGGTGGACCAAATTAGGCCATGGCCTAGTCTTAGGACTCGGTAAAAAAAAACCCGACGATCCACTGCCTCCTCCTCCCACAGTCCCACAGTCGTGATCGTCGTGGGACTGCAGACGCTAGCAACGATACTGGAGACAGCATTTAAGGCATTCGTCTTCGTGAAAGACACCCCCACTCGCTTCCAGATTTTCCATGTGCTTTCTAAATCGCCGTCTCTTTTCCGGAACCAAGCAAGATTCCGTCCGACAAACCCTGGAAACCTGCAAAACTTTCTTTAATAATATTAAACTTAAATTATTTTTTATTTTTAAAAATTCCAACTTGATTTTATTTTATTTTGATTATTAATTATTAGAATTAGTGAAGATTAAAGCATTTTGGTATTTATGTAATTTATTATTAGCTTAATTTTATTGATCTCACTGAAATAAATTGAAATCGAATTAAAACTAAATAAAAAAATAAAAAAATAATTAATTTGATTTATCGCAGGCGCATGATAAGGGTATTTATGTAATTTATGGGATAAATAAATATTTTCCACCGCTAAGGTTCGCAATCCCACCTATGATTTCTCTTCCATCTTCGACGAGCGGTGCTTCAAGCTCCCGCTGCAGCTCGAGTGGTTCCTATCTCTTCGTTGCCTGCAAGTACTTCTCCGGTGAGTCAATTTTCTGGCTTAAGTGTCTCTTCCTTATCGAATTCCACTTTGTTGTTGTTGTTTTTTTTTCTTCTCACACGAAGCATGCTCTATACTTTTCTCTTGTTTCCTTTCCTGTTTTTTGTGTATTTTTCTTTTAGTGTATGGTTTTCTTTCTAATCGAAGATGTTTGTGGGATGGATGCGTGCGAGGAAGCTCCAGGGTCTTCTTGCTTGCTAACGTAATGTTTAAAAAAAAAATTGGCCCACCCTTCGAAAGAATCCTGGCTCCGCCCCTGGTTATGTGATTGAGTCATGGATATGAAATCTTAATCGAGATCTTACTAAACCCAAATTCTTCGTACAAGTTTTTGGGACTTAGATAAAATTCTATCTAGCATTGGGCAAAGTGCCAATGCCAGCCTTACTGGAAGGCTGGGTTACATTATTTGGTAGGAACGTGCACATGTCACCCCATCAGATAATTCTACTATATTAAAGGAGGATGCCCATGCCTCTTATCTATCCTCATCGTTTCACTAGCAATTAATTTAGAAGCTTAATAAGCATTTAAAAAACAGTTGATACTAGAGAGCATAACAAGTATTGGATATTCGCTTATATGCCATATTCAAATAAACCATCTTTATGGTTCTTTCAATCCTATGAGCAGGGAGTTTTTTTTATACATTTGCGTTTGAGTTTTGCATTATATTATATGCCAAGTATTATCGGATGTTGGATGGATTACTTACACATCTAGAAGGAAAATAGAGGAGTCAAGAATCTCTCATATGTTGTGTTTATGAGCTAACGAGTAAATGAAACCATTAAGTGAAGAAAAATAAAAACAACGAACTATATCATTTTTTTTTCACTTCATTTCATGTTTATTGTTTACTTATACTTGATCGAATGAAGAGATACTACCTATTTGTGTTTATGAGACTAAAATGATCTAATACCATCGTTTCAACTGAATCAATCTATTTGTGTTGAAAAAAAATTAATTAATTTAGTTGTCGATCGAATTAATTGATATTTTATCGATTCGATTTATTTAATTTTTATTGAAAAATTTGGTCGGTTTGGTTTGAAAATTTTGATTTATTCAATTTTTATTAATTCGGTTTGATTCGATTTTAACCAAATACTTAACTCTAAATTACCAACTTAATGAGTGTTCCATGTCACTTGAAGTTCAAGAGCTGCATCAAGAAGTTGAAGAAGACCGCAAAGGTCGGGTTCTCAAGGTCAGATTCTTGAAAGAGTGCCCCTATGAAACAGCTAGGTCTACTATGATACAAGGGATGGATATGGCGATTTTATTCACAGGCGCAGAAGTTAGAATTGTTATTCCAATTTTATACATTTTGGCTAATGTTATTTGAAAATATACATGAATCTCATCATATCATTGTTTGTCTCATTCCAAGAGACAGCAATGATCATTGTTTTGGTATCTCCTATTTGACTGTGTTCAAACAATTGTAACACATCAGTTTACCAACTCAAATTAGAGAATTATTCTACTATTCTTAATTCTGATTTGGTAATTACAAGCTATGAATATTGAGAATATGTGCTCCTACGAAAATAGAATAGAGATGGCTACACATCCTCAAGAATGGTATAAGAAATAAATAAAATCATGAGGAAATAATTTTTTGTCTAAAATTGTTTTCTAAGTTTATCTTATAACTAAGATCTATTTTTTGCTTGGCATAAGCATTAAGAATGAAACAATTAATTCATTAGCATAGTTTAAACATTTATATATCTTTTAAAATCTATCCAAAATAAATATTTCTCTTGCTTCTGGTTAATAGCCAAGCGTCTGAAACCATTTCGATTATCTCCTACTTTAACATTTCATATTCAATTTCAATTTATAAAATAATCTTGTAAAATTATATTTTCACCCAAACAATAATGCTTAACTTGTGTTCTTAAATTCTTTTATTTAAAAAAAGTCATTATTAATACTAACGTTTACTTTTTCTTAAAAATTCGTCTAGATTTTTTTAAAATTGTAATTAAGAATAATAATTGATTTTATTAAACACTTTTTTCCCCATAAAAGTTATTAATTATTAACACTAACGTGTATCCTTTTCTTAAAAAAATCTTTTAAAAACGCATTGGTTCATGAATTAGGGATGTCAGTTTAATTAATCAAGTATCCTATCAGTTAAATATCCGTAAAAATTAAAAACTAAAACTTATACAAGATAAATAAGTATCTAAGAGCAATTGCATATGAGAAACTGTTAAACATTTTACAATTGCACATGAGATATTTACAATAGAAATCACTCCTTAAAAAAGAAATGAAAAGCTAAAGTAAAGGACAAACACCAATGTGCATTGTATTGATCTTTCAACCTTATCTATATGCCCTTGGAAGCTTTAAGTCATATTAGCACAAGAATAGAGTTTTTAAAATACGTTTGGTGGGGGCACTCGAGATTTTGGAATTCCTAAAGGGCACATCATAGTTTTTTTAATCAAAGGGTACACTTAATTTCAATAATATCAATCTCGCCAC
Source organism: Curcuma longa (assembly GCF_044706935.1). NCBI lineage: Eukaryota > Viridiplantae > Streptophyta > Magnoliopsida > Zingiberales > Zingiberaceae > Curcuma > Curcuma longa. Next base: position 13,518,921 of record NC_133868.1, read on the forward strand.
CAGTGACACGTTATTTTATTTTCTCAAGCATCCGAGCCACAATATATACAAGTCATCCAAATGTCATATTGAGTTTCGTGCTTACCTTAACTAGACCTGTTTTACACCTTACTCTTTTTTTTTTTTTAACAAAACACACATTCTGGTAGGATAGAAACAAAGTAAAAAGTTGAAGAAAATTTTTGAAGATTGATTGCTCTCCAAAGAAATTTGATTAGGATTTTTGGATAGCTTGGTGTAGCTCATTCGACATCTTCTTGTTGATTCTCTTCAAGGTTTTCTCATGTATATATTTTACCAACTATAGCCTTTTGTTATTTGTAATTTGAATGTATTATATGTAAAAATATGATGTACACAAATATTGTGTCAATATTTATTTGAAAAACTATTTAGGGATGGTTTTAAGAGATTATATTTATATGTATTTAGAATATATTATTTTAGGTTTTATTATATATTGTTATGTAGTTTAGGATTTTAGAAAGACAAATGGTGTGATTATAACCATTCGAATGTAAAGCACTCATATCTAATATGAAATATTATATGCCCACCCAATATAAAAAAAATAAATTTTTAGATGTTTCTCCAACATATTATTATTGATTTTGATTTTTCTAGACTCACTACTTGGTGGTTGAAATGTATGAATCATGCATATGTTTTCAGTCATATTTAGCATGCATTTACTGTATTACATGAGTATAATCTAGGTTAAATTCTAGCTTTTGCATTTTTATGAATCTTTTTAGTTTGGATGACTGCTTTTTGCATGCCATTTATGTTGACAAGACGTGAAGATTTTGACATTAGAGCGTGTTTGAAGGCGAAAATCAATTGGAGCAACATTGCAACATGATCCATGAATTACTCGTGACATTTGCTACAACCGTGGATCATCCATAGAAACAAAATTTTCATTAGAACATATCCCGGAGCATCCAACAAGAACCACAACCAGACTGTGGCACTTGCCATGGCTGTGGTCCATTCGAAGCTTTGGCGAGAAGCCTTCCAATATGATCCATGGCCTGATCGTGGCACCTGCAATGATTGTGGATTGTAGGGTTTCGTTGGAGGCACCCTCTATATTTTAGGACAATTTGTTATATTTTTGAAGTCTATAAAAGCAACCAAAGGGCGTTGGCTACATGCATCAAGGGTTTATCATGACAGGAGACCCTAATAGAGAGCCATCTTCTAAGAGATCCAAGGAGCCTAGAGATTTCGACCACTGAAGAGCACGTGGATATCTTCCAGAGATGTTGACAACATCTACAACTGAGTTCTTTCAACACTTTGATCTCAGTTTTCCATTGTAGAATATTTTCTTTGATGTTTATGACTTGTATCTCCATCTTGATGGAGTAGTCTCCTTAATTCTAGGATTAGGGAGTAACCCAACATTAAGTTAACGATTGAAATTTATGATTTCTCTATTAGATATGTTTGATTCTTAATTCAATTTTAGCAAGCTTAACTGTTAATTTCCTAAAAGAGAGCCATCTTCTAAGAGATCCAAGGAGCCTAGAGATTCTGACCATTGAAGAGCATGTGGATATCATTTAGAGACGTCGACAACATCTACAATTGAGTTATTTCTGCACTTTGATCTTAGTTTTCCATTGTAGGATATTTTATTTGATGTTTATGACTTGTATCTCCATCATGATGGAATAGTCTCCTTAATTTTAGGATTAGGGAGTAATCCGACGTTAAGTTGACGATTGATATTTGTGATTTCTCTATTAGATATGTTTAGTTCTTAATTCAATTTTAGCATGCTTAACTATTGATGTATTAATGTACATTAGTATATATTAGAGATTAGGGGATGGACCAAGAGGTGAACTCTAATCTTGGATCTATAGAATTAAACTTGAGAGTTTGATCATGAAAGTAATTCAAACTTTCTCTCTGATTCAAACTCTCTTGAGGATAATATTGATTGTCACAAAACTTAATGGGTCTATCCTGATTCAACTATCATGATAATAGGGATCGCATTGGAGTAGATACATCAGTGTATTTCGAGAGCAAATATCGGTTATCTTAGGATAAATCACCTTCAAGCATAATCTAAGATTGAGTTAAGAGAGGAAATTACAATTAAATTATCAATGGTCATCGTGGCAAAATTAAAATCCTAAGATTGTCTCAAGAATTAGTTTTCTCATTGCTTTTCATAAAGTTTTCTTAGTTTGTTCTGCTTTCATAATAATTCTCTCAATTTGATTCATCTAGATAGCCTTCTTTTGCACATAAACTGGTAAACAACACCACAGTCCTAGAGAATGATAATTTTACTACTTGACGATGATTATGCACTTATGGTTAGCATGCATTAGTGGTGAGCTTTCAAATATGGTAGCGGTACAGTAGTTTTGATTTTTCAAATCCATAACATAGTGGTGCTAATCATTTTAACTTGGTACTATTGTGGTGTTGATCAACACAAACAAATACCATTATAGAGTTGGAATTTATAATCTAGCATAATGTTCTGATTTTCAAAATTCAGCACTACAATGCTGCTGATGATTTCAATCTATCACCACATTGGTTCTGAACTTTCTAATCCAATACCACATTAATCAAATAGTGGAGTTGATCATTCCAATCCAATACCACAGTTCTGATTTCTCAAATTCAACACTATATTGGTACTAACATTCTAACTCAACACCATATTAATCAAACATTGGTACTGATCATTCCAACCTAGCACTAGAGTGATGTTGAAATTTCAAACCCAGCACCATTATTGATCTAAATTCTTTAACCCAATACCATATTATCGATGATCATTCCAACCCAACACCACATAGGTATTGAACCTTCTAACCCAACACTACAGTCTTCAACCCTGCATCACAGTGGTGCTAATAATTTGAACATAGCACCACATTAGTACTGAACCTTTTAACCTGTACATGTCACCATGTCTCCAACCTTATGCCAAAATAGCACTAATTATTCCATCCTAGAACCGGAGTGGTGTTGATCATTCCATCCCAGAACTACAAGGAACTTGTTTTGAAGTGCCTATCAACAATCAACCTTTGTGTTAATTGGCATAAACCCATAACTTTATGTAGGAAGATCAGAATTAGGGTTGCACACCATCTATACATTCTCTACATTCCCCTCTTCCACTCTATGTCCAGATTTCATAATTTCAAATCCTCTAGGTCTATCAATGAATTTCGATCAAAATCTATTGATGACCTTAGTTAGCTCTGATTGGACCCAACCAAAGTCTAGTAGATATCTGCAGTACTCCTCAGTCCAAGCAAGCCTTAAAGTCTCAGATTCAAGGCCTTCCTGATCGTGTATAGTATGTTTTTAAAAATTTAGTTTGTGTGTTAATTGGCACAGACCCATAATTTCTTGTAGGAGATTTAAAAGTAGGGTATCACATCATCTCTACCTTGTAGTCTATGCCATTGTTATGGTTGTAAAATTTTTTGCAAGGAGGACCCTATTCCTAATGAAGTTCTCTCATTTTTGGAATCCATAAAATCAAATTTAGATGAGAGATAGCTAGCTAATCAATAGTTCATAAATATGCCCCCAAGTAATATTCCATCATCTTTTAGGTATACTACTGTGGGGAGCAGAAATACAATTTGTTTTACCTTTGATCTAAATGAAAAAGCTAGTAGATTAGAAGATGAGCTATCTACTACTAGTACGGTAGTTGGAGAATACTTTGATGAAAATTGGAGTTAGCAGGAAGTACATGATATTTGGATTGCACAATAATTAAAATGTAATATTGATTTAGAAGAATTTTTAGCTGATGATATTGATAGTGCTCACAGCTAGTGTCACGAGTGAACCTCAAATTAGAATTTATAATCGAAAACCCTTAGCTCGCAAACAAATGTAATATAGGGGCCACGAGTCGTATTTTTTCAAGGACTAGTAGAAACTTGTCTAAATCAAGCTAGGATGTCGTTTTTTTAGGTTTTTCAAATGCAAATGGGGTTTTGATGTTTTTCAAATAAAATGTAAATTCAGAATAAGGAAATGAATGAAAAATGCAATGTCTAATCTAGAAGTGAAACTATTGAAACAGGGTATCAAAATAAACCTAAAAATGCAATTCACTCAATTCAAAGTAACATCTTGAACCTAATAGCATTGATGATGAAATTTAAGAAAGGAATTCATAAATCAAGCCAATGAATATAGACTAGACTATAAAACTCGAAACATCAATGAGGTAATGAATTAACCAATTGAAACATGAAATGCAATTAAAGAAACAAAGATAAGTTTAAACAGGATAAGGCAACAAATTGAATTTTAAAGGAACAAATCCACTTTGCAAGACAATTATGCAATTTAACTAGCCACTTCCACTTAACTAGCAATAAGATTCATACTCAAACCAATCAAACCTAACAAACTAATACACGGGCAAATTTGATACTGAACAGTGACAAGCTATGAAATAGTTCAATTGCAGAAATTAGCAGAGAATGAAATCAAACTTCAGCTAAAAGAAATCACTCAAATGAACCAAGACAAACTACACGAACATGATCAGTTAACCAACAAAATGAATTCAAGAATTTGAAACAAATCTGATCAAAACAGAATTTAAAAGTCGACTATCAGAAACAAGACGAATGCAGAACAAATAAATCAGAACAAACTCAGCTTCCGTTCCAGATCAATCAACAACTTGCCATCACACAAGCTCTGATAAGATCAAAAATCCCAAAAGATAACCATTCAGCTTGGCTTGACTTTGATCCGGATCGAATCTAATCAGCGCACAAAAACCCTCCATGAAACACAGAAAAGATCTGATTCAAGATTCTAAAGATAAAGCCAAAATTCTTCAAATCGCTTGTAAATCAATGCTCAGGAAGCTTCAAGAACCTTCGAAGAACCCCTTCGAATGCATTTGATTGCTCCAATTGGTTTGAATCTGAGAATCTCAGCTGCGACAACCGGTGGATTAAAAGCTTTGGCGAAAACCCCTTGCTAGTTGATTCCAACCTCAATTGATTGCCGAACCTCGCTTGTAGTCACCTTCTAGGGTCTGGAGATCGATTTGGAAGAAGAAATCTGGAATTGGCCGCGCAAGAAAGAGAAAAAACTGCGAAAGAAGAAACGAGGAAGACGAAGCTATAGTGCCAAAATCGCGGGCACTATAGCTTCTCGTTAAAGCGTGGTTTTAAACGTTACTGTTCCCAGCTGGTTCAATCACTGTTTGAACCGGGTTGGTTTTATCCCAATTCCATCCGGTTCAGCTCTAATTAAGCCCGATTCAACTCAATTTTGACTCTAGTTCAACTCAAATTCGAATGGGTTTAGTTCTAATCACACTTGAATCATGAATTATGAAAGTTGGGTCAATAGATTTGATCAATCTTGGCTTGACTTGGTCTCAATTGGCTTGATCGTGGTTCCACTTGAGTCCTATAAAGAATTAAAATCAATTAATACAAAATTAACCATCAAAATCACAGAATTATAATCAATCATCCAATTATACCACATACCACAAATGTAATCCAATTATATCGATTAAATAATTAATTGTTCACACAAAAATCCAAAATGACTCAACAAAATATATACAATAAAATCCTCACTCATCAAATTCTCCCACACTTAACCTTGTGCGTCTCGCTCAAGCCAAAATAATAAAACTAAGAAACTCACCTACCATCGTACCCCCCTAGATCATCCTCAATTATAAGTAGAAATAATTGAAAGAGAATTACCTAAAGTTGTAGAATCTTAAAAACTTAAGTCCATGGACTAGACTCTTGTACTTGGTTAACCACCTAGAGTTTCATCCTTCATGATTAATTGAGATAAATGTATAATACTAAGTCTCACAAGGTTGTTTTCAATAGATAACTTCAGTGGCTCTCACCCTAATTCTAATTCATGATCAAAGTAAAGTATGACTCACTCAAGCAACTCAAGTTTCATGCACTTCCATAGGCTTACTTGCTTTCTACTCTCCACTACCATTCTTGATTTGGTATCCATACCTATTAAGGATTATTGAAGATATAAAGAAATCATGAACTGAGACAATTGAAATAAAAATTGTAGAAAAAAAATTCAAGAAAAGTAACTTTAAGGAAATTGAGTGATAATGGTAGATATGGGTACAATTAAATGCTAATCAATGAGCCTTGCCCTCTTTCTAATTTCTTTCTTATGTATCCTATTTGTTTCTGTGTGTTCTTCAAATCCATGAACCAATTCTGATCTAAAACTCTTAAATTCTTCTCCTTGATACAAAATCCTCTTCATACTTCACTTACTCTTCAATTCTCACCATATATGTGCCACTTTTGTTTTTCCTTTGAAATCAAACCAAATTTCTTCACATCTAGATTTTACAAGAGCTAACAAATAGCAACCAATCATCAGAAACCAAAATTTTCACATGAAACTGAAATTTTAATGTATCAATGGCACATTCAATTCCAAAAACAATTTAAAATCAATATGAAAATTTAGCTTTTCTTCCCTTTTTCTTACTGTTTTTCATCCATTCTTTCTCCATTGTAGCTTGATTACTAATGCTCATCAACATGCAATTTCCTTGCAATTCAAATTCATATCAGTAGCTAAAAAAAATTCAAAACTCAGCTGGAAGAAAATTAAAACAAATTCTGGATTTTCTAATTTTTTTCTATTTCTTTTCTTTTTCCTGCTGCCATCAACAAATTAGAGTAGATTCTCAACTTGTTGTTCAGTAAATGTTTGAATTGAATTAGCTTCATTGGTATTCATCAACTTCCCAAGATTTTGATACATAACTTGATACATTTTGAAACATTCTATTTTTTCTCTCTCTTTTTTTTTGAATTCTATTTTCTTTTTTTTCTTTTGAAACCAAGTCCAAATCTCTCATAGCTAATCTT
>NC_133868.1:13525928-13527437 GCF_044706935.1 Curcuma longa
GGGGTGAATAGCTCTTTTTTTTCGCAAATCAAACTTTTCTCCTACAAAAGGTTAGTACGCAGCGGAAACAAGAGAAAAACAACTAATACAACCAAACACAAGGAACACTCAAGGATATACGAGGTTCGGGGATAACTTGCCCCTACTCCTCGGCGTGTCCGTGAGGTGGACGAACCCTTGATCTTCGGTAGATCACACCCCGGCAAGAACCGGCTAGATAATACCTCCTTCTCGGTGGAGAGACCTCTCCACAACAACTCTCAAAACAAGTATGAAATGAAATCACAGAGAGAAGAAGAGGAGCTGGAGGCAGTTAACAGAATGAAGACTTACAGCACCACTGCCTCAATCACAACACCAGGATCAAAAAGCACCCGAGAGCTAGCACCCAAGAGCAAGGACACCACCTCCTTCTCTTTGCAACACCTCAGGCACAGAAGCAATGAACGCACAAGCAGAGAGTTCACAATTAGCACCAGCACAACACCAGCAATTCGTTAGGGTTTCAGAGTGAGTGAGTTCTCTCTTCTTCTTCCTCTCTTCCTTTTAGCCTGCTTCTTCAAACGGACTCTGAGTCCACTGCACCACGATCAGTCTGAGCCACTGAGCTTACCAGCACCATGCTCTCCTCTCAGCCCACTCACTGATCGCCTTCCCGTGCAGCTCAGATCTCGCCATTGTCGTTTACCTGAGAAACCAAACACGACAACCTGCACCGATGGAAAGCTAAGCCTTGACCCTCCTGGTCTTCATTCAAATTCAAACTACACCTGCAATCTCCACAGATAATTAGCACAACAATATCAGTGAATCAGAACAATCAGAAATCAGAGCAGAAACCTGAGCGCGCGATCAGAGACATCTTAATCGATCGAACAATCGATTAACTATCGTAATTGTTCCTCAGTAAAGCATGTAATCGATCGAACAATCGATTACTCATGCTCTTAATCGATCACCTGATCGATTAGGACATGGTAATCGATCAGGTGATCGATTACCAATCAGGTGATCGATTACCCGCTAATATGGTTTCTCACCGAAGCCTGTAATCGATCACCCGATCGATTACAGTGCGTCATAATCGATTGACTAATCGATTATGCCACATTCTGTGGGTTTTTCGAATCGTCACAGAAACCTTGTAATCGATCAGCAGATCGATTAACACATTAACGTGCGTCTACAGAATGGTCTGTAATCGATCACCAGATCGATTAAAGATCTGTAATCGATCAAATGATCGATTAACACACTCAGCCTTGGTTAATCGACTCACTGATCGATTAAACCAGGCTTAAACATTAAATCTCGATCAGGTTGACTTGGGTCTCACCCGAGCCAACCGCGCTGGATCACGTAATCAAAGAACAGGCTACCAGGCCTCCTCTGATACTGATCTGGTCTGAAGATAGGCTACCAAACCTTCTCGGACCATAGTCCGTGCCAAGAATGAGCTACCGAGCCCTCTCTGACCTAGTCCGATACAGAACGAGCTACCGAGCCCTC
>NC_133868.1:13527473-13536548 GCF_044706935.1 Curcuma longa
TCCCATGCAGGTATCAGCTCTCTCTCTGAACTCTCACATTCTCACAACTACTACTGCTACTTTCTCTTCTTCCATCCTCGCTGAAAAATTAACTTGGGCGTCGGAGTGGCCTGCCGGGACTCCCCGGCACCAGCTAATCCGTTCGCTTGTGGTGATCTCGCAGGTCTTCCTCCAACCAGGGCCCGCACATGCTGAGGTGGCATCTTCTTGATCGGTGGGTTGACTATCGTCGATTTTTGATCGGAACAAATTGGCGCCGTCTGTGGGAATCGAACCCACGACCTTTGTCAGCGACCTGTTGTCAAAGGACACGTGGCAATCGCCAGGAATTGACAGGCTCTACACGCCGCCTCTCACGTCACTCGCCATTAAGGAATATGGTCTGTCACGACCAAAAGGTATATTCTCCTTTTTCGAAATTGATATCCTATCAGGGCATTAATTGCCATTGCAATCATCGAATTTCACCAACGCTCGCCTCCTTGCCCCGAGAAAGTCCACAGACATTTGCCTTACGCTAAAGCCAGGAAGTGTGCGGTTGGAGATCGGGAAGTCCTTCTGCCCGGGACACACGCTGCTTCCGATATATCGGTCCATTCTTCCCGGGACACGCCACCCCTGGGTATGTCAGTTCATTTTACCCGAGCACAATATCTTGCCCGGGGTCGTAATATTTTACCCGAGAATAACTATATTCGGGGCCACTAGCATTTTTCTTACCCGGGACAGGGAAAGATAGAAGTAGAGAATCAAGGAAGCATCTTACCCGGGAATTAGTTTACTCGTGGAGTTTCCAGACCAATGATGCACGGACAAATTTAGACGGGTAAGTCTGCCCAAATTGTCGAAATACCGCATACCCTGGGAAAGAACGAAAGAATTCCTCGTTTTGAAACCCATTTACAAAGAAAGAAGGATATACGAAGGCACACCAAGTTGAGCCAACAAATTTAATTTATATGAAAAACATATTACAATATAGATGAGCACAACCTAAACCTCATACATCTAATACTATTCAAGGCTCGCCTTCGACCACAGGCTTGATGGGATTGGTAGGTCGAGGCTGCTCGTTGAGAATGACAGGAGGATTCGTTTCCTGAGGGCTAGTTAGAGTCGAACCTTCGATAGCCAGAATGCCAGCCGAAGCTGCAGTGGTTGTACCTGCTTTCGGGGCCTGGCTTCGTGCCCCCTGAGGAACTGAGGAAGAGGCGCCCGCTCCAATAGCCCAAGTTTCAGAGAAGGAAGCCCTCACTGAAGCAGGGAGCTCCGCCCACACCCGGCGGATGTCCAAAAGCTGGGTGTTCACGCCTCGCGTAACTACCCCGGCCCGAGAAAGTTGTCGGATAGCCCCTTGAACGCCCAGTTCAAATAAGAGCTTGTCGTGCCTCCTCTGGCTGGCCTCAAGCTTTGCTAAGTCCGATCGCAGGCCGGCCTCTCGGACTTGGGACTCACGCAGCTGCTGCCTCAATGCTTCGATCTCCCTTTGTAGACCTAATCGCTCATGCGCGAATTGAGTCTCCGCAGCCCGTCCTTCTTCTTCTCGAAGAGCAAGCAGATATTCGACGTGCAGATGATATTCCTTGGCTTGTCGCTCGGCTAGATGCGCACTCTCTATTGCGCACTTGTCGACTAGGGATTGATCCTTCAATTCTTGTACATATTCGTGAAGGCCCTTGGTCCAAGCCTTGTAATCTTCGAATTGCTCCTCAATCTCCTGTCGAGCCTGGACCGCACGCTCGGTCTCTTCTTACGGCTCCGTCATAGCCCTGTAGGTAACGATCGGCGCTGCATGCCTCGTCAGCTGGCCCCGGAGGAATGCTATCTCATCCTCTTTATTAGCATAGTCCTTCTCCAGATTCAGTAGACGTTGACGGAGGACTTCTTGCGCTTTCCCAGCATAACCAACCGAAATAGAAGATAAGATTTGTATATAACCGGAAGGAATTAACGTTGTGCATAAAATATACTTAACCTTGACGCGAGCCTTGATTAGGCTTTCATTGATCTCAATCAAGCCCAGACGGGGGAGAACCTCGCGTTCATAATGTTGGAGCCGCTCCTTCACTGTCTCTGGAGCATCTACCAGGCTAGCATCCCCTCGGAACGTTGTTGGATATGAGGAGGATGAAGCACTCGGGGGTGGTAGCGTCAAGAAGAACCCGGGAGCCGACTTTGCCCATTCCGGAGGGGAGGAGTCTCGTGGTGCCCTTCCCTGATCTTTCTTGGGTTTGCATTTCGGAGGCTCCTTCTCCACAGCCAGTCTCTTCCCTTTAGCATAGGACTTGGGGAGCAGCCCGGAGAAGCCGGTGGAGTGATCTCGTCTATGCTGCGCTTCCTGTTGCCAGTCTCTTCCGGAGATCGTATCACTATGCCCGTCTCCCGTGGCCGAGTCTCCAACGGTCTAGGCTCTGATGGCCGAGCCTGAGGGGGCTTTGTCTTCAAGGCCTCTGGCAAAGGTTGGGTCTCGGGCGGCCTAACTATTATAGCGGTCTCCGAGGAATTATCCGGCAAGGTCGCCTCGGGTAGCGGTGGCACCGCCGATATTGGTTCAGCCTTTATAGGCTGTTTGGCACTCTGTGACCTGGTCACCGGCGGTGTCCTTGATCGATTTCTGCGGACCCAGTCGCCGGCGGCGCCTTGCTCGACTTTGATTTTTGAGCGCCTTTCTTCTTGGTTTTTGTTAACAGGGGGATTTTAAACCAAGAATCGTCGGTCGGGTCCCCTTCTACTCTGAGGTTGTTAGGTCGCGCTAGTTCCCACTTCAGCTTTTGATTGGTGGAATGTTCCAACATAATCCGGTCTGTAGAGTGACATTACTTCAATTATCAAGGAAAGCACAAAAGGATAAATTTACCTATGCCATACTTACATAGATTATCCCCCAGTGGAATGTTAATGGGACTTAATCCAGACACGGTACAATAAGGCCTCGTTACGAAGTATCTTCCGTAAGTCAAAATTGAGGCCCTCGAGTATTCGGCGAGCCTCGCCCAAGGCTCCACCTGAAGGAGATTCACCCTCAAGGGCAATAGTGGAGGAACCGGGGTCCAGCGATTTGCCCAAGGATACGCTTGAGGAGGCTGGACATAGAAGAAGTACTTCTCCCATCCTTCCTCCGTTGCAAAAGGGTTGCTCAGGAACTCAAATCCCGGCCTAGCAACAAAGAAAAACGTACCGCACCGGAAGCTCCCCAACGAATAAAAAGCACTAAACAAAGAAGCATCCAAGGGAATGTTGTATAGGCGGAAGATGACAACAGTCTCGCATATAATTTGGAAGGATTCAGGGGAAAGCTGGGAAATGTTCAAGTGATAAAAAGAGGCCAGTTCATGGAAAAAGCCCAAAAGAGGAAATCGCAAACCGCTGGCTATCTGGCCGAGGAAGAAGGTGGCGTAACCTGGAGGGGGTTTATGTGGGCGATGCTGGCGGTAGGCATCCCGAAGCGATGATCTTGCGGAATGCGATATTCCGATCTAAGGAGTAAGATCATGCTCTTCTCACACTTAGAGATTTGGCATTCGTACCACGGAACTTCGGAAGACATCGTTAGAGGAGAGGAGAATAAAGAAAGGAACTGCAAGAGAAGGATCGCGAGGGCGGCGAGAAAGACGACGACAAAGCACTAGTGCACCGAAAAACTGCTCCCATGATCTATATATAGTTTCGCTAAGACAGGAGTCGTCCGATGAAACGGTTATGCTCCCAAGGCACGATCAGTGCCACACATTCGAAATGATTCATCGGTTCCATTTCCCTCCGACGCTTCGTATATCTGTTCATCATGACCTTTGCTTATCTGCTCACATTCAATCTTTATCGTTAAAAGTCTGGCACCGACACGTGCCTGACGTTGTACGGACAGTGTGTCATCGGGACACGTCTTTAAGGCTATGCGTTCTTTTTGCACGAACTACGATGCAGATTTGGGGAGCCCGCTCGAACTGACAACATGTCTAGTCAGTCGGCACACCTCCTTCGACTAGACTTGATGGGGAGACTTGTGATGTGGTAAGTCTTGCCCGGGCTCGACGTGGCAAGGTAGGTCAACAGGTAGTCCAACCTGGCCGGTCCCGGGGTCCACGGTCAACGTGGTCCTAGGAACCCCGGGCTTGGTTATCTGAGAGCAGTCCATCCGATCTGTATCCAGATAAACCTGCTTACCCGGCCTGTTGGGTCTAGCAATCCGTTTACCCGTCTAACACGGCAAAGGCTAATCCCGGGTAAACGTCCTCACTCCAGTATCAGCACAGAGTCCTTTGTGATCAGTCTACCTAGCTTACCCATACTCATTGACTTACCCGGCCTGCACGGGCATTTACTCTGCCTACCCGGGTAAGCCTGATTAACGTCAGTCCCGGGTATGTGCATCACTACCAGGTCATCACCCGGGTTACCCATCGCTTAGCCTGTCCCGGCTTGCTCAGTTTACTCAATCCATTTGGGTCATTCAGTCTGCCCGGCTTGCCCGGCATACACTCAGTTTACCCGGCTGATCCTCACTATGGTTCATTCCCGGGTAACCTGCCTCGTCCTTACCATCAGAAATCAGCTCACTCAGACTACTCAGTCTACTTGGTCTGCTCGACCATCCAGTTGCTCAACTTACCCGGATAATCCCGGCCATCGCCGGTCCCGGGCATCCCCTCCCACTCCGACATCAATCCCGGCTCAAGTCCTCTAGCTAACATACAAATGTAATGCAGACAATCAAGCGTGTGAACTGCTGTGCAGGGGAAAGGCTATAGTCATGTCTCCACGCCTCACCTCGTCACTGCTGCCACTTTCCTACTTACAGCTAAACGACAAAGATGACGTACAACATCACGCCGCAGAGCAGTTATAGGCGTATCGTCCTTGTTTCCTAGATGCCACCCTACTGGCGTAGGTGTCAGCCACGTCCAGGTTCTGTCCCCCCCCCAGATACCGCCATAGCTTGCTCCCCTGACAGATGGAATGTTCGCCTCGTAGGTATATCAGTTCCCATGCAGGTATCAACTTCTCTCTCCGAACTCTCGCATTCTCACAACTACTACTGCTACTTTCTCTTTTTCCATCTTCGCCGAAAAACTGACTTGAGCGTCGGAGTGGCCTGCCGGGACTCCCCGACACCAGCTAATCCGTTCGTTTGTGGTGATCTCGCAGGTCTCCTCCTCCTACCAGGGCCCGCACAGGCTGAAGGTGGCATCTCCTTGACCGGTGGTTGTTGACTGTTCAAAGGTTGGTCGGTTTTTTGGCCGGAACAATTGGCAAGTCAAGAAACTTTAAGTTCTTCATCATTAAATCATGATCAGTTGGTTTCGGATACAACTGACTCACCAGAAAGAAAGACTCATCCATTACAAGGAATATATGAAGCATGTGATGTTGCTTTTGCTATGTGTAAGTGATGCAGGGGTAACACATGAGGAGTCGAACTTCAACGGGTCATAACTTTTGACTCAGGAATCAGAACGAGGCACGGTCGGATGCGTTTCGAAGCTCTTTCAGAAACCTCTATTCGGTACCCGATAAAACCTATACCGGCCCACTTTCGGCCCCATCTGACATCATTTAGTTCTTCATCCACGTATTTGAACTTATTTTTTACTATTTATAGTAAATTTTCATTTTTAGTTTTTTTGGTATTTTTGACTTTGTCAAGTTAGGATTTTGATTTATAGCCTATTTATAGGCGTGTTTAGCCGTTTACGACCAGTTTTGATTGATTAATAAAATTTTTCTTTTTTGACAAAAATCTAAAAGCGGGGCGCATCAGCGGCTTTCTACTTGTTTTTCCAATTTCTTGGTCTTGATTTCTTCTCAATTCTTCTCCAATTTTCTGCTTTCAGAATAATTACTATTCTGTTCGACGTTAGTGGACGATGCCATCGGGTACTTCCAAAAGATGATGGAGTTGGGGCTAAGGTCAAATGCTACTGCATACAATAAAGTCATGAGTGGCTTGGTGTATGTGGCACATCTAGATGAAGCCAATGAAGCAGCGACATACACATACATTGCAACATCCATGCTTAGATTATTTACAAAGAGTCCAGTTAACTATATCAAAGCATGGAATCATATCAAGTCTAAGTTTGATAAATTTTATGGAGGAAAGGTTGAGATCCAACATCCAACCTCTACACAGCCTACAATAAAGTGGTTACCTTCGACAACCACTCGCGATGTTCGTATGTGCACTCCAAAACGAACACAACCCTCGGAGACAACCTCAAATCGCCAAGAAACAAGACCTCAGGACGCTCGAAAAAAGAAGCGCAGAAAGATGTCAAAGAGAAGAGAAAGCTTCGGCTTGGAGAAAGACCTCAAGTTTCTGCTCTGTACAGAAATACTGCAACCATGGTCTTATATAGACTCGAAGAAGAGGAGAGACTCCTGTTCGTTCGTCGCCTCGGCTTGGAGCGACGCGACTGCGCCTCTTCTCACGAGGGACGCGACCGCATCTCCTCTTCGCGAGCAAAAAATAAAACCAAAGCAAAACGAAACCGGGTTTGGTTTGCACAAAAAATAAAATAAAAGTAAAACCAAACCAAGGTTGGATTAGCAAAACCAAACTGGGCCGCTTGCATGTGCGAGGCCCACGGGGTGGGGATTTGCACCCCCCCTGCGCGCGATAATCACGGGCGTCGCGCCCGGTTTATGGATTTCTGGTTCAGACCCCCCGAACCCACTTGATTTGGGCTCGACCCGCGCATGCGTGTAGGTCTCCTTAACATTTCTAAGCATGATTGGAAGGACTTGATATATAAGGCCTTCCATCTTTCTTAGCTTAGCAATGTGGGACTAAAACTTTATACTAAATGATTGAATTCCAATCAACAATCCCCCACAAATTCAAATCATTTCAAAAACAACACATGTCCTGAGGCTTTGTTGTAATGAGCTTTCAGTGAGGATACCTTCCGGTTTGAATCTTCACCTAAGTGCACCAATCTTATTCACATAGGTTTGAAGTGAACTAAGTCTTGAACTTAAACCTTTAATATGTGAAAATTAATTGGCAACAACTCATCACGGGCGATGGTTGAATCCTTCTGGGTTGGTGCATTACGGTCATGCCACCGAATCTTGTTTCATAAGTGTTAAGGAGAGTTGCCCAGACCCCCCACACTGCGACCCCACAGTTACACTTACATAGGTGAGTTCTCCAAGGATGTACTGCAAGCATCCTGTCATGAAGACCTTGAACTCATTAAAAGCCCTAAGCTCATCCTTACTAGCAGTCAAGCATCTATCTAGGGAAGAAACTATGAGATTACATCTCAATCAATTTATGCTTACGGTTCACCCTTATAGCTTGTTTATACCACATTGAACCTACTTCTTGGGATCTCCAATCAGATAGGTTGGGTTGCTGCTATAGATGAAACCAGAATAGGCCTCAGTCCCATTCCCTTACTGGATCTCTTGATTTTCTCAGAATCAAGTCCTTTAGTGAGTGGATCAGCAATATTGTCCTTTGAGCTTACAAAGTCCAATGACACCACTCCTTGAGACACTAACTCACGAACAGACTTCAATCTTATTCGTACATGTCTCTTCTGTTTCTGGTTATATTTGGAGCTTCTAATCTGAGCTATTGTGGTTTGATTATCACAGTTTACTGAAATAGGAGGTATTGGCTTCGTCATCAAGGGAATTTCAGTAAGAAGACCCTTAAGCCAATCAGCTTCTGTTACTGTGGTATCCAAAGCACACAATTCTGCCTCAGATGTAGAACGAGAGATAATCGTCTGTTTAACAGACCTCCATGCAACTGCACCGCCTCCAAGTGTAAAAACATAACCAGTAACGCCTTTACACTCAGCAGTGTCAGCTATCCAGCTAGCATCACTATATCCTTCCAGGACTGCAGGGAACCTCCCATAACACAAGCCCAAGGTTATAGTCCCTTTCAGGTATTTGAGTACTCTGTCTAATGCATCCCAGTGTGTTCTGTCCGGACAGCTAGTAAACCTGCTTAATTTTGATATTGCATAAGAAATATCAGGTCTAGAACAATTTGCTAAGTACATTAGACTACCAATTATTTGTGAATATCGTAATTGAGACACAGCCACGCCACTCTTATTCGAGAGTCTTTGAAGGATCATAAGGTGTGACAACAGATTTAACATGGCTATAGCCATATTTCTGTAACACTTTCTCAACATAGTGTAACTGAGAAATTGCTATTCCATTAGTTGAGCGAGTCAATTTCAAACCCAAAATAAGCACAACCCATATCCTTCATATCAAACTTTCCATAGCCTTTGTCTCATTAATTGAAAGGTTAGACCCAAACAACAGAATATCATCTACATATAAGCATAAAATAATACAGTTATCACCTTTCATTTTAGTATACACGCATTTATCAGAGTCATTAATTTCAAAGCCAAAAGATAGCATAACTTTATCAAATTTTTCATGCCACTGCTTTGGGGCTTGCTTCAAACCATAAAGAGACTTGACTAGCTTACAGACTTTATTCTCGCTTCCAGAAAGTACATATCCCTCTGGTTGATCCATATATATCTCCTCTTCAAGATCTCCATTCAAAAATGCAGTTTTGACGTCCATTTGATGGACCTCAAGATGATATATGGATGCCAGTGCAATCAACACTCGGATTGTAGTAATTCTAGTAACAGGAGAATAAGTGTCAAAATAGTCAATCCCTTCCTTTTGTTTGAATCCCTTAGCAACTAGGCGGGCTTTGAACTTATCTACTGACCCATCAGGTTTTAGTTTTCTCTTAAACACCCATTTACATCCTATGCTGGTGCAACCGGGAGGCAAATCCACCAACTCCCAAGTGGCATTAGAGATAATAGAGTCCATTTCACTTTTAATAGCCTCTTTCCAGTGCTTAGCTTCAGGAGAAGCCATAGCATCTCTATATGTCACGGGGTCACCTTCTATATTATAAGTGACAAAGTCTTGACCTAAATCCTTAGACACACGTTGCCTCTTGCTTCTTCTCAATTCTGCACACTCACTAGATTCATCTAATCTAGAGTGACTTGAGGAAGGTGCACCCGTTAAGGATAATGGGACCTCTACAGAGACAGATTCATCTCTAGTAGAAAT
>NC_133868.1:13536648-13541259 GCF_044706935.1 Curcuma longa
CAAAGCCTTGTTACAAGATATTACCTCAAAATAGAAAAGAGATTACAAAAGAGTGAAGAGATCTTAGAGAGTAAATAATTTAGCTAAGTAAAAATATTGTTAATTGACGTGTATTTCATATCTAACATGCCCTATATTTATAGCCATCACGCAAGATTCAAAGTTGACTCTAAAAACTTATATTCTATTCTATATTAGTCAATTGATCCTTAGTGTTGGAGCTTTCGTCCCCTACTGCAGTTGTGTAGCTAAAGTGTTTTGATAAGTTGAGTAACGGGTTTAAGTTATCTTTGTTGCATATCTAATATGCATGTTAAGTTGCACATGATCTACCATATATACAAGTTGATTTGGAGTGGCAAAGGTGGCTATTGGTTTGATGGTGCAAGGTCCATGGAGATCAGAGAAGGATGGTGAGGGCATTCGAGAGACCATAAGATGAGATCTGTGGATATCAGAGAAGGATGGTATTGACATCCGAGGGATTGTAGGATGAGGAGCATCAGACAAATATAAAGCCAAGGAGATGAACTACATAAAATAGGCATGAAGGATGGCATGAGAAAGAGTTGAGAGCTCGAAGCATCTAAGTGATGCAATTGGAGGGGAGAATATGAAAGATGTGAGTGGAATGACCTATATACAAGGGATGATGGTAGATGGAAACTTAGGTTATCTTGATCGTAAATGTATTGAAGCCAAGGGAACAAGTCAACTAGATTTAGGATCAAGTTCAATAGTGGCTGAGAAAATCACACTCCAAATGTTTTAGGATTTTTTTTTGTTTGATAAATTGATTGATAGTTGTGGATCAATCAACTAGTGGCCACAAGATTCAACACCCTAGGTGTTTTGGGGAATGTGGCTTGTGTAGTCAACTAGTATTTGGGGATCAGTCGATTGGTACTCAATACCTCAAGTTGGGTTTATTTGGGATATTATAGAGTGGAGTAGATTAATGAGTAAGGATCAATCGCTTCATGGTTTAGACCATTGACAAGTGAATAGCAAATTTGTCAATCTATTAGCCTAATCAATTGAGGTTTATTTGACATAGAACAAACTATTTTCTAGTTTATTGGATTAATCAACTCAACATCGATTAGTCAACTGATGGTAGGTCTAATCAATTAATGCTACAATGATAGATTCAAACGCAACAAAAGATGGAAGTCTCAACAAGAGTATTAGATAGAATACTATGAATCGATCACCTGATAGTTGAAAAAAAAAGAGTCAATTGATGGTTGGAACATCAACATAACAACTTGATTCAATGAGAAAGCTATAAAAGGAGATCTAGGAGGGAAACATCTATCCAATGTAAATGAAACCCACACTATTTCTGTTTATTGAATTGTAAGAGGTTTCTTCACCTCCAGTGCTATAGAGAAGGAGAAAATATAATGGTTTCTTGGGAGTGATCCACATGACAGATCATAGGTCATGAAGCAAGAGTCTGGGAGTGGTACCATACCAGGTTAAATCATTGTATATTTGATTTATGCTTTCTTTGTGTTGTTTACTTTCCACTATATATATTCTTTTAGAACACTAGCATCACAAGAAGTAGCATTCACCTCCTCTACCATATTGATCATAACACTACAACACGATCCAACAAGTGGTATCACAATAGGGATGCCCTGAAAAAGTCTAACATCTTTTAGAGAAACAAGGTGCTAAAGGATCTTAGATTTGAAATTGTAGGATTGAGGTGAGCGTTAAAGGGGAGGATGAATAGCACATTTGTAGCTTTTTTATAACTCAAAAAAACCTTTGTAAAACCAAAGTAAAGTAATGCACATCGAAAGAATATGAATAACTCTTTTGTTTTACTTAGTTTATAGCCACTAGCTGCTACTCCAAGACCCATAGTCCTTGACCATTTACAATGGACAATTCACTAATTAATTCTCCTCTTCCAAGAGAAAGTTTTCACCTTTACAAAATTTAAGACAGATAAACTTTTACCGTCCTAATAAATTAAGTACAAGAAAATATAGTGAAAGTAAATATTTTTTCCAACAAATATTAAATGAAATGTGGGTGAAGTTGTCGGTGTAGCTTTCCGACGAACGGACGTCGAGGTAGCATAATTAAGTATCTTAGAGTTTCCCCTAGCAGATGCTTACATAGCCTGATTTGGGTGCCTGGAACTCCTTTCGAGTGCCTCCACATCATCCCGTCGATCCGCTTTTGACGCTAACTCAGCGTCTCCAGGCACCTGGATACTGACATGAAGGTTGTCGGATCATCTTTGACTCCACCGCGCCTTATCCATCTCTGGACACCTGGAGGCTAAGATGTCCCAACCACTAGGAGTTTGTCATCTCATCCGCCTCGCTGGCTCGATCGGTTGAGATCCGAGCGCTTGAATCCCTTTTGGGCGCCTCGCCTGTTTTCATTCTTGCTTGAAAATAATTCTCAAATTTTTATAACAGTCCAGAAAATTAACTCTATTAAGCTTGTCCTTATCAAGGACAAATCGCAAAGAAAGAGCATTAGACATATTTGATGACATGATGATCTATAATAAGAAATGTAAAAATGAGTATCATATTTTAATCATTTAATTAGGTTTTTAATTAAATGATTCTCCTACTAAACTGCAAAGCTTGGTAGGAGCAAGTCATGGATATGGCCAACCGGAGTTTACCTACACTACTAGCTCCAAACCCAATAGCAATGACATTTAAGTCGGACAAGATCCATATTATACCTCATCTTGAGTTAGCTTTGACTAATCGCCCAAGATTCGTAAAATTTAGGTAGGCAACGTATATTAATTACATCGTATCTAACTCTTGTATAGTTATGTAAACAAGACTATTTATACATTTGCCCAACACAAGGGATATGTCTTTAAGTTTTCAATTCAATTGAGGTAACTTAATTACGTCTCACCCGAAGTTTAATATTTGGACATCTTAATTGTCCTGTCGCACTCTACCAAGATAAATTGAGTCACTTTACTTTAGCAAACATGTCTACAATTGATCAAGGTAAAGGTGAGTGCCAAACTTTGATAGACATATAAAAATGACCTAATTATCATAATACTACTAATTAAACATGCATCACATATAAACATGACACACATCAACATATATACATAATTAGAAATATGACATGGTTATGGTCCGTCTACTACGATCTTCTCAAGCCAATGAAAAGATTAAAAGGTCAACCTAGGGAATTACATTTTCTCTAAGTGCTTCCTTGATTGTCATGTGTTGCTAGCCTCCTCCCATTCCATTGTCGCCCAGTAAACTAGTATTATTCTTAATTGTACATTATAAAATTAAAGAAATCTCGAGTTACATTGGAGAGGAGTCTGATTTTACAACTGGAAGTATAAAGGTAAAAGGCATGACATGTAGGCTGTATTATGAATTACAACATGCACACACACATAATCCAATCACATTGGGCAAAAAGGGCTATAACCATGCAGAATATAAATTGTATCTGTCTCATGTTTGGTAATACAAAATACAAAAACAGAATCTCTAACTTAAAAGACTAAATTACCCTTCCTAACCCTTATACCTAAAACAACCTTCGTCTATTCGTCCTACCGCCTTCTTCCCTCCGCACCGCGTCGCCTTCCGGAGTCGATCGCCTCCTTCGCACCGCCCCCGCACTGCCAGCTTCAACGATCGTGTCCTCCGCACCGCCAGATTCGATCGCGTCCTCCTCACCACCTTCAAGCTTCAACGATCGCATCTGCAGTCTAAACCAGTTCATCCCAATCGAAGCAAGATCTAGATCTTAAAATAAAGTCCAAAAGATCCGGCAAAAAAACGAAGATATAATACTAAAAATTACTGACTCCATCACGCAATTCCTGAATTAAACAAATTCGAAAATCGATTGCCAACAAGAGTTTTAAAGACCCAGCAAATTACCAGTGCATGGTCCTTGTATTAATCAACAGAGACAAATGAAAACAACCTAAAGAAAGGAAGAACCAAAAAGGCAAAAAAAAATTTTTTGGCTTTCAACGATGTGGAAAGTATCGGGGAGAGCAAAATCTTACTTCTCCTGCTCGCCAAGGGCGCCGCCAGCCGTGCGCATGCCGGAGATGTGAGGCGAGTGAGGGGCGGTGGAAGGAGAGGGCGAATAGGGCCGTGTCTCTGCCGGAATCCATCGTTCCGGAGAGATCGACTCCGGATTCCTGCAGGACGCGGCGATTAAGGGGTGCGAACGGCGGCGCGTGAGGAATAAAGATGCAGCTGAGGGTTTTGTGGGTAAAATGGTAATTTACTTCTTCTGTCTCCGTGTAAATTCCGCTGTCTCCGATTTTCGAATGGACAAAAAAAGGCTCAGTTGGCGACAGCGACAGAGACACAAATTGATTTTTTGTATCTGTCTCTCATTTCGAACGGGGACAGAGACAAAAAATCAAAACTGTCTCTGTATTTCTGTCCTGTCCCCGTTTCCAAACGCAGCCTAAGTAGTGGACTTAGTACCAAGTAATGGTGTACACTTAGAATGCAGTCAATAGTAAACGTCCACACTAACGTGGCTTGCTATTGAATGTGCATGACCAAAGTAGGACCAACTATTAATTTTATTGGTCATAAAGATAGGTTGACCAGATAATAA
>NC_133868.1:13541359-13608502 GCF_044706935.1 Curcuma longa
ATGTGTCACGAGTAGGGTTGCAAATTAGAATTTATAAATTTATCGAAAACCCACAATTAATTCGAATAAATCAAGTATAGGGGTCTCAAATCGTGTTTTTTCCAAGGACTAATAGAAAATCGCTTAAATTGAGCTTGGGTGTCGTTCTTTTTGGGTTTTTCGGATGTAAATGGGGGTTTTGGTATTTTCGGAATGAAATGAAAATGAAAATGCAATAATCTAATGAAATGCAATTGAAATCAATTGAAACAACCAATTCAAATACGACAACAACTAGCAATTAAAACAATTCATATGATTAAGCATGAAACAGAATGAAATGCCGATTAGGATAATTCTAAAATTCAAAATTGAAGTCTATTGTTGTTGAAGTCCA
The DNA here is from genome assembly GCF_044706935.1 of Curcuma longa. NCBI lineage: Eukaryota > Viridiplantae > Streptophyta > Magnoliopsida > Zingiberales > Zingiberaceae > Curcuma > Curcuma longa. Next base: position 13,541,736 of record NC_133868.1, read on the forward strand.
AATTCATAGATCGAATGTGCTGTTTAGAAGTCCTAAATGCAGTATAAATACCCTAACTATTTGGATCAGTAACCGAGCCTAATTGCAAACTAAATGGGTTTCTGTTCAAATGATGCAAGCCATACAAAACAAATCGATTCAATTCAATGGAACTTGATGTGTAATTCCTAAAATGAAACCAAGCCTTCAAACCTAGCTAAACTCACTGTGATACAGTGAACTTCGGATTGGCACGGAACAGTGTCAAATCCAAGGTATCAGGAACTTGAAATCAGATTGCAAGAAGATGGGTTTAAACTCAGCTAAACAATCTCTAACGCAAACCAAAATCCAAACAAAAACCAAGCATTAACCTAATGACTAATTCAACAAGGTAACATCAACATTCGGAAATCAAAAACTAAGCTATCGAAATCAGAAATTTTAGAAATGCAGAATCAGAAACTACAAAATGCATCCATCCCTCTTCTTCCGATTGCTTCTCCTTAGCTTGGTGTCAAACAAGCTCTTGAATCCCTTGGAAGCTTGAAGACGGTCTTTGGTGTGGTTTTCTTGCAACCCGAACCATCCACGACCCGAAGAAACCCTCTCCGGCCGAGAACAATTAGGTGCAGAAGCTGTTTGAGCTGGCAAAATCGGAATCCACTGCTTCTTCTTGCTCCGATGGTGCTTCTGTCAATGCAAGGGTGCCACGCGATCCTAGGAGAACCCCTCCAATGGCTTGTGGCTCCGGATTGCTCAGCGGATGCTTGGAACACGAGAAAACAGGGGTGGCGCTCGCCGGAGATACCCTCGCCGTCGCGCGCCTTCCAGCCGCCGGAGAATACCCAATCGGCCGGCTTCGTACTCCTCTTGGATCAAGGAACGCGATGGAAGAAGTTTGGGTGGACGGGACTTGCTGTGCTGCTATGTCACCGAGCAGAGGAACTGCGTCGGGACGATGAACAGTAGCGAAGACACTGTTCATCCGATTAAAACCAAGGTTTTATACTGCTGATTAAACCATTAATCTCAGCCCTTGATTTCTGATCCAACGGTCAGAACTTGATCTGAGGTTTAGGGCAGCTTAGGGTTTCCAAAAAATTTACGGATTTTAATCGGGCTTGATCTAGGTCATGTCCTCTATGTTGGCTTGATCAATTTGGGCAAATTGGTTCGATTTAACCACGATTGAGCTCGGGCTTGATCCGATTTGAACCCTAAAATCAATTAAAACTAAATTAATGCAAAAATTACCATTAAATCATAAAAATTATAATCAAGCTTCAGATTATGCAATATAGGACAATTAAGATCAAATCGATGCATTTCATAATTTATTTTCATGTAAAAGCCCAAAATTGAATCGATTAAAATCATAAAAATCCTAAATCATCAAATTCACCCACACTTACCCTTGAGCATCTTGCTCAAGCCAATAAAATAAACTAAGATCGTACCCCCTCTAGATCATTCTCAATCATGATTAGAAACAATTAAAAGGGAATTATCTAAAGTTGTAGAATTTTAAAAGCTTAAATCCATGGACTAACCCTTGTTCTCGGTTAACCGCATAGTAAGTTTCACCTTTCATGATTAATTGAGAAAAATGCATCAAGTAAATCTCTCGAGGTTGTTTTCAATAGATAATATCAGTGGCTCTCATCCTAAATTCTAATTCATGATCAAAAGGAAATGGAGCTCACTCAAGCAACTTAGTTTTCATGCATTTCCATAGGCTTGCTTGTTTTCTACTCTCTACTACCAATCTTAATTGGGAATCCACATATACTAGGCTTACTGAAAATGTAAGGAATCAATAATTGAAACAAAGGAATTAGGAAATGTAGAAAGACAAATTCAAGAGAAAAGAAATTTCAAGGAAAGAGTGAGTGAGGTGGTAGACATGGGTATAGTTTGTTGGGTTGCAAAGGTGCAAACATAGTCCCACATCTAAAACACATGGGAAAGATCATGAGTTTAAAAGGATGAAAGTATCTCCATTGGCATGAGGCCTTTTGGGGAGAGCCCAAGAACAAAGCCATGAGGGCTTAGGCCCAAAGTGGACAATATCATGCCATTGTGGAGATATGAACATCCTTTTGGACCCAACAATTGGTATCAGAGCGAGGTTGCTCTTCACCGGACTAACCGCCGGATGAGCCATGATCCGGATCCAACCATGTGAGTTGAACCTTAAAAAACAAAGGAAGTAAGGGGCTCCCGTGTTTGAATCAAGAGGACCAGACACCGGGCAAGAAGTCCTAGTAGGTCGGATAGACCGAGGGGCATGAAGTCCTGGTTGCAGCTGGGCAGGAAGTCCTAGTAGGTCGGGTAGACCGAGGGGCATGAAGTCCTGGTTGCGGCTGGGCATGAAGTCCTGGTTGCGGCTGGGCATGAAGTCCTAGTAGGTCGGGTGGACCGAGGGGCAGGAAGTCCTGGTTGCGGCTGGGCAGGAAGTCCTAGTAGGTCAGGGTGGACCGAGGGGCAGGAAGTCCTAGTGGGTCAAAGATTCAGACATCAAACGGAGGCTTTCCGTTTGAGGGGGGGTCTGTGGTCCTTTGTTTGAGGGGGGGATTGTTGGGTTGCAAAGGTGCAAACATAGTCCCACATCTAAAACACATGGGAAAGATCATGGGTTTAAAAGGATGAAAAGTATCTCCATTGGCATGAGGCCTTTTGGGGAGAGCCCAAGAACAAAGCCATGAGGGCTTAGGCCCAAAGTGGACAATATCATGCCATTGTGGAGATACAAACATCCTTTTGGACCCAACATAGTTAAATGCTAATCAATGAACCCTTGCAATTCCTTCCTAACTTCTGAAATTCTTTTGCATTCCATTTGTTTCCATGTTCTATTCAGAGCCCAAATCCATGGATAAGTCAAACCCATTAGGTTCTCCTTGTTGATACAAACTCCTCTTTTCTTCATTTTTCCTCAAAACTCACCAAATGTGTCATTTTTGTTTTCCATTTGAAGTTTAATCCAATTCTTCACATTTAGGTTTCACAAGAGATAAGAAATAGCATCCAATCATCAAAAACCAAAATTCACCTCACACGAACCCGCAATTTCAATGTATCATTGGCACGTTCTATTCCAAAAATTTCTGAAATTGGATTTGTGATGCGGTGTGTTTGTATGGGAGTTTTATTATTATCATTTACATTATTCCCTTATTGAATGTGTCACTTACACCCATCAAAATTAATTAATTATTTATTTACCAAACCTCTTATTATCGCCTTAAATGGTATAGGGAGGTCCGGGTCGTCTCTCTCATGGACTCAATGACCGGATGTTATATCCTAGACTCATGGTGTGGGGCCTTATTGAGTTTTATTCATTTTAATAAATACAAGCAATTTCATTTATTCACAATTAAATTAATAATTAACAAAAGAATTCTTATATACAAAGTTTACATTCCTAAACCTACAATTATTACACAATGATACATTCACCTTATACAAACCAACCCACTAACAATATACATCTAAACAACATATCTACAATTTCAATATACAACTATAACGTAACACATACACACATAATTTCTACAATTTATTAAATAATGATCATGATCTTATTCTAAACTTACAACAACATAATTACAACTACATACATCTCATATTTACATCGCACAATTAGCCAACATAAATAAATCCATGTTATTCAAGCTTTACAACACACAACTAATGCATTACAACAACACAACATAACTTGAACATGCTCAACATAGGATCATCACCAAACTAACAACTCAATCATCAACATAAATGAATCACTGTTAACACAAGTTCAATCTTTCAGTTTAACCAACATACACAACCAAATCCATTAAAACAACTAAACATTCAAAACAAACCATGAATTCCAACCAAATGAATTGAGTACAATCTTCAACCTACATAATTATACAAACATGAATCCCTCATACCATGTACATTAATTACAATAAATCGGGAAATCACACAACATATAATACAACATCAATGTGTTCAAGAACATTAATCCAACAAATATCACCATCGGTTACATCATGTTCAAGTTCATACTTAAATGGCTAACAACTCACCATCCACTAACAAACAACCATTAACAGAACATTCTGCCTTCATGCTAATCATAACTCTAAACAAGCAGTTGAAACATTCAATTGATACTCAAATTTGACTCCTCAAAATAAATCTTCATCACATCAACCAGAAAATCCATTTGAAAAAAACAAAAAACATCTTTATTGCCCAACAAAATAGAATTACAACACAAATCTTAACAGCTTAACATGGAGCCTTTTAGCTACAACCCAAACTCTACAATTGATGTTCTGAGGAAACCAATCAATAAACACAAGAACAGGAAACAACTAATATCACTCCCTCTTCATGTTCAACCGAAACAACAGCAAGAACAAACAATGTTGGGGGGTTTTGATTTGCAATAAAGGAACAAAACAGAAACAAAGAACAGCAATGTAATCTAGGGTTAGTGTTAGGGTGTTCCTTCCCTTTTCGGTTCAGAACAGAAGACAGGGGAGGGGATGAGATGCAGTGGAGGCGAATGGAAGGGAATTGGTGGCTCCTGATCAACCCTGAACAGAAGCTTGATGCCATTTTGAACGAGTCACAACAATAGGGAATGGTCGAGCGTCGCCGGAATTGGCCGATTCCGACGAACTCAAATCGGGGAAGAAAGAAATCAGCCACCGTCGAACTCCATTCCTGCTGCAAACCACAGACAGGAGTTAGAAACCAAACGGAAACCCTTACCTCATTCCTCGGTGGAAAGTGCGGCCAGAGCTCAGCCCGGCGTCCCGTGCCGGTCTCTGATGGATGCGGTCAGACAGGGAATCCGGCGGAGCAAATCACCCACGCCGTAATCACTGCTGCGGGTGCTACGACCACCATCGCCGGAGCGAACCACCCACGATGGCTGGAGACTTGAATGGTAAAGAGGAGTAGCGCCGGAGCAAATCACCCACGACGTCTCCCCTGCGGTGTTGTTGGAGTTAATCGCCCTCTGTTGACGCCGGCTGCCGCCTTGTGGCTGATCGGAGATGAAGGTGATGAACGGAGGAGGCGCGATGGGTGGAGGCGGTAGGGGAAGAAAAGGCACTCACGACGGGAGCCCGGCGAAGAACGCGTCGCGAGAAAGAAGAGGAGAGAAAAAACCTAATCGCGAGCTCTGGAACCCTGTGAACCGCTTCGTGCTTTAACGCAAAGCCACTGAACCGGCCGAATCTACTGAACCGGTCAATTGCAATTGAACCGGCAGAAATTGGACCAGGTTTTGATGTTGGGCCAGACCGGCTTGATTTGGGCTGGATAAAGGAAAGTGGGCCGGGCTTGATTAATGGGTTTGCTTGATTAATGGGTTGGCTTGATGTAGGCTTTGGTTCAGCTCAATCAACTTGCTGAACTTGAATCTGAATTGAGCTTGGGTTGGACTTGAGCTGAACCATTCGATTGATTTAGCCTGTATTTATCTTGTGTTGAACTGATTTCTTTGAATTGATCTAAATTGATCTTCAAACCGCACACGAGTTGAACCATCAGCTTGGACTAAGTTGATTTCGAATCCAATTGAACCCATTTGACTCTGACTTGACCCGGACTCGAACCATCCTTCAAATTTAATTTCCTGTAAAAATAAAGTGCACAAATTAACATCCATAAATTTCTATAAATTAATGCAAATTTCAATAAAGCCCATAAATTTATCCAAATTAAAGAAATAGTCCAAAATCCCTACTTATGATATGAAATATGGTCCAAAACAGTCCAATCTAGCCCTAATCTACCCGCAGAAAATGTCACTCATCAATACTTTGCTTGTTCTCTCTTGTTTCTTGCTGTTTTGCTTCCATTCTTTTTCCATGATGAAGCTTGATTGATAATGCTAATATCCATGCAAATGTATGTACAATTAGAGCTCGGATCAGTAGCTCAAAAAATGCTCAAAACTCAGCTGAAATAAAATTGTTTTTTCTACTTTTTTCTATTTTTTCTGTTTTTCTTGATTCTTTTGTGATCTGTTGCAGCATAATTTATGACCACTTGATATCTAAATTTTTGGTTTAGAAAGCAACTGAAATGGGGTAGGTTTTCGTGGTTCTTCAACCGATCAAATTCTTGAAACTCCACTTGAAACTTGATACAAACTTCCTTTTCTTTTGATTTTTTTCTCTATTGCTCTGATTTTTTTCTGTTTTTCTTCTCCATTTCGAATCTGAGTTTGTAGACATGATTATCACACATCCATCCCACTTCTTTAACTGAGTTCAAATGATTTGTTGAATCAATCCAAGCCAAACTCATTCCCAACTTCAAAACCTCTCATAATTGTTTCTTGGATTTCTCTTTTCTTCTTTGTTTTTCTTTGTTCTGTTTGATTTCAAACTGATCATTTGGCATGCTAAATTCTTTGCTTTCTCAACTCAATGCATTTCTACAAATATAGATCAATCATTTGCCCTTGAAACTGATCCATAAGAAGCTTCCAAGATCAAAATTTGTACAAACCATCCCCTTTTGGCACACCCTTCTTATATTTGATTCTCCACTGGTTCACAAGCTTCATTCCTACACTTTTAATCCTTCTTTGTTTTCTCTTCATTTCTTAACATTTGTGACTTCTTTTTATGCCCAAATCCGGCCACTAAATCAATCTTAGCTAATTGAGTTGCTTTCTGAGGCTCTTGGACTCAACCCTTCATATTTGGAGGAAATGGAATGCAACCAGGGACAAATCCTACTCTGTCACTACTATCCACCTTGCCCTGAACCAGAAGTTGCTATCGGAACAAGCGCCCACTCGGATCCTGGTTTCCTCACTGTGCTTCTCCAGGACCATATTGGCGGACTGCAAGTTCTTCATAATGATAAATGGGTTGAGGTTCCACCGATTCCCGGAGCTCTGGTCATAAACATTGCTGATCTCCTTCAGGTAATATGACCTGAAATTCTGTAACTTGACATATAACTTCATCAACAATTTCAAACTCCTAGTGCTTGTTTGAAATCTGATGACACTCCATGCGCAATACTCGCAGCTGATCTCCAATGATAGGTTCAAGAGCGTGGAACACAGGGTGGTGGCAAATAGAGAAGGCCCAAGAATTTCCATAGCATGCTTTTTTAGCACTCATTTTCATCCATGTTCCACAAGGCTATATGGTCCTATCAAGGAGCTCATATCCGAGGAAAACCCTCCTCTGTACAAGGAAATTATGGTGAGAGATTATGTGGCATATTACTACTCCAGAGGACTGGATGGCAAATCCACCATATCACATTTCAGGCTGAGTTAGTAGAGGTGTTGCCAGTGTGCTGTAACAATAAGTGATGTTATCAAGATTTGTATGAGCGTTGTTTCTGTCACTATAAACTCCATATATAGACTAATGGTGAATGTAGAAGACCGACAAAATTCTCAAACTATACTTGGATTTTGGACATTCTAACAGTGCGCACCCCATGTTTGAATTGTTCAAATACGTGTTTATTTATCTCCCCTAGATTGACCCAATTATTATATGCATTCTGCTAATGAAGTTATCATATTACAAGAGTAAGTCACTAGGGACATACATTATGGTTCATATATTAGATGATGGATGACAGCTAGATTATTGGTGATGGTGTTGATGAATTCCATATATTAGTTGATGGAGCTATCCCAACATTGTATTATAAGCTACATTTGGAGGTAAACAACCCAAGTTTGAGAGAGTGAGGCAAAGGCCTAAAATGGGACTTAGGCTTGATAAGAACTATCGAGCCCAACAATCATAGGAAGAATGGATTATGTGTGCATCAAGATCAGCCACGTTTGGACTTAGTTGGTCCTTCTTGATTCACACATCATATGTTAGGTCATCTAGTTTGTCCTTTTTTATTCATACATCATATGTTGAGTTATCTTTTTCTGGAGAAGGATAGGTGTCATCAATGGCTTCACTAAGATCATGAGCTTGAAAGAGTAGATTATATTTTCTAAAGTAGATAGTTGTTGACTTATTCAATTTGATATGCAAAACTTTTAAACATTTTCTCCTTCTTGTCTCATAAGTCAAATTTGTAGCAAGAAAAGGAGGGATGCTCTATCGCCTAGCTACAAAGGTGATGGGGACTTGATGTCAAGCACTGGTTCAAGAAAAGAACTTAGAGGGAAGCACTGTTTGATTCTTGAGTTACTCCAAGAAGGAATACATGAGAACCATTATCAATGATATATACCATGCAAGAACAAGAAGTAGAAAGAGAAGAGAGGGAGAATTTCTGGAGTAATTTCTCTTTGTTGTACCAAAGTAACGTTGCAAAGAGAGTTGATTGTATGGATGTGTATTGCAATTTCTATTTTTTGTATAAAAAATTATATGATAATACATTAATTGATTAGAATCAATCAAGGTATTCCTAATTTAATTGATTGATGAGTTTGATCCTAATTGATTCCAAATCAATTAGGGTCATGATTCCTAATTCAATTGATTGAGATTGATATTGATTAATTGGAGTTTATTATTATTTTCCTCATGATTGCTTCTAGATCAGTCCCCTCGATTAGTCATGACCTTAATGCAAGTTTGTTAGTGTTGACTATAGCTTCTCTCCTTCAACATTGAAAGAGACAAGTTTTCGATTGATTTTGATCCATTATAGTTCTAATGCATAGGTTCTTTAATTTCCTTCTCAATCATGTTGTAACATCTCTTTGTGGAATCTTCCTTGCAATGTTCCCCTTTGCTATGCCTTGGAATCTTTTCTCATGTTAAGTGTTGATCCTCGATGATCAAAAAAGAATTATTTGCCATTAATGATCCTCATAATGATTTATTAGAGCTTTACTTTTCCACAAGATAGTACCTATGCAATCAATCTTTGATTAAGATTAATCAAGTTGACCAAGCTCGAGTTGAGTTTCGATGTTTAATTAATATATTTATTGATAAGTGCGAGATGTTCAACTGAAAGGAGAGATTGTTGGAGAGGAAGATTATCAGTGAAATCAACTTCGGGTCAGATTGACTAAGGTAGATGCATGAGCGACAAATCAAGTAGATTAAAGTTGACTAAATATTTGATAGTGGAGAAGTCCAAATGGATTATTGTTGATGAGGTACTTAACACTCGAAAGTCCAATATAGAGTTGATAAGAGAGAAATCTAAGTGAGTCATGATTGATCGGACATTTGATAGTTGGAAGACCAATAAAAAGTTGACATAAGAAGCGAAGTCTAAGTGTGTCATTAAGGATTAGACACTTGATATGAGAAGTGAAGTTCAAATAGGTCATGGAGAACGAACACTTAATAATGAAAATGAAGTCCAAGTGAGTCATAGAAAATCGAACACTTGACATAAGGAAAGTCTAAATAAGTCAAGAAGGATAGAATGTTTGATAGCGGTGAAGTCCTAACATGTCAAGGTTGACTGGATGCTAAACAATGATAAAGTCCTGTTAAGTTAAGGTTAACTAAATACTAGGTAACAATGAAGTCCCCAACAGATTAAGGTTGACCGGATACTAGGCAATGGAAAGTCTCAGCAAGTTAAGATTGGTTGAATGTTGAGTAAAGGAAGTCCTGATAGATTGAGGTCAATTAGATACTAGACAAGGTGAGAATTTAGCTTTGGTAAGCTTGAAATAGAAGTATCAATTGACTAATGAAATCCTAAATTCTAAATTTAGAGTTTGAGGGGTTTTAAGGCGGTTTGCTACATGAACAGTCGATTGATGGATTTGATCAATCAACTGATGGGCACATAGGTTGATTGATGAGTTTGAGCAATCGACTGATGACATTATAGTAATAAACAGAATGTCTAGAAATTAACTGAGATCAATTAAACCGATCGACATTAATTGAGTTCAGTAGCCGATTGTTCTATCAATCGAGTGAGAGACTTGACTAATGACGCTATTATAGCAAATAGAAAGTTTCTTGGTCGAGTTGGAAATTCAACTGATGCGATAGTATTCGATTGATCAATAATAACAATCAACTGTTTGTGGTCAAAGATGAGGTAAGAGTCATTTTGAAGGTGAAACAATCGAATTTAGTGGAGTAATCGACTGATAATGATGTCCAGTCGACTGATAGGTGGAAGTCCCACCCCAACTTAAAGTCTATGAAAGAAGAGTTTCAGGGAAGATTTCGGTGCTAGTTCTTGACGAGTTTTAGAGACAAATGCTGTTGTACTTCTAGACCTCAGGAGGCAATTCAAGAGCTACAAACAACGATCAAAGCAAAACTTCTTAGTGTACATTTTTTCATTTTGATTTCTTATACCATTTGTACATTTATTTTTTACTTTGTATTTGTTTGCAAAGAACAAATATTTGTAAGAGATTTCTCCGCTTTCGGAAGGTTTTTGACAAAGAGGAAGCTAGTGGATTATTGCTAGGATAGTATGCCATGGAGTAAGAATTAGTGATTCTGAACCAAATAAATCTAGGTGTGGTACTTGTGTATTTATTTTTGTATTTGTCTCTTTTGGCTGCATGTTTAATTCTTTATATATAAATACAATGAACAAGAACAAAATTATGAAATCTTTATTCATCTCCTTCTAGTGACATCAATAGTCTCAACAAACTCTATAGCCACTCATCATGTCAAATCATGGCATTCTCTAAGAAGCATATGTTACCATGGATCTAACATGATGCAAGTAGGCAATAAGTCATGTTTCTCAAATACCTCAAGAAACATATTATTTCATTCATCTAATTAAAATTTTTGCATGCACAACACTCTTTATATCCTGCATGTCACTAAACATTTATTCTCAATTTGTCAATTCAATAACTTTAAATTTCACCCTCATGAATATTTTATGGATGATCAGAAAACCAAAGCTACTCTACTTCATCTGAAAACCACATAAAAGAAGTCTCTATCACCTTGAAGTTTCTGCTACTTATCTCTCATCAGTGAAGATATAAATAAATTAGCCTAACATACACATCATGGTCATGCTTCTCTTTAACTTTTTAGTAAGTTATTAACTATTATGGTTTACTTATCTTTCTTTCATCTTCATCATGATTATGTATAACTTGTACAAGTTTAAAAAAAAATCATAAACTACCTTTTGCTTCATCTAACCATCCATCTAATTTACTAGAAATAAATCATTCAAATGTTAATCATAAACGACCTTTGCTTCATCTAGCCATACATATAATTTCCTACTAGAAATAAATCATTCAAATGTTTGGTTTCCTCCCCTATTTTGTTTATCAGAGGTTTTCTTTATTATGTTTTTTTGTCCATCACATTAGTATTTACACATGGCTATTCCCTATGAAAATAAAGTCTAATTTTTTTAACATGCTTTCTCATTTTTAGAGAGATATATATAGGGGTGAGCAACAATTCGGTTAAACCGAATAAACCGACCTAACCGACCGAATTAAAAAATTCGGTTTGGTTATTTCGGAAATTCGGTTATTTTTTCTATAAAAATCGGTTAATTCGGTTCGGTTTCGGTTTTAAAGTTTCTTATTCGGTTAAACCGAATAAATTGAATAAACCGAATTATTCAAATTTTAAAAAATAATTTAAAAAATTTTAAATAACTAAATTTATAAATCCCTAATTAATTAATAAAATTTTTATAATATTTAAAAAATTCGGTTAATTCGGTTAAAAACCGAATTAACCGATAAAATATTGGTTCGGTTTGTTCGGTTTTTATTGGAAAATTTAGTCGATTCGGTTGGTTTGAAAAAAATCGGTTTATTCGGTTTTCGGTTTATTCGGTTCGGTTCGGTTTGATTTTAACCGAATGCTCAGCCCTAGATATATAGACATTGAACACTACTTTGGTCACAAATACTCTCACTTTACTCTTTCTAAAGTGGAAGTAACAATCTCTTCACTATCATCGAGTATCCTACCTTTATACTTTAAAGCAATTTGTAGAGTAGAAATATAAACACAGTCAAAACTACTTCAACCCTTTTCAATCAAGTGCTTGCTCCTATTATATATAGGGACAATGATGTCACCACTCATTAATTCTCAACCTACGCCACTATTTAATTAACAATTACCTTTTAAAAACTCTATAATCACTATTTGGATTGTACATTTCTTTGAATCTTCAATTGTGCATCTTACACATAGCTCAAACTTATATTCTAAACATAAAATTGGATCTCATTATAAATAATGATCTTACCTTGGTGGTTGAAATAAATTTATATCATGGATGAAGTCTTTTCTCTTTTATAGCATCTTGCTTAACCTCTTATCCGATAAATTTTCCAAACATATTGCATCACACTCAAGAAAAATTGATACACCACCTAAACATACTACTACCTTGAGGTGATGAAATTCTAGTTTTATCTCCAAAGATCTCTAATGGTGCATCCCATCATACTCCACTATATTTTTAAGTTGATGAGACTACTTCTCTTAGCTCATTGACCTTTTCAAAGCTCCGTGATCTTTGCTGCCTCTTTTCAAAGCTCCATCATCTCCTAGGAGGAAAATCTAGAGACAACTTTTCTCCTCGTCCTACCCTTAAGTGACATCTATAAGAAATATCCATCATGTGTCATTCAAAATCTTCTCCTAAGAGCTCTAACATGTTTGCATCTTTGACTGACCAATTTAATTTAAGCCATCAAATATCCAAATTAGCATACAAAAATGATTATGAAATTTGATACTCTTCTTTGTAATAGATCTTGGAATTGGGTTCCACAACTAAATATTGTATAAAGATGATTTTTTTTTTAAAAAAATAAAGTATAGAGCTAATGATTCTCTTGGTTGTTATAAACCTATAGACATTGGTAAAGAGATTTTGTTAATATAGAGGTATAAATTGTGATGAGACATTTAGGTTAGTCATTAAGTTATAATTCTCCATCTATTATTATCCATAATTGTAAGATTCAAGTAGCCATTGCCAAGTAGATGTTTTCAATTCATCTATTAAACAAGAATTACATATGTGGTGTCGATACAAATATATAGTTTAATATGTTTTTTTATTTTTATATTAATACTTTTTAGTAAATATCATTAGAAAGTGCTTACAACCATATTTTACAAATGTCACAATAGCTAATTATTTTTATAATACCTTCAACAAGCCTCGCAAGTGTTTCATCTTTTACTAAGTTGGTTATACATAAGGATTATTTGGCTCAAAAATTCATCTATTATACAAATAATCTCCATCTCCATCTTTGTGTACATTTTCATTTATGTCGATGATATTCTAATAATAAGCAACAATAAATAGTTTAGAAATGCTTTGATCCATCATCGTAGCCTAATATTTTATATTCAATTCAAGATCTAAGCAAAGTTTGATAATTTTTTGGCATTAAACTTCTCTATCATTCAGATGAGTATCTTCTATCTCAAAGTAATTATTGTTGAGACTGATTCAAGCTAAAGGGGGGGGGATGAATAACTCCTTTCGTGTTGATTAGATTGCACATCAAAAACTTAAAATACAATCGACAATAACACAACCCAAACACGATCAATTTCTTGGTTCACAACCTCCCAATATTGCTATAATCAAGGTCTACTCCTAGTGAATTACCATCACTAAATCCTCTCCTTCTTGGATGCCTTCCAAAGATGGAGAAACTTCTTACAACCGATTTCTTACAAATAATGCCACAAATAAGAAATCAAAATACAAGTACAAGTGAAAGTAAAACAAGTTTACTAATAAAAATTTTACTTTAGATGTTTTCTTATTGCTTTGGATTGCCTCTTTACGGTAAAAATGTAGCAAGAATCGACATCTTCAAACTTCCTCAAAACTCTTTTATAGGATTGTTGTTGGGCTAATTTTCATCTATCAGTCATCTGATCTTACCTATTAATCGATTGCTCTGTCGAATCTAACTGTTGCATTTGCAAAACGACTCTTTCCAACTCACTTTAACTACTATCAATCGATTGATAGATAACTAATCAAATTTTTAATTGATTTCTGAACTTCTATTCACTGCTACAGTGTTATCAGTCAATTGTTTAAACTCATCAATCTATTGATTTAACCATCTTGAAATAGAATCATCAATTGACTTACCAGGAAATTTGAAAATAGAAAGCATAAATGAAGATTTCCTAACTTAAACCATCATTCTCCCCCTTTGACAAACATAAAAAAAATTCTTCTCAAAATCCATCTCTTCTTCTATTCTAAATTTCCAACACCACAATGGAGATTCCCTATCCTCCATCCAATGCTCAATCTTGAGCATACAATCCTTCATTCATTCACCAATTCTTAAAATATTTCTCTTTCATACCTAAGTCATTCCTTTAAAGTGGATTTGCCCCTTAAAGCATGCTCTATTCAATCATTACACCAATAATGTTTTGAAGTTCCTAAACTTTAAGAAATTTCAAAATTTAATTTATGAGGTTAAAAATTCAATGTTTAATCTAAACCTTCCCTCAATTTCTCATTATTCTCTTTTTAACATCTCCTTCTTATTTTCACTAAGAAAATCTCTTTTGAATAATTATCCAAGCGTATTAGAGGGTTAGAGATAGTTAAGATACTTAGAAGTGAGCTTAATTGACTGAAATAATCTATTTTAGTAAAAAAATACAACTAACCATCAATCTACTAGATAACAGTCAATAGATACTAGTAGTAGTCGATTGCTAGTTTGAAAAACTACAAATCAATTTCAGCTTGAATTTAAAAAATACATAAGTAATTATATAATTTTTAAAAAATCATGAAATTTTATACAAACATTACTTATGTCAAATATTATGAGAGAAAAATAGTTTTTTAAGAAAGTATATTTTATTTTCAAAGAATGGTATAAAGTTGGTAACTATATATTGAAAACTTTATTGTTTCACTTTAACTTTGTATCAACCTAAACAATGGTAATTCCTATCAGCAAATTAACTTCACAAAGGTTTTCCAAACTAATTTTGAAAATATTTTTAAAATTAACTTTCAACCATGATCTATGGGTTAAATATATATGACTTGCATATTAATTTTTTCCATGATTAGTCATGTAAAATTCATGTATTTGGATGATATTTAGCTCATTTAAATGCACCAAATTAGTATATTGAACTTAATTCATCATCCTAACATCTCACTTGTGACTTATGTATCTCAATACACACACAAGTTAAACCTATTCATCTTACAAGATGTGAAATTTATTTTCCCTAGACTAAGAGGTCATGAATCTCTATCTAGACATTCCAAATTTAATTATCTTACCTAGGATATCAACTAAAACATTTGTCATTAATTATAATGAATTAAAATTTATGCAAGTAAATGAGTATAACATACATCAAATACATAACTTTTAAAAAGAAATCTATCATAACTTAGATGATACATATATGATATGAAATGATAATATTAAAATAACATATTATCATGACAAGATACATATATGATATAATATCATAGCATGTGATATGACACACAAACATGACAAGTATAACATAAGAATAAAAATATACCTAGATTTTTAATCTAAATATTATCAACTAATCAATATGTCAAATATAAAATTTGACATAAGAGACGTAACTCTCTCGAATGTGCCAAACTCCCCAAACTTGATATATTTTATGATTATATTTTATTGTGCCAATGTTAATCAACTTAAAAATTCAATTCTCATTGGCACACCATAGAAATCTACCAAGATAGAATTTGAAACTTCATTATCAAGATATTACAATACCTTAAAAATATTCTAAAATGCCAACTTTACTGTGGTTGGGTTAACTACCCTTCTAATTTAGGTGGCATACCTTATACTCATCTAGTGTGAAGGAATCACATTTTTAACAACCCAATACCTATTGGAGCTCCATGGGTGTACTAGACATTCACAAGGAATAACCTCCCTAAATACCTTTCTAATGACCATTATTCTAGGCTTCTTAGAAGCCTTAGTCATTGTGGCTTCATCAAGGATTATATTAGGGATAACCTCTATTGTAACCTTGACTCCACTCCAAGATCTAGAATTTATTCCATAGTTATAATGGACATCTATGGTATGAAGACATACTTTCCTTGTGTTAGGACCTTGCGAGCTAGAAGGGGGGTTGAATAGCTCAAATCACTTAGTCTTGAACTAGAGCAGTAGAAACTTTTCAGTGAACTAGCCATGCCACACAATTAACTCTAACTCAGATGATTTTTTTTGGTATTCACCTCTTTGAGGCGACAAATCCAAGATTTCACTCTCAGCTCACCACTTCCACTAAACATTCTCCTTCTCGAACAAACCACGAAGGTAGAGAAACCTTCTTATAGTAGGATTACAATAGCTTGCAAAAGAAGGTAGACAATATGAAGAGGAAGAAGAGAAGTGTTATAATGATCTTGAGAGTTTTACTTCTTCTTCTTCTAGAGATTGCTTCAAGTTGTGTAGTTGAATATCAGATGGCTTCTTCAGTACTTGAGCAAGAAATTTTGGAGCAAAATCTTATGAATAATGCCAAACAATGGCTAACTTTTACCATTTAAACTTGCTCAACTTTTCTTGAGATCAACCAACTGATTTCTTATATCAGTCGACCAAATAACTGTTGGTAACTTTGAATTCCGTTCTGTTCAATTCTTGCCAAATAAAAATTTTTCGGAGACGGATTCTTTTCAAGTAACCCTCATATTCGATCAACCATGTGCTTGATCGATGCATAAGATCATTGGAATCTTGTGTTGGTATTCAGGATCCATACAAAGAAAAACAATAATAACTATGCAGCGGAATGAAGTAGTTGTACTTTTCTTCTTTGTAGGTTGTGTAGATGATTGTACATACCCGAAGGCTTTTTGATATTCTGTTGTATTCCTCTCCTCTTCTTGGATGTTGTGTGGGCAATGATCTTCCAAGATGACTTCACCCAATTCCTTCAAATCCTTTCTTCCAATCCGATGGCAATAAGAGAAGGGAGAACCTATGGTAGAGGCACCACCTTCTTCTCTTCTTCTCTTCTTTTCTTCCTCTCTTCCTCTCTTGTCCAAGCCGCCACCTTCCTTTCCTTTTCTTCCTTCTTTGGGCGCCGACCCTAGGGAGAACCAAGGGGAAACCGGCCCTAAGGAAGAATCAAGAAGAAACCATGAAGGGTCGTCGACTCTAAGAAAGAAAGAGGAGGAAACCTTGGCCACCTAGCTTTCCTCTTTTCTTCTCCTTTTTCCTCTTCTCGTTAGGCGCCACCTTTCCTCCTCTTCTTCCTTCCTTGGGAGCCAGCCCTAAGGGAGAACCAAGGAGAAACATTATGGGTGTCCCTTGCTTGAAGAAGAGCCAAGGGAAGATTAAGGGGCGCCGGCCCTAGATTGAACAAGAGGAAGAATTAGGAGGTTGTGTATTCTTGTCTCTCCCTATTCTCCCCTTTTATAGTTTTGCCATCCTAGAAAAATTAAAAAGAATATAACAAATTTTCTTATTCAGATTTAGTTAGAAAAAATTTAATAAAATCTCTTGATAAGATTTTGTTAGTTTCTTGATAAATTTTCTTAACTAAATTTTATTATTATCTTAACAAAATCTCTTAATAAAATTTTATTAATTTCTTAACAAAATTTCTTAATTAAGTTTTATTATTTTCTTAACAAAATTTCTTAATAAAATTTCTATGAAAAAATTATATCAAAATTTTGTTTACGATTTAGAAGAAATAGAATTCTTAACAGAATTTCATAACGAAAATTTTTAACAGAATTTCTTAATAGAAATCCATAACAGAATTTTTCATAAGAAAAATTCTTAACAGAATTTCAGAAATTCTTAACAGAATTTCCTAACTGAAATTCTTACGGAATTCTCTCAGGTGGATACGAGGCTTTATCCAGAGGCTACAGTAGGGATCTAGAGGAGGAATTGGTTTTGGCCTCCTGATGGGCTTGGGTTTCATGTGTTCTCCCTGAATACCCAACTCAAGTCCATCAATAATAACACATACCACTAAAGGGTTATTATTGAACTACCTCACTAATCTCATATTATAATATGAGCTCCTTCTTATCATGAGTGTATTAATCTCCTTGTGTTTAAGATATCGTATGTCCGTCAATTAATTGAATTACTGACAACTCAATTAATTAACTTCTTATTTCGAGAGTAGTACCACTCAACTTTATTATCATGCGGAACTAAGTCCACTTGCAAGATTTACATGATAATCCTTATGAGCTCCTCAAAGGGACATCATCGGCCTAAATATTAGGATACAGTTTCCTTCTATAATCAACAACACACCATATACATAGCATTATTTCCCAACTCATCTGGCCTTAATTTTGATTTAACGAATAAATCTCACCCTTTGATGAATTAAAGAAATACATACTGAGTATATGTGCTTGTTATTATATAGGGATTAAGAGCATGCACATCCATAATAACTGAGGTCTAGTTCGATTATATAGTCAGTATAAATCGAACAACCTCAAATGGTCCTGCTCAATATACACAAAGTGTACTAGTGTAATTTAATAGTCAAGATAAACTAATATCAATTATACTACAACCACTCCAATGGTTTGTCCCTATCCATCTTGGTTGTGAGCTACTATTTATAATTTATAAGGAACTGATAACATGATCTTCTGTGTGTGACACCACACACTATGTTATCTACAATATAAATTAAGTGGACAACTGCATTATATAAAATACAGACATTTGACCAATGTGATTCTCATTTCAAAATATTTCAAATAAGGATGTTCATACAAAAGCTAGGTTTATAGTATACATCCCAACAATCTATGTCTGGTAGTATACAATATAAATTAAGTGGACAACTACCACATTAGCTTTTCCTGGATAGTAGTTGATGGTACAATCATAATCCTTTATATACTCCATCCAACATCTCTGTCTGAGGTTCAACTCCTTCTGCGTGAATAAATACTTCAAACTCTTATGATCGGCGAATATCTCAAAAGTAACTCCGTACAGATAATGCCGCTAAATCTTCAGAGCAAAGATAATAGCGATAAGCTCTAAATCATGAACAAGGTAGTTCTTCTTGTGATCTTTCAACTGACGAGAAGCATAGACAACCACTCGGTCACGCTGCATCAACACTGCATCCAATTCCTAGAATGACGCATTGGTATAAAGTATGAATCCGTCTTCGCTAGAAGGAGTCACCAATATCGGGGCACTCACTAACCGCTGCTTAAGCTCCTGAAAACTGGCCTCGCAAGCCTCTGACTAGGCGAACTTCATCCCCTTTTTGGTCAGACGAGTGAGCGGTGTAGTAATACTAGAGAAACCCTCTACAAATCTCCTGTAATATCCGACCAAACCCAGAAAACTACGCACTTCCTGAACAGACTTGGGCTGCTCCCAATTAGTAACTACTTCAATTTTTTAAGGATCTACAGAAATGCCTCGACTAGACACCACATGTCCGAGAAATCCCACAGAAGATAATCAAAACCCACATTTGCTGAACTTTGCATATAGCTGCTCACGACATAATATCTCCAACACAATACGAAGATACTGCTCATGCTCCTCCGTCGATCGAGAGTATATCAAAATATCATCAATAAAGGCTATGAAAAATTGGTCCAAATATTCCAAAAAAACTCGGTTCATCAAGCCCATAAATGCGGCTGGAGCATTGGTGAGTCCGAATGACATCACCAAGAATTCATAGTGCCCATAGCGAGTACGGAAGACTGTCTTCTATACACCTCATCCCATACTCTTAGCTGATGGTATCCAGATCTTAAGTCAATCTTTGAGTACACGTAGGAGTCCTTCAACTGATCAAGCAAGTCATCAATACGCGATAAAGGGTATTTATTTTTGATTGTAACCGTATTCAACTGACGGTAATCGATGCACAATCTCATAGATCCGTCTTTCTTTCTCACAAATAGGACTGGGGCTCCCCATGGTGATACACTAGGACGAATGAAACCCGAGTCCAAAAGCTCCTGTAGTTGGATTTTAAGTTCTTCCAACTCCTTCAGTGCCTTACGATACGGAGCCTTAGACACTGGTGCTGTGCCTGGAGTCACCTCGATAGTAAACTTTAAATTTACCTGTCAAGGAGGTGGCAAGCCAAGAATCTAATCCGGAAAGACATCCTGATACTCATGGACGATTCGAACATCGAAAATACTAGAAACACTGTCTTTCTCTGTTTGCTTCAGGAATAGCAAATAACCTTGGCAACCTCCGTCTAACATCTTCTACGCTTATATTGCCGAAATAATAGATATTCCATCACTCTTGATACTCACGAATTCCCATGTAGGTTGATCCGGAGGTCGGAAGATAACCACTCTAGCTCAACAATCCACTATAGCATAATAGGTGGCTAATCAGTCCATACAAAGAATAATATCAAATTTCACCATATCCAATACCTGAAGATCCACCATGAGGATACGACCATCGAAATTCAATGGACATCCCTTGATTTGCTAGTTGGTAGTCAGTATTTCACCTGAAGGTAAGGATACTGCCAGACTACACGATCTAACCATAGGGACTCTCCCAATTTTTCTCAAGAATAATTTAGACATAAATGAATGAGAACTACCAGTATCAATCAAGATATCAGCGTATATAGAATAAACTGAATCCATATCCCGAATGACCGATCCATCGGCCTGATGCACCTCCTCTCGAGTGATAGTATAAACACGATCAATCTTTGCACCGGATGGCTGTGTGGTTGAATAGGACGCAGACTGCCTCTATTCTGGCTGAAGCTGACTCTGGGACACTGGTGACGACTGGTGGATGTACTGAGATGACATATTATAGGAGAACGATACTGCTGGTAATTGCTGCTGCACCAGGGTCGTCGAATAACAAATCTCTAGCTGTGGGACTATCGGTAACATGACATATTCTCTTCCTTGTATCTGATACAGCTGTCTTAGAGGTGGCAAAGTTTTCTGCTGATGGGGTGCTCTATGCCTCGGTGGTATCTTCTGTTGTCGCGGCTGCATAGGTCGTCCTCCAGAAGTGGTAGAGTCAGTGAGCTCCAGCTGGACTTTCAGAGTGCAATCCCTGATCATATGACCAGGTTGCTTACAATAATAGCAGACAGTTTGATCCGAGGGACAATCAGCTACTTGATGACTACCAGATCTACACCGAAAATACTTCTTCTCCATAACATCCTTCCCCTGATTCCGCTGGGACCCACTCGAAGATCCTGCAGATGGTCGTTTACCCTTCTGTCGTCTCGTAAAATCCTGAGAACTTGATCCCTGAGCGTGCCTCTTTTGACCAGTCTTTTGTACACCTAAATTCTTTAACTTCTCTACGTCTTTTTTCCGAGCTACTTGCTGCTGAGTCATCTCAATAAGCAAAGCCCGGTCCAACATCTCTCTATAGAAACTAACAGGAAAATCAGACATTTTGACTAGATATAGGTAGCCAATGCTTGGGTGAACTGAAACATCCGATCACTATCCTGAGCTACTAAATGCGGACAGAAACTGGCAAGTCACGAAAATTCCGTGTTATATGATCGAACAATCACCTTGCTTATAATTTAGAAACTCCTGGTACCACGCCAAACAGAAGGCCGTTGAGAAGTACTATGACTCAAAAGCCTCTCTGAATGATCGCCATGATATATCCTATTCTCCGAAAATCGTCCTCTGTGTCTTCCACCATGTGACAACCTGATCACGAAGATGATAGATAGCCAATTCAACATTCTCTATATCCGTACATGTGATATAGTCAAAGGTATCTGTCAGACTTTCCAATCAGGAATGCGCCACCCATGGGTCAGATCCCCCATGAAATAGAGTAAATCGATCATTTATCGACTTTGCCAACATCGGTATCCGGCTCTTATCCACAGTATTACTAGTAAGAGCCGGTACTGGGTCCGTTAGTGGTATCTCATGAGCTCGGGAACCCTGTCCCACAACTAGAGGATTACGAGTTTGCTTCCGACTATCCATAACATCCTCAGAACTCTCTGTTTCTGCAAACCTAGCAGGTCATCTCCGTGGCCGACCACGTGCTTAGTTTTGTTCAGAGGCCATAATATCACCTGGTAACAAAACTACTATTAATTTCTAGAATTGAATTAGATATAAAAGGTGACTTACAACCGCTTGGAGAGATCATGCCGCTGTCCATCCCATCTCACAGTCTAGATCGACTAAATCAAAAATACGATAAAAATTCAAAGAAATAATATGGACTCAACTTAGTATGCTCTGATACCAAAATAATTGGTATCAGATAAATCAAAAATACCACGACAACAACAAAAGGACTTCGTAACCTAGGCTCTGATACCAAAATAATTATCACATCCCGGGAGACGACTGTTCGAAAAATTTCGGCAGCATCTCCCCTGTAACAATTCAACTTTCCTGAATACATAATAACATAGGGCCTACCCGACCACTCACTACTAGAAAAATGTTAATAGACAACGCCCCAAAGACAACGTTTTTTAGCAAAAGCGTTGTGGTATTTCAATTTACAACGTTTTTAGTCAAAAGCGTTGTCTTTTGAAATCAAAAGACAACGTTTGTACAGAAAGCGTTGTCTATTAGGGGTCAACCACAACACTTTACAAAAGCGTTGTCGAAAACGTTGTCTTTTAGCGGATTTTTTGCCAAAGACAACGTTTTTAAAAGTATTGTCGTTTAGTGTTGTCGTTGATGGTTTATATCAAGGGTTTTTTATCGGGCGAGTCCGCGATTTCCTTCGTACGCCTCCCTCTTCTCTCCCGCACCATTTTCGTCCCTCTCCCGCTCTCGCACCTCTAGCTCGTCTTCTCCCCCGTGCCCATTTTCGTGCCTCTCCCGCCCCCTCTCGCACCTCTAGCTAGTAGCTACTCTTCTCCCGCCCCCCCCCCCTTTCGTGCCTCTCCGCTTCTCCCGCCCCTTTCGCACCTCTAGCTCCTCGCTGTAAAGAGGCGAAGACGAAGATAGAACGGAAGTCGCATCCGGTGCTCCTCCAGGCCCGTGCTCCCGTCTAAGCCATGGTCGCGGAGCTGAATACGCCGGCACCACCGACGTCGCCCCGTCCTCTGCCGCTTCTCTCGCCTCCCCTCGACCTAGGGCTTCCTCCTGCCTTTCCTCTCCCGTTCGCTTGTCCGGATCTTCATATTTGCGGGAGTTGGAACCGGATCATGGAGGGGACCGGGAAGCAGACTCAGGCTCTGTCCTCTGCTCTTCTTTTCTTGGCCGCCTTCGTCGTCCTGGGGACGGGATCGCCTGCTTGCCCCGTGCCCTCGGTTGGGGACTCAATCTTGGGTCTCCCGGCCTCTTGCTGGGATTCCATGCCGTCGAAGGGGAATCGATCGGTGGAGGCGGAGTTTTACGAGTTTGGATTCGATCCAGAGCTTAGCTGTAGGATCACCTTCCGGAGGATAGTAAGTTTGATTCCCGTGGAATTTGGCTGATAGATCTTTTATCATCTGGGAGTAAATATGGAAATTTTCTCTCATCGTCAAAAATATTCCTTTTACTCTACATGTTCTAGTAAGTTTTCTTTCAAAGTTCTGACCGATACCAACTGTGATAGATGGTTTTGTGTTATTTGATCTTAACCTCTTTCCACATTCGTTGAAAACACTTCCATCACTATATTTTTCTCCTTAATCATTCTACATTAATTTTACTAGGGTAGGTTGAGTGTTGGTTTAGTTAGCATTTTAACAGTATAGCTCATTAAGCTGTACATTTTCCTAGTTTCTGAATTACCTAACTATTTCATTTGGATTATCTTACAGGGTGCTGGTCTGGCCAATCTCGGCAATACTTGTTTTCTTAATTCGGTTCTTCAGTGCCTTACATACACTGAGCCTTTTGCAGCTTATTTGCAAAGTGGAAAGCATAAATCTTCTTGTAAGTTTCCATTCAGTTGTTTGTTTTATGCATATTTTCACAAAACCAGGAAAGCACCTTTTTCCATTCAGTGGAAAATGTAAACTAAGAAAGTGCCTCTCTTTGGAAATGCATTTTGTTTGTTTTGTGCATATTTCCATAAACCAAGAAAGTGCCTCTCTTCGGGCATATATTCGTACAACCGTTGTACTGTTGACTTATATGTATAGATGAATTCATGTATTGTTTGCTCGGTAACACATTATGCAACTGTCTTGTTTTTGGAGTAGTTTTGAAACTATTTTGTCCTAAAGTTTTGATATTCGTTACTGCAGGTCATACTGCTAGATTTTGTGCTATGTGTGCCCTTCAGAATCATGTCATTACTGCTTTGCAATCAAGTGGAAAGATAGTTTCGCCTTCACATCTTGTTAAGAACTTGCGTTGTATCCTTCTTATGTTACATGTTTATGTATATATCTCATATCTCATGTGTAGCTTTTTGTTGAATTCATATGTTGATTAAACTCTCTACTTAATGACTGTAAATGTTGAAACCATCATCTTTGATAGGATTGCTTGTGTTTGCTTTAAATCAAAAACCTTAACTATTAATAATCAGGTGTATCACGCAGTTTTCGAAATTCAAGACAAGAAGATGCTCATGAGTATATGGTTAACTTACTAGAATCAATGCATAAGTGCTGTTTACCATCTGGAGTACCAAGTGAGTCCCCCAGTGCCTATGAAAAAAGCTTGGTTCATAAGATATTTGGTGGCCGATTGCAGAGTCAGGTAACTATATATCAGCACTCTTGATGAGATCTTTGCAATCTTGAGTATATGGTTAATCTTAGGAAATACCTCACTAAAGGAGAAATTTATCTTAGAGAACCAATCTGAAGGCATATTTATGTTTGAGCCAAAATCTAAATGCTTATGCATTTTTTGGATCTGAAATATTATGTGAGCATAATCTTATTTGAGATGGTTCGATACTTGTGGAGTCATCAACCATTCCGTAGTGTAATACTTTTTGATGTATATGAGTTTGATCCTTTTAAAGCTTTTTATATACATGAGAAATCCTTTCACTTTGCAAATAATTTACAATACTTTTTTCCTCTTTTAGCACTCATGTTAGACTAACCTTGATATGTTGAACTGTGGATTAATGAGTTAATTCACTCCATGTATATGTTTAACACTCCATGAGTTTTTATTCTCATGATCCTGGTCAAAAGATTGACAAAAAAGTGGAATTTGAACCAAGTTTGGATTTAAAACCTTTTGTCAGCGATCAACAGGTAAGAGGCATCTAAGTGGAAGCAAAGCAGTGTAATCTATATGTTCTATCCTTTTAGGGGGTAGGAGGATGAAGCTGCAGCATGTCTTGGGAACATATTTGAAAGTTTCATGTTCAAACTGTTTGAATTGAGAGGATAATATGTGGAAAATGGGAAAAAGTACAACACATGACTACAATAATTTGCATGTTCAAACAAGGGAAGGAAAGGTCAGAAAAAATCAGTGTGGGAAATACTACAGGTATGTGTAATTATGTTTGATATGGTCTTGATGTGTGTATTTGTCTTTTAACTGATAGTGGAGTCCAATTACCACAGGCTCCTGGACAACCAGATGGGAAACAATGTGGTTATTATGCGATGAGATTTATGAGACAGATTATTGCAGAAATTGAAACTATTGAAAGAGATGGACTACGATCAATAGTACTTGTTCAAATCACTTCAAATAAACCATTTATCATTTTGCAAAGTCAGTGTTGATTGTTTTTCCAATTAACTTAATCTATATGTGTGTTCATAGTTTAAGGCAGCTGAGTACACTCGGGCAGAAATTAGTAGGTATGGAATGCTGCTGCTGTTTATGAGTAGGTATGGAATGCTGATCTCCATAGTTCATTGTGTATAAATCTGCTGTTGTTGTGCCCATATTTTGGATAAATTAGTATTATCTTTTGGCAGGCTGGTATTTGGCAGATGGACCTGTTCTATTTCTGCTGCTGTTACTTGGTGATGCTAATGTTGTGCCCATACTTGGTGATGCACTTGCTGTTACTTGGTGCTGCTAATGTTGTGATGCACCTGTTCTATTTCTGCTGCTGTTGGAGGATATTCTGTTGCGTTGAAACCTTTGTTATGGACCTGCTGCTATTAATTATGGAGCTTCTATGTTGGAAGTTGTAACTTGAATTTGTGTTATAAACTTGTATAAGTTGTATGTTATCGACCTGCTGTATGTTATGAATTTGTGAACCTGCTGTAAGAATGATTTTTGTGTAAATATAAGCCTAAACTGCTCCTGAGTCATAGTACCATACTCATCCAACTAACGTTGGTAAGCAGAGTGTTCTTCATGGAGAGTGTCTAGAGAAGTACGGAAATCAAAAAAATCATAAGCTGAGCCAGACTCACCATATGCATAAGAATGTCTAGCCGGCTCAAACCCAGGGTAGGAAAGTTCATGATAAGAGGGTTCATGGTGATACGAAGTTTCTTGGGCTTGTTCCAAGTCTGGTTCATGATAGGAGGGGGTGCGACTGGGTACTGGAGCACACAAAATCCAGTTTTTGACCTTTCTGATAGTAGTATTTAGGTGAGGTAATGGAAAAGGAAATCCGTCAGGTAAATTAAATCCAAACCCCTCCTCAGTCCTACATATCATTCTCATCGCTAAACACGTGTCAATGTCAATCCTAGAGTTGCCTTCAACGATTTCTAAATTATCCAATTCGCAACCCAGGGAAGACGCGATGGCTGTGATAAGGCCGCCCACAACGATCATTCCAGTTGAGGATTTAGCAATTTTCACCAAGTTCTGTAGAAAATGGAACCCTGTATCAAATTCAACCTGATGCAACATCGCCCAGATGCAATATAGCTCCAGTTTCCTAACCACACCGTCGCTTTCGGCTCTAGCAAATATGGTCTTGGTCATAATGCGGTGAATGTATCTAAAAACTGGGTTTTGTAGCAATGAGGCTTTAGTCTTGGAAGGATCATAGGGTTCTTTAGAAGTTGTAAGCTTTTGCCAGAACTTGGTGCTGCTAAACCTCTTATCAAAATCTCTAGTCGCTCCAAAAGGTATCCTAAAATAATTGTTGAAGTCTGCTAGGGTCCACGAATATTCAACATTAAACATTCTAAAAGTAATATTTCCTTCTTCTTTGTCATCATTGGTATAGTGGACCTCTAGGGAACTAAGGAACTCCAAAGTTATTTTGGGGTAGGTTGGAAATTGATCATTCATTAAGTCTAACCAACCTATGTTGTCAAACATCCATGCTACGTCATCCTTAATTCCTAATTTTTCCATAGTATAAGCATCAGCATAGCGAGAGCAAAGAATTTTACGGGAATTTAAACAGTTATACCTTTCCCGTTGGTCGTCATTCCGAAAGATAATGTCATATTTATTGTCGGAGACTTCCTCGGAAGCTTTACGTTTCCCTTTGTCCGTTGTTTTGCTCTTTGCTTTTGCTGGAGCCTTCTCTTGTGCAGGCTCTTTCCCTTTCCTCCTTCCCGGCTCGTCTCCTTCGCCGGATCCTCCAGATCTGTAAATTTTTTTTAAGATATTGCTCATGTTGTCGAATTTGGAGAAAAGAGGGTGATTGAAGCAAATCTGGGAGTTTTTAGGTAGATCTGAGAGGAAAGAAGGTGGAGATCTAGCAAGGAAAGGTGAAAGGATTGAAGAAATGGGGTTTGGAAGGAGATTGGAAGGAGATTAGAGGAGTGAAAGAGAGGAAGGTGATTGCCTTTTTCGGGGGCGCACGGCCGTGTGCTAGGGCAGACACGGCCGTGTGCCCTATATATGGTAAGTGAGGCACGGCCGTGCCTGCGAGGCACGGCCTTGGACTGGCGTGCCTCTGTTCTTGAGGCACGCCCGTGCCTAGGAGACACGGGCTGGAGTCTTCGCGGCACTGTGTGGTCCACACGGCCGTGCCTGTGAGGCACGGCCTGGTGTGGGCGTGCTTCTGTTTGCCAGGCACGCCCGTGCCTATGAGACACGGTCTCACAGGGTCGCGGCTCTGTTTGTGAGGCACGGCCGTGCCTATGAGGCACGGCCATGTCCAGTCCGCCTTTTTATTGAGACACGGCCGTGTCCATAGGACACGGCCACAAGCTGCTTGTGCCTAATATGGGGCACGGTCGTGCCTTTGAGGCACGGTCCAGCTTTTATTGCTTCCCGAACTTGAAAATTTCCTGCAAAAATAGGAAAACTTATTAGTAACTCTCGAAACAAAATAAAAAAGTATATGCGTATGAACATAAAAGAAACAAAAAGTAAAACCCTTGGGTTGCCTCCCAAGAAGCGCTTGTTTAAGGTCTTTAGCTCGACCCCTTTATTCCATAATGTACAGGGATCATTGGTTGCCCTCTCGCAACCTTCCCCTGGGAGGAACTTTGTATTTTGCTGTTTTTAAACACAGCTTCCTTATTTGCCCGGCCGGAGCGGGCGTCTTTTCCGGCATGGTTGTAGGGTGGTACTCAAACTTCTTCTTCCTCGGTTGGATGTCTTTCAACTGGCAATAATGGGGCTTTTTCGGCAAGTATGCATTAGAGTCCAAGGAGAGGTTGAAATCAATTTTCTTATCGCCAACTTCTAGAGATAGTTTGCGGTTCTTCACATCAATTTTTGCTCCGGAAGTGGCAAGAAATGACATTCCCAAAATAATGGGGATAGACAGATCTTCCTTCATATCAAGTACTACTAAGTCGGTAGGGATTGTGAACTCCCCCGACTTCAACCGACACATCTTCAACTATTCCCTTCGAATATCTACAAGTCTGATCTGCTAGTTGAATGGTCATGGGTGTAAGCTTCAGATCCGTATACCCACATCTTTCACTTGTAATATATGGGATAATGCTGACGCTGGCTCCGAGGTCACAGAAAGCTCTTCCAATAGAAATATTGCTCTTGCATGGGAGGAAGAAACTACTTAGGTCCTTGAGCTTCTGAGGAATTTTGTTGTTCAGAATTTTCTCACTTATTTCCTCAGTGAGCGCTACAACATTCCTTGGCCGGGTGATATCCTTGTAGATTATAAACAGTGTTCACAACCAAGATGTTGGACAAACCATTAGACTGGTTGTAGTGTAATTTGGTCTTAGTCTGTCTTGACTATAGAATTACACTAGTACACTTAGTGTGTATTGAGAAGGACCATCTAAGGATTGTTCGATTTATACTGACTATATAATCGAACTAAACCTCTATTACTATCGATTTACATGCTCTTAATCCTAATATAATAACAAGCACATGTGCTTAGTATGTACTTCTTTGATTCATCAAAGGGTGAGATTTAGAGCGATAGATCAAAAGGCCCAATGAATTAGGAAGTAGTATTATGTACATGGTGTGTTGTTGATTATAGAAGGAAATTGTGTCCTATAATCTAGGCTGATGATGTCTCCTTGAGGAGCTCATAAAGGATTATTATGTAAACCCTGCAGGTGGACTTAGTTTCGCATGATAACAAAGATTAAGTGGTACTACTCTTGGATTAGAAGTTGATTAAATTCGAGTTGTCAGTAACTCATTTAATTGACGGATATACGATATCTTAAATACAGGGAGATTAATATACATATAGTAAGAAGGAGCCCATAATATAATATGGGATTGGTGCGATAGTGCAATAATAATTCTCTAGTGGAATGAGTTATTATTGATGAACTTAAGCTGTGTGTTTAGGAGTAACATGGGAAGCTTAAGTCCATCGGAAGACCAAAACAAATTCCTCCTCGAGGTCCCTACTATAGCCTCTGGAAATCCTTGAACCCACCTCAGGAAGAATTCATGGAGACCTTCGGAAGAATTCTTGAAGACCTCTTGGAGACCTTCGGAAAAATTCTTGAAGACCTCAGAAGACCTTGGAAGACCTCCAGATGAATTCTGAAAGAATTCTGTGAGAAATTTCGGATAGGAAATTCTATTTATAAAAGAAAATTTCTGAAATCTTATTTAAAATTTTTTCGAGAAAAAAATTCAGATAAGAAAGAAATTTTTTATAAGAATTTTCGCTAAGAAATTTCGTCTCTTCTCGTACAAAATTTATTATAAAATTTTATGAATTAATTTTGTTAAATTAATAAAATATTAATTATGGAACCTCGTTAAATATTAGTGAGATATAATTAAAAGATTTTGTTAAAGATAAGAACAAAATTAATATAATAGAAATTTATTAAACGTTGTCCACCCAACGTCCAGGAAGAAGTTAGGAATACAGCGATTACAGCTATTTCTAGTAAGCTTCAAGTTCATAAGCCACCTTGCCGACTCTTTTCAAGACCTTATATGGTCCCACATATCGCGGACTCAGTTTCCCTTTCTTCCCGAACCTGATATTTCTTTTATTGGAGCTACTTGGAGAAAAACAAAGTCCCCGACATTGAATTTCAATGGTCTCCGCCGTTGATCAGTGATAAGCTAGGTTTTTATGATATTTTGTTAGTTCAATTTGGATTTTATTGTTGTAAACAATTAAATGCTCAACCGATATAATTGAATTGCATTTGTGACATGGTGTATTTTTGGATGATTGATATAAATTTTATAATTTTTATGGTTAACTTGGTATTAATTGATTTTAATCTTTTGTAGGACTCGAATTGAACCGTGATCGAGCTAATTGGACCGAGTCAATTCAAATTCTTTTGAACCGAACTTCATGATCAAGATTTGAGTTGATTGGGATCGAACTGGAGTCGAATTGGGATCGAATTGGAACTTATATTTGAGAGGTAATTTAAGACAATCGTCTTAGATATTATATTATTTATTGGATAAATAAAATTATTATTGGAATATACATTCTCTATGTATTTAATTTGATCTTAAACTCAATTAATGAGATCTATAATAGAATGCATAGTTTGAAAGAAATTGTGATTATATGACAAGTAGTGGGTATCTCTACATGTATAATTATATATATCCTCAATCGATGAATTGATGAGACTGGACATCATTAACTCTATGAGATTAGCACATGTTAAACTCCTTGGTTTTACCAAACAATCGATCCTCACTGGTTGGAAGCATTGGGATGCTGTCTGCTAGAATATGCACTTGAGGTGGTTTAAGAGTTAACCTATGGATGCTAGTTAATGGTGACTAGTTCATTAGAAGTGACCTGCCATGAGATTTCATATAGTTCTATGAATATCTATGAAGATCTTATTGCAGCTCAAGTGCAAGTTTCCTTCGACTTGAGGTATTCAAGTCATCTTAGTCATGAAGACTTATATTTTGACATCTCAAGCAAATATCTCTACGGAGGTGTGGACTCGGGATGATTTGGTATAAGACGAAGTGACCAAATGTGTTTAAATTGCCAATAAAAGATTTATCACTCTTTTAATTAGGAGATGTATATCCCATGACCAATTATTAGGATTGTTACTCGTAAGTCTTTGGCCAAAGCAATAACATGTCAAAAGGATGATCCTCTTGAATAGTTATTTTGAGTAACTTGAATTTACAGGATAAGAAACTACAGCTTGGGTTAGGTGTGACATAGTTAGCCTAGTGGGGACTGACACATAGATTATGTTCTAAACTAAGCGGGTATAAGATGCGTTAATGGAACAGATGCACAAATAACTGTAGTCACTGCAGGGTTCAAAAATAGTTTTGTAATCAACTATGATTTTTCGATTCATTGGGGGTCATAATGTATTTCTAGGCGTCACTGATGATCGATCCATAATTAAATTTTAATCATGGATAACCAACATAAATCAGGAACCTATAAGGTTACACACTATGAGTTTTTTTTCAAAAGACATAAAATGAGTTTGAGAATTGAATTCTCAAATTAAAATTTTTTTTCTATAGCATCAATAATAAAACAAATAAAGCAGCATATAATGCTTATGGGATAATATAATGCCTAAATGGGCTAAGAACTACGTCACGAGTTTTTCCCCGTGTCAGTATTATTCATATACGAAACCAACATTTAATGCTTTTATTCAAATGTTGTTTATTCTTGAATGATCTTGAAACTAAAAAAATTTTAAGTGAGACATTACTTATATTTTTTTGACAATGAATCAAACCAAAATCATTCAATGTGTCAAAAAAAAAAAACATCTTAGAATTTGCTTACACAAACAAGTACAAGTTACATATTGACTATATACAGTGCACTTGACAACTCTTTATTATAACATCGATTTAATAAGTTTTTATAATATTCTTAGGAATTATCAAAATAAATAAATAAAATATCATTTTTAAGTAATTAGAAAATTTATTATCCTAAGGATAAAATGATATATGATGGGGGTGTATGGGTGCATGTATTTAGACATTGCAAGGTGCATTGCCACGAGTCATATAGAAAAAGGAATTATTCCAATCGCTCCATTCAAATACAAGTTACATATTGACTATATACAATGCACTTTACTTGGTCGTAAAGAACAATTATGTATGGGGAAGACTTGCTTATATAATATAATTTTTTCTTGTTCAGCAAATAGTTTTCTCTCAGCATATGAAGCTCCACTTGAGCTAATAATGAATGGGTGCACTCCTGTAAGCAAAACAAGGACCTTATTTCCATTGACTTTTGCTCAACAGTACGTCGTACATGGCCAGGTAATAATTGATACAAGGAGTTGACGTATAGGTATTAATTTCATTATATACAGTAGTTAGCCGTACATGACGGTGACTTTAATTTCTCACAGCATATGACTCATCTATTTACTTACAAATAGCACACTGCTTATCATAAGCTATTCTCCATTTGCCTATTGAATATATTTTATGGACCATGTGATTGGCTTCTAATGAGTTATATTATACACGCACAAGAAGCATCAATACCATTTTTATCTCTTATAACAGTGGTTGACTTCCGGAGCACATGCAACTAACCACTTGGATAAAAAATAAGTCAATCTCTCCAGCATTTTGTCTGATTCCACCCACATGGCTTGGCACATGGATAGAGTAATCTCGGTCGAAAGCTAATTAATAATAATTTGCACGAAAAAGGATGGGAGTACTCCCTACTTAAAATGCATGATCAATTGGAGTATCTTTACCTTTAATTTTGGTGGAATTTTTTTTTCCATTTCATAAAATTAGTGCAACAAGTTATGTCCAATAAGCCGGCCCTTTCATAAGACAATTAGCTTGAACTTGTGAACCGTGGATTATATCAATAGTTAAATCAGCTCGGTAGATGTTGACACGCCGTTTCATGTGGACTTACCCTTTATAAAAAGAATTTAAGTGGAGATTAAAGTATAAAAATCCGTTTTTGTCCTACACTATGTTTATGATTTACTGATACAATGACCAGTGATTTAAAATAAAATCAAGGTGAACTTTTAAGATTTTTTTTTTTTGGGATAAAAGGTAAATGCTTTATAAAGTCAAAAGTGAAATGTACAAGAGTTAGACGTCTGTAAAATGGTAGACATATATTTTTATCTTAAGAATCATCCTATCTATTTTGGGTATATCATCCTTATATTGACATCTTTTTCTAGCATGCCACAAAAGAAAAACTATACATGACACAAGTATCTAACCGTCAGAAAGTGGGAAATAGGCGGCCGGGCTGAGGTGGTTATATCCTACCAATGACTAATTAGATTTTTTTTTTTTTTCCTTTAGCCCATAGTGTCATACTGATGGGCCATTGGAAGAAAGGTGAGCACATGATTCATCCACTGTCTCTCAAGGGATGAGATTTTTCATCCGTAGTCGGCCTTGAGCAAAGAACCAAAGTTTTGATCTGTGTTTGAGTATAAGATATGATTTCCATACAACCTTAGTCCATACTCAGAATGTCTTTTGGTAGGAAGAAATCGTAAGCCCTGCTCTTCCGCAACATATCAATCTGTACGTCTGCTTTATGTTAGCACTGTCTTGGCCGCCAGCTTGCTGTAATAGCTGGTTACGAATTTGTAACCACCTTGCTTACCACCGCCATAAAGGAAAGACTTTAGAACTCTTTATAAAAGAGAGAGAAAGTTGTATACGAGAAATCATAATTTCAAAATACCCAAATCATATATCCCTTTTCCATTATACCCCCCTTCCTCCTTTCATGTTTATCCCAATAAAAAAAACTCTAAACCACTTTATTTTTTCCAGTAAAAAAAATTAATCTCCCAACTTTTCTCCATCTCCATCCTAACGAGTTTCCTCCATGATTGCCGATCTAAAATGATGTCGACTTTAAGTTATTATAGTCGCCTCCTCCCTCTCCGCACTGATTTGAATCTCTTCTTCAACTCTAAGTAGAAATCTCAATTTCTCGCCCTGCCTCCGATAATAGACGACAATGGCAGAGGGGTTTATGGCTCTCACACTGCTGAAGATGTCTTTTAAGACTTCAAGGCCCGGAGATCCAACATGATCAAGGGACTTACTATTGGTATTTCACAAATCCATTGTCTTCTTTTCCATTCATTAAATGGAAATTATTATTCTTCTACTTCCACTTCATAATGTAGATGTTGAGAAGTTTTATCGACAATGTAATCAAGGGTGGAGTCACATGTATCTCTACTCGGGTTTTAGCCCGGGAGCCCATCCAAAGGTGCATAGGGGTGAGAGAGGGAGACAAGTAAAAATAAATAAATTAAATAAATAATAATTTCTATTATAGTTTGGGTATTTTTTATTAAAATACTTTAGTTTGAACAAATATATAATTCTGGCTCCGCCATTGAATGTAATCCCGGTCCTAGCTCTTCTCCTTTATTTTATTCGTTGTAATTAAGAGCTAGGGTTTAGCTAATTTCAAACGGTTTAACAATTTTTCTTTCCTATCTGCCATCATTTTCTTGGTTGTTGATCATTGAATGATGAATGAGCAATGAATTCTCTAAATCATTTTGATGCATAATAGGAAAATAATTTTAATTTTGGAGTTTTTTAAAAGTTGTTTGGTAACTAATCTCTCATGCAATGATCAAACTTTTGATTAATAAAGATTATATTTTTCCTCATGAGTAATATATAATTTATAAAAATACTATGCAAGAAAGTCCTGATTAGTGGGACTGGACAAGAAAATCTTGGTCGGAGGGACTAGACAAGAAGACTTGACAGATTGTGGGCATCGAATAGAAAGCCCTAGAGGTCGAAGACACTAGGTAGAAAGCCCTCGGGGTCGAGGATACCAAGTGGAAGTCTAAATAGGATCGAGGATCGAAGGTCTAGCAGAAGTCCTAAGGGTCAAGATCAGCTAAGAAAAGTACAAACAGGTTGGGTGGACCAAGGTTTAACATCAGGTAAACTCTCCTGAGCAGAGTAGTAAGATCGCGCTCTCGGAAAGAGACCAGTAGGCATCTATCCAACTTAAGATTTCAAAGAGAGATCAAAACTTAAGACTGGACAACTGAAAAGTTATTTGTCATACTCATTATATTATGCTTGTACTAACTCTGTGATGTAGAAACTTGAATCAAAAGTTGGCCGGAATCATTGATTCAGGGTGTCGAGATGGAGTTCTAGGCGGCTAGAATGGTCCAGGGGCCCAGATGTGCTCCAGGCACCCGGAAGGGGAATTTCCAATGAGCAAACTAAGTTGGCACGCGCTAAACTATTAGTACATGTTAGCTCTAAGCGCTTGGAAGGGATTGGGTTTCTACATGCGTAATTTAAAATTTTATATTTTATAAAATATAGTAGTGAAAACATAATAAATAATTTTATCACTAACTAAACAAAACAGACTCAAAGAAACACATGCATGCAAATATAATCGTAAATAAGACATAAACAACTTTATACCTTTTGAATAACATAGAGCAGAAATGACATCAAATAGCAACCTTAAGCAAGGTTGCCTCTACTTATATCCACACCGAGATCTCCTCGAGATGACTTTCCTAAGTCACATGTTGTTGTTAGTGAGAGTCCTAGAGCCAATCATATGATGATTGTTGTATGGACTCATTGTATCATATTTCTATTTATAAAGGCATTTTATTATGGTTATTATACTTACTTGTATTGGTGCCAAATAACTAAGTATAGTAATGTCCTTGAGTAGCTGGTTCGTATCTATATCAATCGATTGGTTGAATCGATAGTGAGATGATATAGAGAACACTACTCTAAATGATTCCTAGTCAAGTATTAACATTCAAGGACAATGTTAATACGACGAGACTAGCATGTAGGTCAACATGATGACTTGATCTCACAAGTCATGGATATGAGATATCAAGTTGACACATGGGTATGCATTGGAGAATGTATACTGAATGACCCGCCATGAGAAAGTATCATGGATCGTTATATGAGTGTCATATACTTTCTCATGTGGCTATAGTATGACTATTAGTCCTTGGACCTGAAGTCACCATGGTTCACTACATAAGGAGTTACTTACTTTGGTTTCGTCAAACGTCACCCGTAACTGGGTGGACTATAAAGGCGATTACTGGGTATGTAACAAATTATGTGGTGGGATGTGAGTGATGTAGATGGGATCTATCCCTCCTATATGACAGGAGTGATATCTTAGTTCTTGATAGAGTGAGACCACTAAAGTGCATGGCCATGCCCAAATGAGTCAACATGAGATGTTGAGCTCGTTTGATTGAGTGAGTCTACTTGGAGTTCAAGACATAGATTGATTAGAGGATGACACGGTCTATGCCTCGGTTTAATCAATCTTGATATCAAGGATAGAAGGACATGGTCACATATTGTGAGAGTCACAATTAGTAGTCACAAGGTGATGTTGGATCTCAACATTCTTGTAGCTTGGGTAGTAGTGATGTGTTGCTAGATACCGCTCACTACTTATGCACCTAAATGAGTTTAGGGCATTGCCAACGTTACAAGAACCTATAGGGTCACACTCAAAGGGCAATTAGGTGGAAATTAGGTTCATATGATGAACCAAGAGGATTAGATTCATGTGATGAATCAAGTTGGGTTAGGTGTAATCCAAACTAGACTAGTGGAGTTGATTTGATCAACTTTGGGAGATTAGAAGTCAAGTTTGACTTGACTTGAGAAGGAGAAATTTTGGGAGTCAAGTTTGACTTGACTTTGTGCCATGTCATCATAAATGTTGACTTGACTTTTTGCCATGTCATCATTTATGTTGACTTGACTCATGCCACCTCATGGTCAATTATTGACTTGACCATTTGACCTTGAGGTGAGGTGGCATGAGTGATGGCCAATGGTAAGCCTCCACATCATCATGCCACCTCATGGGAGGTTACAAGAGGAGTTTGTAACTCATGGGAATTTATGGCTTTAATGGGGATTAATTGGCCATTGATGTGACATGCAAAAAGGTGATGAAAAGTGGAGTTTTTCATTCTTTTTGGCTCTCAACGTTGAGTTTTCCTAGGCTTCACGTTGAGTGCTTTTTCCTTCTTCTCCATCTTGGTTTTCTTCTCCCTCTCCCTCTCCTCTTGCTAGCCAAACAAAGCTAAGGTGCTAGCACACCTTTTGTTTCGGTTTTTCCACCCATTTTGTCCGAGTGGATACCATAGAGGAGACTACGCGATGTAGCTCTCGAGATCCGGCAACCTTTTGGACGAGCGGGATACGCGAAGGGCACGCACCGAGGGTAACGTTCTCATCTTGTAGATCTAGTGTAGATCTAGGTTTTAAACATGTACATGAACGTTTTAGTTTTATCTTCGCACGGATCCAATGGCAAAGGGTGTTCCGAGGTTTCCACGCAACGCAAAAAGCAACCTGGTGTTTTTGCGGATTATACAACCATTCGAAGGTCGTATGGTTTGTTGTTAAGAAGGGAAAACCCAACCCCCCCTGAATCCTTGACCCACCAGGACTTTTTCACCTAGCCGCAACTAGGACTTTTTACCCCTCGGTCCACCCGACCTACTAGGACTTTCACCTAGCCGCAACTAGGACTTTTTGCCCCTCGGTCCACCCGACCTACTAGGACTTTCACCTGGTGTCTGGTCCTCTTGATTCAGACACGGGAGCACCCACTTCCTTTGTTTTAAGGTTCAAAGTACATGGTTAGATCTGGATCATGGCTCATCCGGCGGTTAGTCCGGTGAAGAGCGGTCTCGCTCTGATACCACTTGTTAGGTCGGATGGAATTAAAATATCTCCACAATGGCATAATATTGTCCACTTTGGGCCTAAGCCTTCATGGCTTTGTTCTTGGGCTCTCCCCAAAAGGCCTCATGCCAATGGAGATACTTTCCATCCTTTTAACCCCATGATCTTTTCCATGTGCTTTAGATGTGGGACTATGTTTGCACCCTTGCAACCCAACATTCCTTGCTTCCACCGCCGGTTGTAACTTCCTTTGGCTCCAGAATGGCTGGCCCTTGGGAGGTACTGATCCTAAGAGGACTAAGGATTGGTGGTGAGCCTTGGAAGGTCCTCAATGGTTGGTAGCAACAAGAACTCCAAGCAAGGTGGCGGCGACAACAAAAAGAGGAGCAACTTGTTGGGCGGCAACAAGGAGAAAGGAGAAGAGTTTTTGGATATGATTTAAAATCTAATAATTAAGTTTTTAATCTCTATAAATAACTCTTCATAAGAGTTATAATTATAAATGTTTAATAGATATTTTTTTGTTAAGAAAAAAATAACAGAATTTGTTAAACCAAACTCTAATATGTTAGCCTTAAGTTTGATTCACAACTAAATCAAGTTGGTTCAAAACCAAACCACTTTTAATTAAAATCAAATCAGTTTAGTTTATAATTAAATCAAAGAGGGCCCATTTTATCTTCAAAAGACGTGACCCATCTGTGCTTCCTTTTCAATAAAATATCTCTTATATTTGTCCTTCGTCTAGTCCAACCAGACTTAATCTCTCTCGATCTGAGAATCTAATTCTCAAACTCATTTTATGTCTTTGAAAAAACTCATAGTGCGTGTGACTTTATAGGTTCTCGATTTATGTTAACCATCTATAATTAACTATTAATTACGAATCGATCATGAGTGACACTTAGTAGTACATTATGACCCCTAATTAATCAGAAAATTACAGTTGATTTTAAAACCACTTTTGAATCCTTCAGCGGTTATAATTGTTCATGTGTATGTTTCTTTTACGCATCTTATACCCGCTTAGTTCAGGACATGGTCTATGTGTCAGTCCCCACTAGGCTTACACGTCACACCTAGCTAAAGCTGTAGTTCCTTGTCTTGCGAATTTAAGTTACTCAAAATAACTATTCAAGACAACCATCCTCTTGATGTGTTAATTATTGCTTTGACCAAAGACTTACGAATAATAATCCTAATAAGTGGCCATAATGTATATATCTCCTAATTAAAGGAGTGGTGAATCCTCTGTTGGCTATTCAAACACCTTCGGATACTTTGATTTATACTCAATCATCTCGGGTCCACACCTTTATATAGACACTTGCTTAAGATGTCAAAGTATAAGTCACCATTGTTGGGATCGTCCCGGTGCAATGCGCGTGTTTACATGTTTTGCAAACGTGCGCAGTGGAAATAAACTAATAATTAACTTTAATTATTACATCATATGCATGCATAGACAGAAAATAACAGAGTATAAGGTATGACAGTAAATTAAAATTTTACAGAATAATAAATTATTTAATGCACACCTTATTGATGACGTTGAGCGAAGTTGGCATCAATTGAGAGGTCCTTGTCGAAGTCCCGCCTCTATTGGTGATCCACATCAAGCTCTCGTATAGGCGCCTTCCAAAGCTACGAGTCACGTCATCATCTTCGATACTAGTCGATGATCGATAACGATCAATTCGAGAGAAAAACCTAATTCTAAAAATCATGTGACAACGTTTGTCGTGATCGTTTTAGAGGTTTTCTAACTATCACCGAAAATTGTATTCCCGGTGTAGTTTTCGATATCAACCTTTGACCGCCGATATAGACAAACGATCGAAACCTTTCTAATGTTGATGGAACAATTTCTGGAACCTTCAAAAGCCATTCGAGATCTCTTCATTCGGGAGAAACGGAACAAAGCCGATCGAGAAGGGAAAACCAACAGTGGCTTCTAACGCCTCACTTTTGGTTTTCTTGGTTCAATAACCAAACAATCTTCGATTTGACCCAAACCAATTTTATTCAATTCATCTTAACAAGACGAAGCTCCTCATCTCTTCCGTTTTGCCAAAACCTCTTCTATCATGAATCAAATCAAGTTAGTTCAATTTGGTTCAAAACTGAATCATTTGGTTCAATAACCAAATGACCTCTGATTTGAACGAAATCAGTTTCATTCATTTTGTTTTCATAAGATGGATTCCATCATTTTATCCTTTTTCTGGTCCAACCAAACTTTATTTCTTTTGATCTGAGAATCTAATTATTAAATTCATTTTAAGTCTTTTGAAGAACTTGTAATGCGTGTGACCTAATAGGTTCTCGGTTATGTTGGTCGTCCATAATTAACCATTAATTGTGGAACGATCATGAGTGACACATAGTAGTACATCATGATCCGCAATTGATCGAAAAATCAACAATTGATTTTAAAATATTTTTAAACTCTTCAACAGCTCTAATTAAACGTGTTTCATTCCTTTCACTATCTTATACCCGCTTGGTTTAGGACATGATCTATGTGTGTCAGTCCCCACTTGGTTGACTACGTCACACCTAGTCCAAGCTAACTTTCTT
The DNA here is from genome assembly GCF_044706935.1 of Curcuma longa. Taxonomy (NCBI): domain Eukaryota; kingdom Viridiplantae; phylum Streptophyta; class Magnoliopsida; order Zingiberales; family Zingiberaceae; genus Curcuma; species Curcuma longa. The sequence continues at coordinate 13,582,200 of NC_133868.1, forward strand.
ATCCTGTGGATTTAAGTTACTTGTACATGTATCTAAGAGTATAGTACTCTTGACATGTAATGCTTTGACTAAAGACATTTAGTAACAATCTTGACAAGTTGTCGTAGGGTATACGTCTCCTTTTTCAAGGAGCAGTGAATCATCTGTGGGCTATTCAAACACCTTCAGGTACTTTGACTTATACTCAATTATCCCGAGTACATACCTCCTCAGAGATGTTTGCTTAAGATGTTAAAATATAAGCCTCCATGACCAAGGTGACTTGAATACTGCAAGTCAAAAGAAATTTGCACTTAAACTGCACTGAGATCTTTATTGACATATGTATAGAACCATATAAAGTCTCAAGGTAGGTCACTCCAATAAACTAGTTACCTTTAACCATCATCCACATTTAACTCTCAACATCCAATGTCTCTAGTCAGCGAGATCAACTGTTTGGCTAACCAAGGAGTTTAAACGTGCTAGTCTTGACAGAATCGATAGCGTCCGTGTTCATCAATTCCTCGACTAGCGATTATTTTAATACATTCATAATTACACATGTAGAAATACTCACTAGTTGTGATCCAATCACAAATTCTCTCATGCTATGAATCGTATTGTGGACATTCAGTAAATGAGTTTAAAATCCAATCAAACACATAGAAAATATGCACTCAGATAGTGAATTACTATTTATCCAATAAATAGTATAACTGTAAGGTGATTGCCTTAGGAGACCTCTCAAATCTAACAACCATGACCAAGATGACTTGAATAACTAAAGTCAAAGGAAACTTACACTCGAGCTACAATGAAATCTTCATAGACGTTCATAGAACCATATCAAGTCTTATGGTAGGTCACTTCCAATGAACTAGTTACCCTTAACCAGCATCCATATGTTAAATTTCAACATCCCAATATTTTCAGCTAGTAATGATTGACTACTTGATAAAAGTAAGAAGTGTAACATATGCTAGTCTCACAAAATCGATGATATCTAATCTTATCAATTCATCGATTTGAAAATATTTCAATACATACATAATTATATATGTAGAGATACCCACTAGTTGTTATCCAATTATAATTTCTCTCATATTATGCATTATATTGTGGATTTTAGTAATTGAGTTTAAGATCAAATCAAATACATACAGAATGTATGTTGGGATCATCCTAGTGCAATGTGCGTGTTTACACATTTCGTAAACATGCGCAGCGGAAATAGAATGATAATTAACAAGAATTATCACAACACACACATGCATAGAAAGGAAATAACAGCGTACAAGGCATGATAGGAAATTAAAATTTTATAGAATAGTAAATATTCTATGTGTACCTTATTGATGACGTTGAGCGAAGTGGCATCAATCAAGCGATCATTGTCGAAGTCCCGCCTCTACTGGTGATCCATGTCAAATTCTCGTTTTGACGGCTTTCAAAGCCACGAGTCGCGTCATCATCTTCAGTACTAGCTGATGATTAATAATGATCGATTCAAGAGAAAAGCCTAATTCCAAAAACACACAACATTTGTTGCGATCATTTTCCAGAGCTTTCTAACTATCACAAGAAATCGTATTCCCGATGTAGTTTTTTGATGGTCAACCTTTGACCTCCTATTTTGGACAAATAGTCAAAACATTTTCGATGAGGATGGAATAATCTCTGGAAGCTTCGTAAGCTTCCACAAATCGTAAGACCATCGGGGATGATTGGTCGCAACTAGCCAACTCTTCACAAGAGTTATCATCCATGTTTCCTTTCCGACAGCATCTGTCCTTGATGAACAATTTTGGAGGCCGACGAAAACACTACATGAGTGCTCCAGCAGCAAGACAGTGAAGTCCGACCAGTAGCTATAGTAGCTTCGATAATGGAGGTAAACTCCGAAAAGAAAATAAAAAAGTAGCCCCTCCTTCTCCGGCAACAAGCCCTCTCCGGCAAACAAGATCTCTCTCCGACAGCAAGCTCTCTGTAGACGAAGGAGTCGGTGCTCGGGAAACCTTGTTGTCGCGCGATCGAGAGAGGAGAGCGCAACGGGCACCTCCTTCGTGGGTGTGATCGGGGAAAATAGGAGCTCGCTTGCCAGCGTAGCTCCTTCTTATCCCATGTGAACTGGTGACCTCTTCTAGACAGCGGACTTAAGTCTCCTACGCCGGCAAGGAGAAACCCTAAAACCCACCGCGCTCCACAGGAAGAAAGAATTCAGTCGAAGCTTGCCTCATCGTCGCAATTTAGGGTTTCACATCTCCTCCTTAAATCCTGACTCACCCAGAATCAGTGTCGGCGATCGCGCAGAGAAGAGTTCGCGTGATCGGGCGCAACGGTTATGGGCGAGCAGCGTGAACCGGTGGGGAAGACGAACAGGGACAAACTGCGAATAGGTTTTCGAGAAGCTACAATAATGAAACTAGGATCAAATTGGGTTTAGGTTCAACCGGAATAGAAGAATAACCCAGGCTGAATCGGGTTCAGCCTATGTTCACTGTAGCGAACCGGGTTCATTCTTGGTTTGCTTGGTTTAATAACCAAACGACCTTCGATTTGATCTAAACCAGTTTTGTTTAATTTGTCTTCACAGGATGAAGCTTCTTATTGCATCCGTTCTGTCAAAATCTCTTCCATCATGAACTAAATAAAGTTGGTTCAAAATTGAATTGTTTGGTTCAATAACCAAACTATTGGGATCGTCCCGGTACAATGCGCGTGTTCTCACATTTCGTAAACATGCATAGTGAAAATATATAAATAATTAAAACTAATTATTCTATAACACACACATACAAAGTAGGAAATAACAGCATACAAGGCATGGAAGGAAATTAAAATTTTCTAAATAGTAAATTATTCTAAACGCGTACCTCGCGATGACGTTGAATGGTGTTGGTATTAATCGAGCGGTCCTCGTCGAAGTCCCACCTCTACTAGTGATCCACGCCAAGCTCCCATCTTGACGGCTTTGAAAGCCATGAGTCGCGTCATCATCTTTGGTACAAGCTAATGATCGATGACGATCGAATCGAGAGAAGCCTTATTCCAGACACCACGCAACAACGTTTGTCATGATTATTCTAGGGATTTCTAACTATCACCGAGAATCATATTTCTAATATAGTTTGTGGTGGTCAACTATTGACCGCCAATTTAGGATAAACAACCAAAAATATTTTTCGATAACGATGGAATAATTTCTGATGAGAAAAACTCCCCACAACAACCCTAACAGTAACTCTTCCATGGTAGTCGGTGGTATCCCTTCACAAGGGCTACGGAGGCTCAACACCGAGGTTTGGCAGCCTCATAAGCCACCGACCGTGGATGCAAGCTCCGGCTAAGTGACACTCGGGATGTCTTCACCGGAGAGAAATCAAAAGGAATCCACCAATCTCTGATCATTAAATGGAAGAACAAGAAGAGGCGCAACCAGAAAACTCTTCCCTGTTTCACACGTTCACGAATAGAAACCAGAAAGAGTTCGGTTGTGCTCTAGCCGGCGGTGTCTACTCCTCTTCTCGACTGACGATGCACGGGCATCTCCAGCGGACGACATGATGCAGTCCTCCCTCACGGCCGGTAGAAAATGAGCTTAGGCGAGGAAGGTGCGTGACGACAGAAAAATAGGGCGTCAACTATCGGCTAGAGGAACATGGGCCAGCGGCGATCCCATGGAGAATCAACACCACGACGTGTTACGGTTCGGTGTTACAAACACCAAACGCATCGCCAGGAAGAAGGAGAGCAAAGGCGTTGTCGGTGATCAGCTACGAAGAGGGAAAGCTAGGTTTCCGCTCTCCTCTCCCACACTCACGGGCCGGCGACAAATTACGGTGCTCAACCAACGTTCTCACGCGGCCAGTGAAGATCAGAAGAACGCGAGATTCGACTGGGAACAAGCTCTGGTGTCATAGGGTTTCCACGAGCAGAGAAGTTTGGTAGAGGGAGGCGCGTCGCGGGGAAGCCACAACTCAGGCGCTCGCGATTCCTTCATTAATAAGGAGCTACAGTAGCGGCTAACCTCATCAACGCGAAAACCACAAAACCCAATTAAACCAGTCTTGTTCAATTCATTTCTCAAGACAAAGCTTCTCATCTCTTCCGTTTTGCCAAAATGTCTTCCATCATGGACCAAACCAAGTTAGTTCAACTTTGGTTCAAAACCTTAAAATCTTTTTGAAAAACTATTTAATAATAGATTTAAATCAAAAAATAGAAGTTAATTTTGAAATCATGATTTTACTAGTCTACCAAGCACAATCTAGTAAAGAGTAGATAGACAAATAAAGTAAAAATTGAATACTGATGCATAATACAAAATTATACGTGCATGTCTATGGTTTATACTGAAGTAAGTCAGGTCTAAGCTAAAATAAGTCAACCATAAGTCCAAAAATACACTAATAGACAACTATTGTAGTGGAGGTGGTGGTGGTGGCTGCTGCATAGCTCTAAGTATCTGTAGAATCTCTGCTATGCTAGCTCCCTGGATATCAATTCTGCTTATCACTGTCTGAAGGGTGTCCTCCAACCTGGTCAATCTCTGATCAGTGGTCAGTGGAGGAGGTGGAGCAGGTAGAGCTGGAAGGGCAAGTAACTCCTCTAACTCTGCTCCAAGGTCGATATCCTCAACTGCTGGCTCGGGCTGGGGCTGGGGTGGAGGCTGATGCTGAGCCTGAGGCTGAGGATGAGGTGGGTGCCTCCAAGAAAGTCTCCCCTCATCATCTACATCTACACTCCCTAAGGACAGGTTCCTAGAACCTATGCAATCAAAATCACCAAGAGGTAGGATATCACCAGCAGTGGTATCCACCCCTAGTGTGCCCAACAGCCCTATCAAAATGTGACAGTATGGCATGTAGACTCTCCTACTAGTCACTAAAGATGATGCATAGATGATGGTATGGAAAATAAGTAAACCTAAGTCTATATCTAACCTATGAATAAATGCATATAGCAAAAATGAATGATAGGGTCTCATCCTGGTGAGATCCCTGGTGGCAAGTGGCAGAATGCAGTTTATAATAACCCTATACAGGACATAGTCCTGTATCCTAAGCCTGCCAGAATGAAATGAAACCAATCCAGGAGCTCGATCCTCCTGGAAAAAGTATGTATGCATGACGTCTAGGGTGACATGAGAATAAGGATCTCCAAAAGGTAGATCCGTAGGTGGGTAGACTATGAAGGTGGACTGAGAGGGACGGAAGTCCTACAAATGTGCTAATCATGGATGGAGTGATAGTGATGTCCCTCTGTCCTACACGGGTGGTAATCGTCCGATCATCGAGCTGGACCAGATTATTGTACAACTCGGCACACAACATAGTGTTAGCCGCGGTCGTACAATAAATCAGCCTGTGTAGATGGTAGTGCTCGATGACCTCCATGGATAGTGTGCATGATCGTAAGAAAAAGGCTCTATCTAAATATCTACAGGGTAATGGAAGGAAAGACAACTCCTCGAACCTAAGTCTTAACTCATCGGTAGGGAACCTAGGGTCAGTAGAGGGGGTCCTGGAGGTCCCAACCTCACGTCCTCTCTTTTGTCGTCTAAACATAAAATTTATTGATTTAACATAAAAATAACTATAAAATTAACAACATGGGAAAAGGTTAGGGTTTACTTGGGCATTTTGGTGATGGGAGAAGGTTCCTGGCATCCTAAAATGCTTCACGCGGCGCGAGAATCAACGAAAAGGTGGGTAAAAAGTGGTTTTTCAATTTTTACCATGTGGGGCTGCGATTCTGTTTTATAAACGCACTCAGGTCGACTCGAGTGAAACTCAGGTCGACTTGAGTAAGCGTGCGAGTCGACTGACGCTTGAGTCAAGTCGACTTGAGTTAGAGAACGACGTTTTCGCGGAAAAATTCACGCCATTTTAGGGTTGGCTTAGGTCGACTTGACTACTTGTCAAGTCGACTTGAGTCGATTGAGTTTCCTTTTTAAGGTTAATTTTTGGATTTTAATTGATTAAATTAAACTTTATGTTTAATTAACTTTGAACTTTAGGTTTAGGGTTTATTAAGGAAAAATCATATTAAAAATTTGAAAATTATTTAATTAGTTTTAAAAATATATTTAAGTTTTGAAAATTTTTAAAAATATATTTAAATTTTGTTAAAATTAGTTTTAATTAGTTTGAAAATTATTTAAGATTTTAAAAATATTTAATTTTGTTAAAATAGTTTTAAAAATATATTTAAGTTTAAAATTTTTTAAAATATTTAATTAATGTTAAAATTAGTTTTGAAAATATTTAAGTTTAAAATTATTTTAAAATATATTTAATTAATGTTAAAATTAGTTTTGAAAATATTTAAGTTTAAAATTATTTTAAAAATATTTAATTAAGTTTAAAATTAGTTTTGAAAATATTTAAGTTTAAAATTAGTTTAAAAAAATTTAATTAATTAAAAATTATAATTAATTTTAGATTATATATTAATTTAGTTTTAAAATTAATTAGGTAAAATTAATTAAGTTGGTTGGGTTGATTAAGAAAATTTATTACCTAATTCATCTCACCCGAGTCTAAGTGATCAATCAGTTGATCCTATGGATATTGTGAGATGACTTTTTCAATTTTATCTTTGTTTATTGTTTGAGGTATCTATATTTGATTAACCTTGAGTTAGATTCAGGTTTAACCGTCAATCAATTAAGTCCACATTTCAAAAATTAGTTTCTAGGCAGTGGCGAGGCACAGAGGCCTTCTTGGTTATCGGAGCAACGACCACATTCTAAGACAAAACTGATTTAGAAAATTATGACCTTAACCAATTTCTTGATAAACCTTGGTCTAACTAGTCTAGGATGTGGCGAGGTAGCTTCGGCTAGTTCAGTCTGGCTAAGCGAACCAAGTCAGGTACTCCTTACCCTTCTTGACCACTTGAACCAAACCTCCCTAACGTACTATCATCTCGCCCCACCCTGGTACTAGGTTGGCAAGTATTAATCAAATAGTTAGTCCTTATCTAACCTAAGTTTTCTATTGCAGAAAAATAAAGACTAAGTTAAGCATGTGATCAAACAATGTGTTTTGGATCCCCCTGGATCGTGACCCTTGTTGGGTCGGATCAAGTAAATTTGATCCTTAGGGACCCAAAACTGGTTCAGTCCAACTGGATTAACCAGTTTAGACTTAGGAACCCACGCTTGGACTCTAGATCGGTTTCGTGTTTGGGTTCGATGTGTCAATGATATGAATGATTTGTGTTTAGCCGTGAATCCAATGCCCGATCGATTGTATCCAGCCTTCTGTGATCCAAGTATCATATCCAAATACTTGGACCCAGAGGTGAATCGTTCAAGCGACCGTCTGAGTTCACTGACTTGGGTCTTCAGTTGGGAATTTTCTTCCTCGAGTTGGACTCGAGTCGAATCCTCAACTGAGTTGACCTGAGTCGGTGGCTCAGTGTTGACTTTCTCCTTGAGGAGTACTAACTCCTCTTGGAGCGATTCAACTAAGGCGTTGGACCTAGCTAGTTTCTTTGATAAACTAATAATTATTGAAAATAAGCGTTCATTACTTACAGCGGGGGTCGAACCTTCTGAACCGGATACGGATCCGTGGCTTTCGTCGCTGTCCGAGTCGCTGTCGCTCCGATTAGGTTCGTCCCGAGCCGAAAGAGCGAGGAAGCTGGTCGTTGTTGGTTCCTCGTCTGACTCTTCGAAAGACGACTCGTCCCAAGTCGCCTTGAGGGCCTTCTTCCTGGTCCTTCGGTCTTTCCTTTGATTCGGGCAGTCGGCTATGAAGTGCCCTTTCCGACTACACCCGTAGCACCTCATCTCTGACTTGCCGGTAGACGTCGATTTTGTCTTGTTGACAACCTTTTTGACCTCCGATCGTCTAACTCCACGCTTCTTCCGGAACATCTTCCGGACGAGGTTCACTAACTCCGAGGTCACTTCGTCGTTCGCCTCGGATTCCGATGATTCTGAATCTTCGTGTACTTTCTTCTTAGCCTTCTTTTCTTGATCGGTACCTGCAATAAGGGCTATACCTTTCTCCTGCACTTCCGTATTAGATTGTTCATGCAATTCAAATTTTGAAAACATTTCATCAAGCTTAACCTTAGAAAGGTCCCTGGAAACTTTGTAAGCATCCACCATGGATGCCCACAAGGTATTCCTCGGGAACGCTTTCAGAGCGTACCTGATTACGTCGTGATTCTCCACCTTTTGTCCGATTGCGTGCAGGCCGTTGAGTAGATCTTGTATTCGTGCATGTAGGCCGCTCGCGGTCTCCCCATCTAGCATGCGAATATTATATAACTTATTTAAAAGAAGGTCGCGTTTACTTACCTTCGTATCAGAAGTTCCTTCGTGGAGTTCGATTAGCTTTGTCCATAGGTCCTTCGCGCTGATGAATGGGCCGACGCGGTTCAGCTCCTCCTTGGTTAGACCACACTGGAGAATCTGGGTCGCCTTTGCGTCTGCTTCTATCTTTTTCCGTGTTGAAGCGTCCCAACACTCGCAAGACTGTGGAAGTCCATCACTATCAGTCGGGATTGTGAATCCCGTCTGTATAATGATCCACGTCTCCACCTGTGTCTTCAGGTGACATTCCATCCTACTTTTTCAGTAGGCAGAAATCATCCCCTGAGAACAGTGGAGGTCTCGCGGTGCTGAATCCTTCTTGATGGGTCATTTATCTAGCACACAAGAAAAGACAAGCAAAAACGAGTTCCAAGACTGGGTCTTGGATTAGTAGTGCGGGAAGAGAGGGAAAAAAATTCAAACGAAAAAAAGAAAAAAAATTTATAAAATCGAAAAACAAATCAAAAATCTCCTCGATCAGTGGTTGCACTGGATTCGAGGACCCCGCTCTGATACCAATTGTAGGATCGATAAAAGCGCTAGAGGGGGGTGAATAGCGCTTTTGCGCTTTTTAGTCGATTTTTGACGTACGAGTTAAAATGTGTGCGGAAGCGAGTATGAGTGCGGAAGTAATACGAATGCGAAAGTAAATAAATAAAACAAACACAGAACACGAGCGATTTTTTTACTTGGTTCACAGCCAAAGGCTGCTACTCCAAGGCCCACGGTCTTCGACCGTTTTTCGACGGGCAATCCACTATGAGACTTGTTCCTTACGGAAACAAGCCGAATGGTACAAACACAAATTCGATAACAAGCTTTAATAAGATTTACAAATTTAAACTAAAACTTGTTACCCAAGTTGCCGAAGTTGCTTGATCTTCGTTTCCGTGCGATTTCAACGTTGCGGCGGCTTTAGGGTTGCTCCGGGTTGCTCAGGGCACCGTCGTCTCGACAGAGTAGTCGTGTGGAATGATCAAAATTGTTGCCTCGAGCCTCTGGTCGATGGTTCTTTTATAAGGTGCTCAGGTCGACTTGACTTGGACTCAAGTCGACTCCAACTCAGCGTAGATCCTCATTCTCCGCGATGACTTTGTCCTCAGGTCGACTTGAGTCCCTACTCAGGTCGACTCTAGTCCGACGTGGAGCTTACCGATAACCTTTTCTTTCTCGCTGTGTTATCCGATCTTCAAGTCGACTCGAGTACCCTCTCAGGTCGACTCTAGTCCGACGTGGAGGATTTTTGAACTACGTCGACTTCCGTTGCAGTTAACTAGGCTCAGGTCGACTTGAGCAATACTCAGGTCGACTCCAACACTGAACTTCTGGAAAACTTCGCTCGAAGTCTAAGTATTCAATCTCTCCAACCCTGCATTGAAAGTTAGCCAAATAACATGCAAAAATAATAGTTGGAGAGTCAGTTCCTAGAACTGTCTCTTAGTCTTAACTTCAGGTCTCCAGTGAGACCCTGGGTTAGACCGACGTCTAATATTCCCTTGGAAACGCGTCCTGACCCACTCCACTCAGGAGAATTTACCTTGTGTCAACTAAGTCCTCCTGACTTGTTGGACTTTTACTCGGTTCTGTCCTTAGCCCCCAGGATTTGCTGCTACGGCTCGGTCCTCCTGACCGCCCAGACTTCACCACGTCCTCCGGTCCTCCTGACCGTACATGACTAGATTTTTGCCACGCTCCTCGATCCTCCTGACCCTGCATGGACTTTTCACCTGGTGCCTTGACTTTGTCAAGTCTTCTGCCTGATCCTCTAGATCAGGACTTTCTAGTGTCTAGTCACAACTAGGATTTAGTCCTTTGCCTAACCTCAACTGGGACTTAGCTCAAACTTGTGCTCCCTGCATATTTAGATTAATCATATTAGCTCAACAACACATTTAACTTGAACCTAGTGCCATTATCAAAATTAAGGTTCGATCGTCTGGTACTCCCCGCACCAACAGAATATCGAAGGGGCATGACCATTCTGATTGTGCTGAGATTTGTTGAATCAAAGTTGCATGCTAGAATTATTCATTCATGCAATAAAATTAACAACTCGATTAAACATGTATACTATATTTGCATGGATCTATGGAGGGATCATTTTTTACTGCATTTATGTACTAGCACAATGAAGGTTGTTCTTCTCTGAAGGCTGAGTTCGTGCGATAAATAAAGGACGTATTTGTGTGAATACCGAAGGGGCATGACCATTCTGATCGTGTTGAGATTTGTCAAATCAAAGTTGCATGCCGAAATTGTTCCGATCACGCAATAAAATAGGTAACTCGATCAAACATGTATACTATATTTGCATGGATCTCTGGAAGGATCATTTTTTGTTGCATTTATATACTATTTTTCGCATATGATCCCAACAAATTTTTCTAAGCATGTAAAATTGAATCACAAGTTTATGTTAGGAAAAACAACTTGAAACTTTTAAATCTAAAACTTTCAATTTTGACTAGTTAACTTAAACCAACTTCTAGTCAAATAGTATCAGTTGATTGATAACTAAAGCAGTCGATGGATTTTTAAACTACACTTGGATGCTAAATTTAAAATTGCACTAAAAAATCATAAAAACTCAAAAAATCATGAAATCTTGCACACTCATTTGTCATAAATCAATTCATAGTGGAAAATAATTAATCATGAAAAACCATCTTAATTTTCAAAATTGGGCAAAAACTCAAAAGTATCAAAACATGTAATTTTGCATCAACTTAAAAGCTCTTGTTTTGAAATCTTAAGTTTGAAAACAGTAACACTTAGTTTTCAAAATTTTAAAATTATGTTTTTCAAAATAAAATGTTCAATCATGATCTTAGAACCAAATGTATATTATAATTACATTGTTCTTCCGCATAATTGGTTAATGATCACTAATTTTGAAACTATCAATAGTTCATCAAGATGTCTTAAGCAATGTGAGTCATTATCATCCTAACATCTCACATGGTATCTAAATGTATAATACACTAAACATGTTGTATCTATTGTTTTGTTGTGGGATGAAAATGAGATATTCTTACTTAGATATGTGTGCATGTCATTCTACCCACACTAAATATCAAGTCAACCATTCATAAATGATGTGGAGTGAATTCCATTATGGTTGACACCTAAAATAGGTTGCATTCAACCAATTTACCAAATATTTCTTTGAGATCCATTTCCTAGCTACCATTTTTGCCCTTAATTGCCCATGACAATCAAACAATGATAAGCTCTCTCATTCTTGGAGCCATTATCCTAATACATTCTCATTATAATTCACTCTTTAGCTCCCTATGATCATGTTCAAGGTGTTAAAACCAAAATATTTAATTAGCTTCTTCAAACAAATATTTTTCATTTTTTGTATAAAGATTGAGTTAAACTAAAAATGGCATCAACTATAGATTCGGTAGCTACATTCATACCTCAATTACCATACTATCATATTCGAATGAGTGAGATCCCCTTCACTTGGGCTCTTCTTCTTCTCCAAATGAAGTTGAGGTATCATCAACAAATGCAACAAGTGCAAGATTGATCCACTATGCTTTTTCTTCCTTTTTTGATGATGATGAAGATAATGAAGTTGTGGATGTTGCATCCCACACTACTTGCAAATTCCTCCCCTAAGGTTTTTTCCTTCCTACCTTGGTTTTTCCTTTTGCTTGCTTCTTTTATTTTTTTTTCTTTAATAAGGGACATTGATCTCTTATATCACCTTCTTCATGGTAATTAAAGCACCTTATCCTCTTTTTGTCATTCTTCTTCTTCATTAGCAACCTCCTAACATCATTTTTATCCAATTTAAATTTTTAAAAACTCTACTTTCCTTTCTTACGATGTAAGCCCCTTCATTGAATCTCATGAATGAGCATGATGATTCATATGATGATTCTGGTGGAGTGGGAATTTCTTCTTCTTCCCATTTTCCTTGCTTGCTACAAGAGCCATGCCCCTTGATCTATGGACTTCTTCTTCCAATCTTATAAATCTTGTTCCATACAATTCCATAGTTGAAAAGAAGACATCCAAACTACATACATCTAGATTCCTTGATACATAAAAGGAGCCTATCATGGACAACCATTGTGGGGTTATTGGGAAGGCATTGACATTCAGACATGCTTACTCCTTAACATTAGAATTCATATGTGCATTATAATGAAATGCTTTTGAAATCTTATTATCATAGTAGATAAAAATAATCATCATCTTTTATTCTTTGGGGTCCCCCGGCTTGTACCCATTCATCTTTAGCGCGCACTTCCAAGCAAGTACGAGGTAGCAAGTCTCGACTTCTCGGTTACTAGGTCTTTGGTCTTTCGACCTAGGGGCGTTTGGCTGCCTTAGGAGCCCATCCCTTGGAATCCCTTCCGGGTTCCGGTACAAGCCATTTGTTAAAGTAAATTAACATACATGCTTTCATGTCTTTTCATCATGAATGTTCTTTATCATTTCATCTTTCATCATTCATTCGCACTACTAGAAAAATGTTAATAGACAACGCCCCAAAGACAACGTTTTTTAGCAAAAGCGTTGTGGTATTTCAATTTACAACGTTTTTAGACAAAAGCGTTGTCTTTTGAAATCAAAAGACAACGTTTGTACAGAAAGCGTTGTCTATTAGCGTTTATTTTGGGTCAACCACAACACTTTACAAAAGCGTTGTCGAAAACGTTGTCTTTTAGCGGATTTTTTGCCAAAGACAACGCTTTTAAAAGTATTGTCGTTTAGTGTTGTCGTTGATGGTTTATATCCAGGGTTTTTTATCGGGCGAGTCCGCGATTTCCTTCGTACGCCTCCCTCTTCTCTCCCGCACCATTTTCGTCCCTCTCCCGCTCTCGCACCTCTAGCTCGTCTTCTCCCCCGCGCTGCATTTTCGTGCCTCTCCCGCCCCCTCTCGCACCTCTAGCTAGTAGTTACTCTTCTCCCGCACCCCCCCCTTTCGTGCCTCTCCGCTTCTCCCGCCCCTTTCGCACCTCTAGCTCCTCTTCGCGCCGCTGTGAAGAGGCGAAGACGAAGATAGAACGGAAGCAGCAGGCCCGTGCTCCGGTGCTCCTCCAGGCCCGTGCTCCTCCAGTGCGTACGGTGACCTCCTCTCGCGCCCTCTCGCACCTCTAGCTAGTAGCTAGTAGGTATGGAGGGAAAATGAATTCTGGAAGCAGTAGCCGGTCAAGCGATTGATCTCTCATCATGGGGTTAAGAACATCCAGATGTTGGCATCTTCACTTAATCGATACCTTTATTAGTTTTACTCGATTGGTATTTGAAGGATATATTCTGTTAAAAGCGTTTATTTTCTGTGCTTCCACATGTTCTCTCATCCACTAGTCTGGTATATGATACGCTGGAGAATAGCTGTCTGAAAACACCAGTAATTGTTGTTTAGTTTCATCTTTAGTTGCTTTGTGTTGTTTCTCATCTTTATTGGACGCTTTCTCTACTTGGAGTTGGAATATGTTTCTGTTCTTTATTAACCTTGTTGACTAAATACTTTTTGTAATCTCCACTTCGAGTGTGGATAAAAGACAAGAAGAGATAAAACAATTTTAGATTGGAATATGAAACGAGTTTTTCTTATTCAATGAGTCTAAAATTAGATCTAAATCTAGCATCATGTGCAATTTGATATAGCAAATTGCTTTGGAAAGAGTACATGATCCATCAAATGACCGATTTAAGTGTTCAAATGTAATGACTAATTCTCTATTGCGAAAAGGAAGATGGTTTTTTTTTATATCTAATTGGTTTGGTCTATGAAAAATTTTTATTAATAGAGAAAATTAATTGGTAGTGTAGTGTGGTGTAGTTAGAATTCGATCATTCAATGTTCGATTAATTACAAAAGAAAAAAAAAAGAAAAATGTTGAAAGAGAAAAGAGGAGATTGATGCGATATTAAATTCCACAGTAGCACTTTTCTTAATTCTTTCTTCTACTTATTATTGAAATCTATATTAAATAAAAACCTTTGCTATGCCTTTTGCTCTGATAAATTTCCAACAGCAGTGAAAGCACGACCAAATCTTTGCTTCATGTCTTCATTATCATTATTTGAAATCATTGATTTGATTATCCATATGTTTCATGTACATTTTGTATTTTAATGAACCAATACATTTATATATTTCAATTTTATATTATAAGATATTCGATTAGTGCGTTTGCCCGACAAAAGCAATCTCCAAATTAATGCCATTGCCATGCGTCGGCATAATTAAAATAAAATTTATATCCAAAGTTTTTTTAAAAATTGCAATATATATAATCTCAAATTTTGCTAAATGAAACCGGTTCAAACCGAACCACACAAGTCCGGTCCAAGCACATGCCCTCTATGATTTACCCGATCACCGTGCGTAATATATAATGAGGCCGCCTCTAGGGTTTTGCATCGCCGACTCTGCTCCTCCATCGCACCTGCGAAGATGCAGACGTAGTAGAAGAAAGGAAAGAGGTCCTCGGCATCTGATACGATGGGGTTAGTTTTTCCTCCGCAATATCTGATACTACTATTTGTTGTTAGCTTTAACAAGAAGTGCGAAAACAAATGTATGGAGTACGTTGGCTATCAGTTGGCCATGTTGTTTAGTTCCTCCTTGTACCGAGATTCTTGGATTATGTTTGGTTGGGGGGGGGGGGGGTTCTTTTGTTTGAAACATGGGAGTAGGCTCTGTGGCTAAAGATTAGGTCTTTGGAAGTTTCTGGACGTGATAGTTCGAGAAGATATATGGCAGGTGTTAGTTTTCTACGATGGCTATTGAATTAATGAGGTTACTAGTGGTAGGGTGCTTCATTTGCATTTTTGGGATTCGCTACTAGCAACTCTACAAATCCGTATAACTAGACTGTTAGCTAATTGTGTAGTTGCCTACATATGATAAGTGATTTTATATCAGCAACTTCTTAGAATATGTATGGTGATCGATGTTAATTGTATTATATTTGTCATGGTAGACATCTTTATAAAAACATGATGACAGATATCATCAAAGGAAAATTCAGATTCGTGAATTCACACACCATCCCATATATACCATATATAATGACACCTACACATGACAAAAAGGGAAAACTTGAACAGTTAAACCAAAGGGCTACTGTGTTAGCAGATAGGTTGAGTTCTGCATCAGTAGATCAATTAGTTTTGGTCCTATGTAATGTCGGGTCAGTTGTAAATAATACATCACTTGCAATTTCTCCCTGTTGATAACTTATTTAATTGATGAGCTAATTATTTGTTTATGTGCAGTTGTCATTGGATTCTCACTGTCATTGAACCCTACACGGAGATTGTTTATGTGCTGGATTCTCTAAGTCATCGAATGTGCTATGAAGATTGGAAATATATTGTGAAAATATGAGGCCAAACTGGGTAATTTGATTGGGCATTTCATTCACATGTTAAAACACTAATATATCATATTTTATTAACGTATGTAGGGCCTTGAGATTGTTTAATTCAAACAAGGGAAGGAAAGGTCAGAAAAAATCAGTGTGGGAAATACTACAGGTATGTGTAATTATGTTTGATATGGTCTTGATGTGTGTATTTGTCTTTTAACTGATAGTGGAGTCCAATTACCACAGGCTCCTCGACAACCAGATGGGAAACAATGTGATTATTATGTGATGAGATTTATGAGACAGATTATTGCAGAAATTGAAACTATTGAAAGAGATGGACTACGATCAATAGTACTTGTTCAAATCACTTCAAATAAACCATTTATCATTTTGCAAAGTCAGTGTTGATTGTTTTTCCAATTAACTTAATCTATATGTGTGTTCATAATTTAAAGCAACTGAGTACACTCGGGCAGAAATTGATGAGGTGCGTTCCGAGGTGGCAGACTGTATACAAGATCATATTTATGAGTAGGTATGGAATGTTGATCTCTATAATTCCATTTATTTGTAATAAATATATTTGTTTCTGATTAATTCTACTGCTGTTGTTGTGTATGGAATGCTGATCTCCATAGTTCATTGTGTATAATTCTGCTGTTTGTGATTAATTCTGCTGCTGCTGTTTATGAGTAGGTATGGAATGCTGATCTCCATAGTTCATTATGTATAAATCTACTGCTGTTGTGCCCGGATAAATTAGTATTATCTTTTGGCAGGCTGGTATTTGGCAGATGGACTTGTTCTATTTCTGCTGCTGTTACTTGGTGATGCTAATGTTGTGCCCATACTTGGTGATGCACTTGCTGTTACTTGGTGCTGCTAATGTTGTGATGCACCTGTTCTATTTCTGCTGCTGTTGGAGGATATTCTGTTGCGTTGAAACCTTTGTTATGGACCTGCTGCTGTTAATTATGGAGCTTTTATGTTGGAAGTTGTAACTTGAATTTGTGTTATGAACTTATATAAGTTGATCCTAACCCACCATAGGAGCTTGTGACTTAGCACTTACCCTCTTGGTTAGGTTGGAAACTTAACTTTTCCCTTTTCTTTAGGTCTGGCCGAACCCTACTTTTTCCCCAAACCATGGTTAAATTCCAAACCTTAGTTACCTTAACTCTTGTATTAGGTTAGGAGTTCATTACACATCGTTTGGTACCTCTATCAAGGTTGGATTGTAAACTCACCTTCCTCCACATGTGTTGGCCGAATGGTGCTAAGCCATCCATCATGGAGTAGAGGAGTTCACATGACCCTTTGACATGTCAACCATTTCTAGTTCACAATCATTATCAAGTCCCTAACATAGGTTAAGTATCCTAAAGTTTCCCTTCATGGTTCAACTATTATAGCATGGGACTTTAACGTTGTTCTCATGGTATCACATCATGTTCATGGTTCTTCTTTTCAAATATAGCATGAACAATATTATTTAAATTCCTAAGCCAAGATTGTTGTTACTCCACCTAGTTGATCATGCCATGGCCGAATGGCTCATTAGCACAAGACATAGAGTAGATTTAAATACTATGACCCTTGGACATGTTAACCCTTAGATGGAACCAACTTCGAGTTTGAATTTGTGACTTAGCCTCCTTATTCAACCCATGGCCGAATGGTTCACTAGTGTACACCATGGGATAGGTTTAATCAAGTGAACTTTGTAACATGTTAAACATTCAATGGAACCCATATCAAGCTTGGAGTTGTGCCTAACCTTTCTTTACTTGAGGTGGCCGAATGGTGTAGGACACCAACATGAGTGGCCGAATGTTAGAAACATAACATGGTGTGGCCGAAAGTTTAAACACAACATGAAGTGGATTAAATTAAAGGGCCTTAAAGCATGTTAATTATCTCATGGTACATACAAGCATTTGCTAGGTTAACAAGATTTTTAAACCATTAAATTCTTTCATGGCCGAATCTTAAATTCAACATAAGGAACCCTAACTTAACCACATGATAACAAAATCAAGTTCTCCCTTAACATTTCTAATATAACACTTTGATCATGCGTGGACAATTCATGCTTTTGACTTAATGTAACACATCATAGCCGAAATTCTAACACATCTTTTCATGCTTTTCAAAACCCAAACCTAAGCATCAAGAACACATAATATCTTCTATGAACCATTATGTTGCAGGGGAGGGGAAAACTTACAGTGCTTTAGGGCCTTTTTACCCGAAAGGAAAACGAGAAGAAAAGTAGTCTCGTAAAGCCTTTAGCCTCCCTTTGTGCTCCCTCTAGACCTCTAGAAGAACTCTCCTCTTGCTCTTCCTTTTTGGCTCGGTGAAGAGGAGGAGACAAGTGTTCTCCTCTTGAAATTTTCGGTCACTTCAAGGGATAGAAGAAGATCTCCTTTCCCTTCTTCAACTTTCGGCCACCAAGGGAAGGGAATGAGAGGAGAGGAGAAACCTTTACCTTTCTCCTTCTTGTACCCTTCGGTCACCAAAGAAATCTTTCTCTTCTTCTCTTCCTTGGCTCGGTGAAGAAGTCTTTCCCCTTTGCAACTCTCGGCCACCAATACAAGAAGAAGGAGAGCCCTTTCTCCTCTTGAGATCACCTCGGCCACCAAGGGAAGGAGAGGAGGGAGCCTTTGCCTTCCTCCTCTTGAAGCTTTCGGTCACCAAAGGAAGAAGAAGGAGAAGAAGTTTCGGTGGAGGAAGAAGGAGAAGAGGAGGAGGGGAATTTCGGTGGAGAGGCTTGAGAGGGAGAGAGAGTTTCGGTGAGGCAGAGGGAGAGGGGTTTTCGGTCAAGTGAGGAAAAGAGAGAAAAGAGGCAAGGGGAAGGTTTTATAGGGCTTTAGGGAGGAGGGAATGGGAGTAGTGGGGATAACCACCTAGTAACTACTCCCTCCAAAACTCTTCCCTATGATTTCCTATTCCCTAACATTTAGCTAGATGGTTCTCCATCCTTCTCTCATTAAATCATTCCATCTCCTTTGGTTAACCTTGGCTTGCTTCATGTTGGAGGTCCAAGGATCAATCCCTGGCACCTCCACATATATATTTATTTTTTTTTTCTTTTTATCCTTCTCTTTATTGCCAAGTCTTTAACCCATCATGCTCCCTTATTCGAGCATGGTTAATCATTATTTTTATTTTGAGCTATCCCTTATAAGGGGTAGCCCTTAATAAGGCATTTAAACCATAGGGCCATTAGGACAATTACCCTGCTTATGGTCCCTTAAAGCTAAGGGCCATTCTGTCATCAAGGGCCATTTAGAAACATTCTAAATCCCTTTTTCAAACCATCCTTCATTATATTTCCAGAATTATAGAAAGAAATTTACGGGTATTACATGCACAACATAACAAGGTATCAAAGGAATATAAGCATGGAAATCAAAGGTATACAATCTCAATATAGACAAGGTCAATTATGTACAACTAACAGGTATCATGTATGTCATGTCACACAAATGTAATAATCATATAACAACAAGTGCATAATCATACAACAACAAGTGCATCACTATGAATGCAGTAAACAACTAATTAATAAATGCATGCATGGTCACT
The DNA here is from genome assembly GCF_044706935.1 of Curcuma longa. NCBI lineage: Eukaryota > Viridiplantae > Streptophyta > Magnoliopsida > Zingiberales > Zingiberaceae > Curcuma > Curcuma longa. Next base: position 13,601,445 of record NC_133868.1, read on the forward strand.
ATCTACACTCGTCACTCCCAGTCACCCCCATCCAGTGCAGTGAACTGAGGCCCAAAACAGGACAACTGCATACCCTCTAACAACAGTCCACTACACTGTAGATCTTGTAACGCGCTAGAGGGGGTGAATAGCGTGTTGTCGCTTTTTTGTTCATTCGTTTCTATCAAAGTACTAAGCAGCGGAATTAGATACAAAAGTAGGAACACGCGGATTTACTTGGTTCCTAACCCCCCAGGGTTAGTACGTCAAGGCCTATGTACGGGAGGCGCCCATCCACTAGTGGTCTCCTTTCTGAACGTTGTTCAGAGGCGGAGAAACCCATCTTATAGTCCAAATAAATAAAAGAACAATAATAGAAAGTAAGACAAAATTAAAGCAATAAAGTCAAACTCTTGATCGCTGATCTAGAAGTTCTGAGTGTCGCGCATTCCTCCTGGATCTTCCCCGGTTGCAAGCATCTGGCCCAGTTCACGTTCAGAATTACCGCTAGTTGGAGAGGAGAACTTGTAGTTGATTGTTTTGGTTGTGCACGCCTACCCTCCTTTTATAGTACCTTCAGGTTGACTGGAACCTATCTCAGGTCAACCTCACGTAGACCGTCGATCCACTTTATCTGCGGCTGACTTGACCATCCGATCGACTAGAACCACTACTCAGGTTGACTCCAATCTGACGTGGCGGATTTGGATAGAGTTCGGCTTCCATAGTGTTTATCCACCTCCGGTCGACTAGAATCAACATTCCGATCGACTGGAACTAGTTGACTCAGGTTTGACCTGAGTTGACTCCGAGCTTGGTTCAGCTGCCATTGTTTGCTTCACCTCTGCTTTCTCTATCTTGCTTCCAACTTCAGGTTCCTGCAAGACAAGCATACAAACAAAACAACTTAAGCCTTACCTTATAGGTCTAACTTTGGATTTCTACCAAAATGTTGGGTTAGTCTGACGCTTATTGTTTCATTCCAGGAACGCGCCCTTATCCACTCCACTCGGGAGAAGTTTTGCCAACAAGTCCTCCAGACTTATTGGACTTCCCGCTTAGCTTTGTCCTTGGCCCCCAGAAATTTTCTACTGTGACTCGGTCCTCCAAACTACCTAGACTTCACCAACCCTCTACTCCTCCTGACCGTAGTCGATTGGACTTTGGACATGCTTCCCGGTCCTCTGATACTACATGAACTTACACCTGGTGCACTTGACCTTGCTAAGACTTTTGCCTGATCCTCCAAACCAAGACTTGCCTTTGCCTAGCCTACAACTAGGACTTTCTCTTGCCTAATCTTCCAGATCAAGACCTCCACTGCCTAGTCTAACTGACTAGGACTTCTCACACTCACATCCAAATATCAGGACCTATTTGGATCAACCCTTTGGTCAAACTGACCAGACCTAGGTGTATTGTCAAACATCGAAACTCTAGACAGGATTTAGTGCTTCTTGCACCAATATACACGTGAGTGGGGAGCGGAAAAAATATCACAGTCTATCGTCAACATCCCCAGACATCCACACTGTGCAGTGAACTGGGATACATGATAGGAATCATCCGCTTCAACAACAGACCACTACATGCGAGGGGGAGGGGCAGTCTTCAGGAGAGCTATCTAGCTAGCTCTGGTAGCACACACACTGTGCAGTGCTATAATATTCTCACCCACACTGTGCAGTGAGAGTTAATAACAACATGACATGCTATGATGTATAGTTCAACAGATAACTACTACAACATCAAGATATGTACAACATCAATCATGATAAGTCAATATAAATAAACAACACTTAAGAAAATTATATTGATAGCAACAAGATCATATTAAGGTCAACGGTAAGTATCAAGCAACGACTATAATAAGAATAGCAACAAGGTAATCATGCACTACGAAAGGAGAACCAGTGTTGACCAAGCACAGGAGTACCCACTTGGTGTGACACACGTCAAAATCAGAACCTCTCCGTTGATAGGCCCCCGCAAGTATACGGGTGTCGTCAAGTAATAAAAAGATATCGATCCACAGGGACCATGGAATTACTTACTAGATTTAGCACAAAAAGGTGGGAGAGAAAATGAGCATGAGTTGTTGTGGGGGAGAAGGGAGCACTCTAGAGTACTTAATCCTAAATTCGGAGAAAGGAAACGACTGTGACAATGGATGTGAAGCGATCCTAGGACTTCGGATTCCTCAGGGTATTGATTGATTGACTTGGATCCTCTACCTTTCCTCAATAATTGTACAATTGTAGGGACGCTAACCAATATATCCAATTAGACCTCGTCAGGTATCCTCGGAATAAATCATTGGTGTTCTTACGTCATTGACAACCCTAAATTAGATGTCACGAGTAGGGTTGCAAATTAGAATTTATAGATTTTATCGAAAACCCACAATAAATACAAATAAATGAAGTATAGGGGCCTCGAGTCGTATTTTTCCAAGGACTAGTAGAAACTTGTTTAATTCGAGCTTAGGTGTCGCTCTTTTTTGGATTTTTCGAATGAAAATGGGTTTTGGGGTTTTTGGAATGAAATGAATTGTGAATTAGAAATCAACAAATAGGAACAAATGAAAACTAGGAATGAAACAATCTAATTTATCAAACACTAACAAAGTAGGATAAACAATTGAAACATGAATTGCAATTCAAGAAACCTAGAAAAGCAAAAATTAAGCTAAGGTTACTAATTGGATTTAAAGGCAACAACCCTAACTAGCAAGACAATCATGCAATGCAACTACTAAACTCAGCTAGCAATGAAATCCTTACTCAAACTAACCTACCTAGTAAACTGATGCATGAAGTCGAAATAAATCTAAACTAGGTTCAATGTAATGCAAACTCAAAAAAAGGAAACGAACATGCCTAATCCAAGAAAACAATTTGGCACGGGAGGTGTGGCTTTGGCACGGAACAGTGATATTGCAGTGGCTTTGGGGTTTCAGTAACACCAACGAAGAGATTAAAACCAATCTAGGAAGCTCTAAAACTAGGCAAAATCAAAACACAACTAAAGCATTGAGCTACTAACCAATTCAACAAGGTAACAGCAACATTCGGAAATCAGAAACTAATCTATCGAAATCGGAAATTTCAGAAACAGGAAAAAATGCAGAAACTGTAAACTAAGCATCCAGCCTTCCCTTCTTCGATTGTTTTCCTCAGATGGGTGTCAAACCAGCTTCACTGACCCATTTGTAGTCTTCCCGTCGGCTGTTGTGTGTTTTGCTCACTTCCAGCGCCTCGAAACGCCCGGAAAAACCCTCTCCGAACGAAAATCAGACGCTGTGCAGTGAGTTTTCAGCTGGCAAAACCGGGTTTCTGTCTTCTACGTGCTCCGATGATGCTGCCGTTGATACAAGGAGCTTTCACGATCCTAGGAGAACCCCTCCACGAAACGCGAGCTCGGGTTGCGCAGCAGAACGCCGAAAAATGCAGAAACAGAGGTGAACAACGGCGTCGAGACCCTCGCCGCCGCGCGCCGTCCGGTCGCCGGATTATACCCAATCGGCCGGCGTTGGACTCTTCATAGATCAAGGAATTCAATGGACGAAGTTTGGGAGGATGGGGCTGCCTATGGAGGTACGGTGCTGAGCAGGGGATGGCGTCGGGCGCGGGTTTGGGACGATGAACAGTGTCGGCGAGCCACTGTTCATCGGGTATGGTTTTTGATTATATACCGCTGATTAATCCGATGATCTGGGCCTTTGATTTTGAATCCAGCGGTCAGAACTGATCTAGGGCTTTAGGGCTTCTTAGGGCTTCCAAAAAATTCCGGGATTTTGATCGGGCTCGATCCAGATCATGTCCTTCATGTTGGCTTGATCAATTTGACAATTTTGACTTGATTTGACCGCGGTTGAGCTCGAGTCGGGTCCGATTTAACCCTAAAATCAATTAAAATCCAATTAATGTAAAAAAATTCACCGTTAAATCATAAAAATTATATCAAGCCTCAAATTATGCAATATAGGACGAATATGAATGAATCGATTCATTTATTAATATATTTTCATGTAAAAGCCCAAAAATAAATCGATTAAAAATCAATAAAACCCTAACTCATCAAAAACTATTTGATTAAAATTTACAAAGCTAATTGTTTTGTTCTAATGTAGGAAATTCAAAAAATTACATCAACTTCAGGAAGAAAAATATAATTATCAACTTTGGAAAAAAAGTTACACTAATTGAGCAAATTAACACAAAGGGAATGGATAATTCAACAATACATCTCCATAAAAAAACACATTCGAGTTATAACCAATAGTCCTTTTGTGTCATTCCTCAATATACCATAAATTGCAAAACTTAGAGGATTATTAGTCAACATATTTGAGAATTGAAATTCGGACGCAAAGACATTTAAATTCTCCAACGTGGTTATACCCTTCACAATGAAAAATGTAGCATTATTGCTTGGAATAGTAGATAGAAGCATACATGTCTAGATGAATTCTAATGTTGCTTCTAGTGAATTATTTAAAAGAATTTTTGTAAGTAAAGAACTAAATTGATCCAGATTAGAAAATTTATTGAGAACATATTATCTCTATATGGACTCAGATACGGATGTTTTTTTATTTTGTACATTTTATATTTTGAATCTCTTTTCTTGTGTTTTGTTATCTTCTAGTACATATAAAACTACTTATAGGGCTTTTAGGTATTGTCGACAATTTTGATAACTTAGGAAGTTATAATTGGGTTGAGACAATGTATAATTATATGACTTCTTAACACTCAATATTTGGGAATATTTTTGCATCAAAAACTCCTAGTCCTATCCTCTCACTACCTTATATGAAAGGATTTGTTGGTTTACTTGCTATAAATTTTGATTAGTTAGTTAATTTCTTTCATAAATAGGTAATAGTATCTAACTGTTGAATCATAGACTTGGTTTCTTGAGTATATCCCTACTCAATAGTCAAGTAGCAATCCAGTGTTATATTTGAGAGGTGTCATAAGTCAATCGCCTTAGATAATGTACTTTTTATTGGATAAATAAAATCACAATTTGAGTATACATTCTTTATGTATTTGATTTGATCTTAAACTCAATTACTGAGGTCTACAATATAATGCATAGTATGAGAGAAATTATGATTGGATCACAATTAGTAGGTATTTCTACATGTGTAATTATGTACATATTGTTCTGGTGGTAATTGTTGTTGCTTAAATAACCACACCATTAGGTTTGTTGTCCCTTCTTGACAACTAATCGTTCGACCTTCGAACGGTGGTGTGATCACCTCTATTTAATCCAATTTGTATTGTCGGATTGCTTTTGAGCCGCCGGATATAGAATCGGACCATAGGTCCTCTCTCGAATAGTTTGTCTCCCTCCTTTGACTAATTCAAAATGGAGACATGACACGTGACTTAGGAAAGTCATCTCGAAGAGATCTCGATGTGGATACAAGTAGAGGCAACCTTACTCAAGGTTACTAATTGATGTCGTTTCCGTTTTACGTCATCCAAAAGGTATAAATTATTTATGCTCTTATCTATAATTATGTTTGCTTGCGTATGTACCCTTGTGTAGTTGTTATGCGTAGATAGTAATAACATGTTTATTAAGCTTCCGTTGCATGTTTAGAAAAACATAAATTTTAAAATACGTATACTGAAAATCCAACATGTAGCATTGAGAATAAGTGGAGGTCTACTTAGTCTCATATAAATAAAGTAAGGGCTAAGTTACAAGGAGTCTCACCTCTCCAAGAACCATTATATGTATTTCAACTATTGTTAAATTCATGTTATATGTTACATAGTTAAAGGTTTTTAATTAATTATGTATCATTATTGATTTTGTAGATTATTATTGATATTCTCCATACTCCCGAGGAAGTTGATTTACTTGAGACCCCCTCCCTGTTCACTTTGAGTCTACACTATAATAGGGTGAATCATTGGCTGCACAATTTAATATAGAATCACATAAAGCAGCTGGATGTTCACATTGCATTGAAAAGGAACAAAATAATCAAAATCCTTACCCTCCATAATGAAAATTTAGCTAAATTAAATGAAGAATTAATTGTCATTCTGAAAAAGAAGTTTTCTCTCATCCAACTAGCCACTCTATAGAAGATCCTCATCCTGAAGATATTTCAACCAATGTGATGAAAAGGGGAGGATGCGACAAAAAGTCGTTATAACCTCAGGGGTCACTCCAAAAGATACACCTAGATGGCTAGGAATGGTCCTAGCTAGGAAGAGGACCAAGAGAGAATTAAAGGAGGCTGAGAGAGCAACTTGAAGATAAAGTCAAGTAAGGTGGATTTTGGAATAAAAGATATTGGAGGTAAAGATTTTGAGATGCAAGAAGAGGATAAGACTATATCAATCACTGGCAAGATTGATGAGGAAGAGGAGGCCCATAAATACAAGCAAGGGACAAGGAAATTAACACTATAAGATTGAACGTTATTAAAATAAGTTGACATTTATGCAATAATATTTAAGTTTGATATTAATTGAATTTTCATTGTTAAATACATTATGTTGTATTTTTTATAGTATCTCAAAGGAAAATTTAAAGAGATAAAAAAAGAAAAAAAAGAGAAGATGATGTAGTCTACATGATATCAGTGCTTCAAAATTTGAGATGTCCTACTTTTGAGTTTGAATGGGAGGAAGGTTATTATACATTGACAATAAATATCTTCCTTTCATGTGTCTTAGATACAACATATACAGATGGGGAAGTAATCGATATTTATATTTCATTACTCTTTAGGGAAGCATCCTCGTCTAGTAGGTCATGTAATAAATCAATATATTGCTCAACTAGATTCATGGTAAAAATTTGACTTCATATAACTTTTTATTATATTTGTGATTTTATTATATTTATGATTATATCTTGAATCTTGTAGTCATCATACAAACACTTATGACAAACAACTATATACCAAATTAAGAAACGAATTTGGTCGATCAAGAAGTTAGGTATATTTTTATACATGTAAATATTGATCAAGCCAGTGCAAGGAAGTGTACTGGGCTTGTGGAAGGCGTTTGAAGACTTACGTCAAGGCTAAGGGCAGGGGT